>NC_135497.1:390406377-390706377 GCF_052857255.1 Amblyomma americanum | reverse complement strand
CAGTATGCAGGCTTTAAAAATTTTTTCTATGTGCTAGCCGAGAAACTTGACAAAAAGAATACTATCCAGCCACTGACCCTAGTCAGTTGGGACTAGAAACTAGTGAGCATTTGCTTGTCTTTCGCAAGTTGGGCAATGTCTCACTCAACTGTGCCTGTGGGAAACAGGTGAAAGATGCATCTCGATAAAGAACAGAATGAGGTAATTTTCCACATACCATTATAGCATAGAAGCACAGCTGTTGAAGAATTGTCATCTTCCCACATTGAGCACGCAGTGATGTGACACCAAATAGGAATCAACTGCTTTATTTTAGGAAAGCAAATTTTGAGAGCTACTGATTAGTAATTTTTTGTGATGATGTTACAGATGGCAGGCCTCAGTGTGTAAATTTTCTTAAGCCAGGTCTGTAAACCTCGTACTTGTTTCAGTCTTTCACTTTTCCTCACACAAAACCCCAAAAGGGGCAGTTGTTTAGTTCTAAGCAATAAAAATAGCTTATTTTCAGTGTCCTTCAGGGTCACAAAAACCGACTTTACAATCACAGGCACAATCCCTTTTCCTTTTCACAGATTGGCATTCAGGACCTGCACAATAGAAACAAAGAAAAGTATGTTAAAAGGTGTGGAAAATTTTTGCAATTCACAGAATAATAAAAAAAAGGCAAATACCCTTTTCCACAATCTAACTGCTACAAGCTGTGTACAGTTCGTGCACTGTCTTTGCTAAAAGTAACCGAGCAACAGGGTTTGCTTCTTAGCCATGTAACAGAGCACTTATGGCAGCCCTTAAAGTGCAACTGTGGTGTTTTTTTCCACCTCCTCGGATTTTACTGCAGCTGTCATGGTAGGTCTTCCACAGTCTTGCGATCTCTTGTGGCAAACTTCACAGCTGGGCAACGTTTTGTTGCAATTTTAAAATTCCCCATTTCGTGGCGTCAATCAGGGTGATTTCAGTGGGCAGCCTTGCGTGTGTGAGATGTCATAAATTGTGTGCTTGTTGATATGCACTCTGAGTTTGCTGAAGGACAACATTTTGAGCTAGTTTTTGGCCATTTCGGATATATAATGACAGAAACTGCCATTTAAAGTCGCTGGACCAGTCAATTAACGTGCACAAGGCAGGTTTTGTGACATTATCCACGATGCCATAGGCTGGTCTGTCGTGACGTCACAGTTTGGTCAGAACTCAAGTTTCGGTTTCCTGGGCTTTGCTGTTTTAAAATAACCCTACTGGGCATTTTGAAAAGCGGTTGCTTATGCCGGATAGAGCTGACCGATAGAGGTGACTCGAAATGTTGAAAAAAAGACCCGCAGTTGCCTTTTAAGCTCTAAATCTGTGTAAGGTAAAGAGAACACCACTGTCTTCACCTTTCAAGACCTTTTGGTCTTTAGGAGCGCAGTAAGGACTCTATTATACAGCTGAGAAGCAAACCCCATTGTCTGGTAACTTTTGGCAAAGACACCAAGGCAAGAACATCCAAAGCCATAATACACTGGTCTATAACTTCCATTGAAATATTTGATTTCATCAACACTGAAGAAAAGCTCTGTCCAATCTTATGAGTAGCCCTCCTATCAACGTCACTGAACTCGTGACAAATAACATTGCCACTTTGTATTGTTCTACCCAGAACCCTAAAACGAGTACATTAAAAGAAAATGCACAACAGAAAGTAAAGTAATGGCTACAATAAACAAATATCAATGCTGCATTACATAAGACTTGGCCTTAATATCTGTAAAAATGGCATGCGATGGCTATCAAGCCCTGGCTACACGAGTGAACATGTGCATGCACCCAAGTGCAGTGCAATATATGAAGGCACACTTGAACCATTATACCGTATTTACTCGCATAATGCTCGCGCCCCCCACATTGGCTATCAAAAATTGGAAAATTTTTTTCCCCCGCATAATCATCGCACCCCCAAAATTACTGCCGCGAGCCGTCTGCTTGTCGTAGTGATCGCCATCTATTGACTGCGGCCACAACTAACTGCCATGGTTGGGCGCGCGTGCTACTAGGCGGCGGTACTGTGCTATCATCCGCTGCCACCGCCGCTACCGCTCATCCACTCACCACCGCTACACCATTTTGCGAAGGTGTCTCCCGCTCTCCGGTGTCTCATAGGCCTCGTTTGCCTTGTTTGCGTGTTGCACCGTGCTCTTTGTGCCGCTTTGCCATGGGACGCTACGCAAGCTACACAGCTGCTTTTAAGCTAAAAGCTATTGAGTATGCGTTGGAACATGGCAACCGCGCTGCCAGCAGACACTTCGGCGTCAACGAGTTTTGCGTCCGGTATTGGAGACGGCAGCACGACGAACTCAAGCCGACTGGTAAGACGCGCCAGGCCTTCCGTGGACCGAAGACTGAGAAATTTCCTGCCGTCGAATCCTCTTTACTGGAATATATCAAGGCTCGATGAGCAGATGGGTGTGCTGATTCGATTGATTTGATACGGAACCAGGCGCTTGTAATCGCAAGAAAGGAGGGCATCCCGGTGCAAGACTTCCGCGCTAGTAACGGGTGGGCCACACGATTTATGCGGTGCAATGGACTCTCGCTCAGGAGGCGAACGACGCTTTGCCAGCGCCTGCCCGCAGCCTATGAAGAGAAAATAGTGAACTTCATCGATTCGTTATCAGGATCCGGCAGGAGAAAAACTTCTTGCTCTCCCAGATAGGGAACGCGGACCAAACTTCGCTGAATTTCGATATGCCCAGCAGCAGGACAGTCGAACAGACAGGCGCTCAGACTGTGCACGTCAGGACTACAGGTGCCGAAAAACAGAGGTGCACGGTCATGCTAGGCGTGACGGCGGACGGGCGGAAGCTCCCACCGTACGTCATTTTCAAGCGGAAGACCCTCCCGAAAGGAAAGCTCCCCCCTGGTATACACGTGCGCGTCCAAGAAAAGGGGTGGATGACCGTGGACCTTATGGTGGACTGGGTGAAGACTGTGTGGGGGCGGCGACCGGGAGCACTTCTTTTTCCGTCGCTCCTCGTGCTTGATAGCTTTCAGGGCCATCTTCAAGAGTCGGTTTGGGCGAAGTTCAAGGAACTGCGCACGGACCTGGCTGTTATACCCGGCGGCCTCACATCAATGCTACAGCCTCTTGACCTATCTTTGAACAAGCCATTTAAAGATAACGTCCGGAGGCTGTACACAGAATCGATGGCCGAAGGTGAACATGCTCTGATGCCAGGCGGCAAGATCAAAAGACTGTCCGTGAAGCTGCTGAGCAGCTGGGTATCAGAGGCATGGGGGATGATTGATGTAAACATGGTAGCCAGAAGCTTCAAGAAAACAGGAATTTCGAACGCCCTGGATGCGACCGAGGACCACCTGGTGTGAGACGACGAAGAAGCATCGGAAGATGAAGAAACCATCGATTCCAGGGTCGACACGGACTCTGATGAAGAGTAGAATTGCCTGCAGGACGTACGCAACGCGAGTAGTGACGGGGAGGTTGCGCGCGGAAAATAAAGTGGTGCTTTAGCAGCTTGAGCTTACGTTCACCCTGTACTTTCATAACGAAGGTAAGTTACGCTTGAAAGTAATGTTTTCGTTATATTTACAATTGCGGACCTGACAATCCTGATCTTGCACCCATTCATCTTTGCATTTAACACTCCGAAACATTTGCTTGAAAATTTTCCCCACATAATTATCGCACCCCCAAACTTCGCGTTGATTTTCAGGGAAAAAAAGTGCGAGGATTACGCGAGTAAATACGGTACTTCTCATTACATATCTTCAGTCACTGGGAATACAACACGATGCTCACTACAATGCTGTACAGCGTGCACATAACAAACAGTGGCACTGAGCGCAAGCTCATCACATACCAAAGTAGAATAATGTTAGTACAGGTCTGAATTATACAAGTGGAAAGCTCAACTCCTTACTACACTGGCAAGTTGCATGTTACCAGAACTGACCACAAAGCACAAACTTTAAATTTGGCTGTTTCTGTTTCTTCACATCTGTTTTTATGTAGCACAAGCTAGCGAAGACACTTTTCTTCCTTGACAAGCCGCTTAAAAAAGCTGCATTTAAGGGGAGACTCATCTTTTCGTGATTAGAATGCAGTAAACTGTCTATACAGGCCAACTTCAATTTGTCCTCAGTGCCCCTTTAAATTCAGAGATATACTTTGCAGTGAGGAAGGATAGTGGAAGCTTTCATTAGCCTGTGGATGGACATCGTTACGAGCACACAAGTTCTTTTCCCATGAACAAAAAATTACGTGAAACATGCTGTGTTGCAGTCAAGGGAAGGGAAAAGAGGGGCTCGTTATGACATACATGAAGGAAGCCACTAGTCGCCGAAACCAAGGAGCATAGGGGGATGTTTTTTTTAAATTTGTAGTGTTCATCAATGGGAGATTAATAGGGTAATTATTTAAAGATACTATAAAAACCGGAATATAGGTCGAACTTTTTTTTAAAAAACCATGGCGAAAAGTCGACCCCCGTCATATGTACTGGTCATCGTCAGAAAAACTACGGAAGCCTTGCAACAATGGGCGGCTGAAGTCAACAGCCTCCATCACCATCGCCATTTTGCGCTTCCGTCGCTGCAAAGCTATTTCGTTAAAAGGCTGCACCGTCGCCTTCAAGAAAAACACGATTGAGTACGCGGAAGCTCATAGCAACTTGGTGGCAAGGCGCGAATTTGGAGTATCCGAAAAGAGTTTTCAGTACTGGCGGAGGCAGAAGCTGCGTATTACAACCTGCAGCAACCAGAAGAAAACATTTCGTGGGCGAACCGCAGCGTATCCAGAATTGGAAGGAAAGGTTGCACTGCGTGCGAATGCATCTGAGTGAATGCGGTAGAGATCGCGTGCCTCTAGACTCACGAGGGCGCAATTCAAGGGCTCGCCATCCTGGGTGCGGCGATTCATGAAGAGGAAGGGCTTCGCTTTACGGCGCCGTACTTCTGTGTTCCAGAAACAAACACGCGGGTCGATGGGCGTGCGATACAGTTAAAAAATTGGGCGGGTGTGCATACACGCAACATTTAAATGAAAATAAATACTGTCACCATTGTGCAACCTGTTGAGTCGAATTTGTTTCAAGTTAAGGGTGTCTTTCGGTACTTTTCCATTGGAAAAGAATTTTTTTTTTTCATTTTTAGCATTCGTTAGGAGGTCGACCTATATTCCGGTCCGACCTATAGTCCGGTTTTTAAGGTAATTGATTAAAAAGCAGAGAAAAAACAACCACATGACACTTGGCTGCTCAACAGCTAACGAGGGTCTTGGTTCTGGTAGCCTTGATGCCATAGGTAGCATGAGAGGGTTCTCGCACAGCATCCACCCTCACCATTCTACAGTCGAGCCCGGTTATAACGGATATGAGCGTCACGCGGCGTCCGTTCGTTATATCCCGAAGTTCGTACTAAGTGGACCACAGCTTTAAAGACAGCTGCTTGTCAAAACAATTTTTTTTTTCTTTCTGAAAAAGTTCGTGATGGGCGTATGTTTCTGCAGCGCAGATCCGATGAGGGAGGTTTCCAGTTTATTTAAAGCAGAAGTGTGCTATCGCCGACGTTATCGGCATAGACGAGCTACATAGAGAGCCTCAGACAGCTTGTCTGAGGCTCTCTATGTAGCCCACTGCTACAGGTGCACTTATGGGTGCTGGCTCCGGTTTCATCCTCATCTGATTCCTCCGCGTCACTCTCGTCCCGCACTTCAGAAACGATGCCTTCGTCCGTGCACGGTTCCGCGGTGTCGGCTTCGTCATAGACAGAAATAAAATCATTCCGTCCAATTTCATGACCCCTCATGTCGGCGTCGGCGATGCGCTGGTCATCTTCCGAAGCATCAGGCTCAACATCAGACACAGACGACGAAGCCGGCCTTGCGGAAGCAGTTCGCTCGCCAGTGGCCGTCACCTCTGCCCAGGCCGCTTTCATCATCTCTACCGCTGAATACAATGGAAATGGGTCCGGTGTTCCCGTCCGCCATCCCGAATTACGACCAGGGCCCGAGATTTGAACGAAGCCAACGAAACGTCTACACCGCAACAAGAGTGACAAAAGCGCGCGATGAGTAGACGTGCAACCGACGTACACAGGCGGCAATTAAGCCAATCAAGCTAAAGATACAGACGCACAGCGCCAGCGGAGAGACCAATGAGGGGCGTTCGTGAGCGTCAGTGCAGCCACCTCTTGGATCCCACGGAAGGCCTGCTTCACGGAGGGTGGCCTCCGCGATCGGCACCGGCGGCGGCGCGGTTGATCGCGGATGCCACGCACGGATTTGCAAGAGATGAGGAGAGGGGAGCGGAGTTGCGAGGAGAAGCGGGAGGGCGATGTGGAAGGCACGTCAGCGGGGAAGCGTAGCTCGCTCGTGAGCGGCGCGAAACAGGGCGCGCAGTTGGCCTGCGTTGAGTCTGGGGAAAACATGCCGCGTGCGGACGCACAAAGGGGTCTGAGGCAGGTTATCTCGCATCGCAGTGCCGGTTTTACGCCGTCTGTTCGCTGTAACCAATCAGCAGGGCTTAATGACGTTCGTTATACGTGTGATTGTGTGCCATTGAAGCAATGAGTATTTTGACGGTCGCGCAGGTCTCGTTCGTTATAAGCGAAAGTTCGTCTTAAGTGGGGCCGTTATATGTGGGCTCGACTGTATCACGTTTCATGTGGCACTCGCGGTATTACAGGAAGTACTACGTCCACCACTATGGACGAGGGTGGCGCTAGTGAACACTCTCAAGGTTAGGTTACACTACACATAAATACCACTGAAAGCAGAAGATTGCACAGCCCTTGCCATAGTTCAATTGGTAGAGCACCGGACGTGAAATTCAGAGGTGGTGGCTTCGATCCCACCGGCGGCAAGTGTTCATTTTTTCTCCTGCTTTCTAATCAATTACTTGAAATAATTACCCGATAAATCTCCCATTGATGAACACCGCAAAAAAAAGCATCCCCTATGGTCTTTGATTTCGGGAACTGTTGGCTTCCTCATGTATGCTGTGTTGCAGTGTGACAAGATGAGAACACAATTACAAAGGGGATCATGCATTCAGGAAGTTCAAAGAGACAGGTTTGGTTTTTGCTTTGCAGGCTATCTGCACATTTCATCTCAACAAGCAGAACACCTAACAAGGCCTCTTGTCTGCAACACTCACAAGATGTCAACATGCAGTGCTTGTCCTTCACACATTCATGACAGGGTGAATACAGTCGAACCCGGATATATCGAACCCGCATATTTCGAATTATTGGCTATATCGAACACACAGATTACCCCCTTGAAAATACTATGTAAAAGTATAGGACAATTGCGTAGTATATCGAATTCCATTTTCGTTGGACATTCGATATATCGAACGGCGCGTTGCGCCGCGCCCCTAGAAGGTGCGCTTTTCCCAAAGACATTCGTGTCCGGTCCTCAGAGGTAAACTTTTCCGCAGAGTCAGTCAGCAGGCTCCTCCTCTGCGCATGTGCGGCCGTCGCCTAGCGACGGAGACGCAGAGCCTTTCCCCCGTTCTTGCGCCCCACCGGCGCGAGCTCTCTCGCTCCTCCTCTACCGCCGGCGTGTGCATTGGGCAAGGGCATTGGAGCTCATCGAAGAGAGTGCGCGGCAAGGAGACGCGGCGACGTTTCCAAGCCACGCTTCCTGGGAAAAGGGAGAGAGAGAGAGAGTGAAGGGTCGGCACGTTCGCTCGTGGGCCAGGGGAGACAAGAGAGCCAGAGAGGGCTCAAAAAACGAACACAGCGCCTTCGACGGCATATTCCGCCGATCTTTTTCCCCGCTCTCTTCTTTCTTTTCCCTTTGTCGTTCCTTCGCAGCCCCGTTGACTGTCACTCGGACAGGCTTCGCTCGGACTGCTCCATCTGCACATCGTGCGTGTTGTTGTGCGTACCTCTGTTTCAACGTGCCGTGTGTAGCGTGTGTGATTGCAGTCATCTGGTAAGCTATGGCATCCGCGGACATAAAAAAGAGGAAGAATCTGGACTTTGCAAGAAAGCTTGAAGTAATCCGGCGTGTCGAGAATGGAGAAAAGAAGTCCTCCGTGGCAGACGCATTCGGCATTCCGCGGAGTACTTTAAGTACTTTGTTAAAAAACAAGCAGGACATCAAGCTTAAAGCAGGTGAGGAAAGTTGCTCAGGAGCGTGTCGTGTGCGCCCTGCTGCTTTTGACAAAGTGGAGAAGGCACTCTACACGTGGTTTCTTGAAATCCGAGCGAAAAATATTCCCGTGGATGGCCCGACCTTAATCGAAAAGGCCAAATGGTTTGCTACGGCTCTTGGCGAAGAGAACTTTTGCGGTGGCACTGGATGGCTGCAACGGTTTAAAAACCGCCACGGCATTGTAGGAAAGGCCATTTCAGGCGAAAGTGGGGCTGTCAGCAGCCAGGAGATGCAGCAGTGGCTTTCTGAGGAGTGGCCGAAGATCACTGAGAAGTTTTCGCCTGCAGAAATCTTTAATGCAGACGAAACTGGTCTCTTTTGGCAAATGTTGCCGAATAAGACACTCGCTCTTCGTGGAACCACATGCCACGGTGGTAAAATGAGCAAAGTGCGTGTGTCGGTGCTGCTTGCAGCCAACATGGACGGCTCGTGCAAGCTACGGCCATTCGTGATCGGGAAGAGCAAGTCACCGCGCTGCTTCAAGAACTGTAAACAGCTTCCCATCCGCTACGGCTGTAATAGGAAGGCCTGGATGACACGTCAACTTTTTGTTGAATGGCTGCAGGCTTGGGACGCTGAGTTGGGCAAGTCGGGCCGCCGAGTTTGCCTTCTGGTAGACAACTGTTCGGCCCATAAAACAACTTGCAAGCTGCAGCACATCGAATTGAAGTTTCTCCCGCCGAACACCACAGCGAGACTGCAGCCCCTCGACCAGGGCATCATAAAGGCATTCAAGGTAGGCTATCGGAAGCGACTTATTCAACGGCTCCTCATAAACCTCCGCATGGGAACCGATCTCAAGATTGACCTGCTTGGCGCGATCCAGATGATTACCGGCGCTTGGGGCGCCGTGAAGCAGGCCACAGTAGCCAACTGTTTTGGCAAAGCAGGCCTTGAAGTGGCCAGAGATGAATGTCCGGAAGCTTTAGATGACGATGAGTGCTTGGAGGACGCGTTCCGCGACTTGTCCAATTTTTCCGGCATCGTCCCGCCCGAAGTTACTGTTGATGACTTCATTAACGCTGACAGCGAAGTTCAAGCGGTAGCCGACCTCGCTGATGAGGACATTGTGGCCGGAATAGCTGGCGTTCAAGACAGCGATTCCAGCGACAACGAGGGCAACTGTGTTTTCGAAGAAACGCGTCCGTGCACAGCCACTGAACTGGCGTCAGCGTTCAGCCTGATTCGGCGCTGTTGCGGCGAAATGGAAGGCACTGGGCTCTCGCACCTAGACAGTCTCGAGAAGATTGAAACTAGTGTTTTAAACTTCATTTCCCAGAGGAAAAAGCAGCCCAAAATTAGTGATTTTTTTTCCGTGAAATAAAGCGCTTTCATATTGTGTGCACATGCTATGTGATTCGCGGCTGTTCCAATTGGTAAGCCACAATTTTTTATGATCGCGAGTGCTTTTTTGGCCTATATCTGTATATCGAATTTTCGCTATATCGAACTATTTTCCGATTCCCGTCGAATTCGATATATCCGGGTTCGACTGTACGTATTTCATGAATTTCAAGTAGTGGTACAATAGCCGACGGGTAATTCGGACTCCAATAATTCGGACTTGTAGGATATTTCGGACCTCGAAGAGGCACCGTCAGTCACCCCATAGAAGCACATACATATTCGCGACGGATATTTCGGGTTTCAAAAGTCCGAAAGTTCGATTTTTCAAATTTATTTCAGTCGCCTGCGGGCCAAAATCGTCCATCTTATCAGCTTTTCGCCGGCGCAAAAGGCACCAACTTGGATTGAGGTGGATTTATGCTGCAGTTGGATTGGCTTGACATACTTTCGGTACCTAAATGTTGCCAGTAGAGGTCCCTGCGATCTCTGACACTTCAAGGTGGCAGCCGGATTGTCAGTACCGTCAACTTGCTTTTGACGCCGTCGCCGACATTGTCGCGGGCAGTTATCGCTTGCCCCATACGCTGAAAATTGGTTGTTGGCGGAAGGAAATTGTGAGGAGCTATCTCACATCTCGGCAGGAAGGGATAAAGGAGGGACTGAGAGAAGAAAAGAAGGAAGAGGTGCCGTAACGGAGGGCTCCAGAATAATTTCGACCATCCGGGGATCTTTAACGTGCACTGACATCGCACAGCACAGGGGCGCCTTTGCGTTTTGCCTCCATCGAAACGTGGCCACCGCGTTCGGGTTCTAACCCGGGTATACCGGATCAGTAGCTGAGCGCCCTAACCACTGAGCCACTGCGGCGGGTCTCATACGTTTGCCATTTGCTGTTTCGTCACTTGGGTTTCTCTGACCGCGCCGACTGAGTGGCATTCAGTCTTCACGAAGTTACATCCACCCGCCGTTTTGTGATGCGTCCGGCGGTTCCGCCGCTTTGAACGAAAAGTGCCTTATCTTTGCATGTGTGTTTGATGAGCGGTGTGGTGCACACTCGAGTTGTAGACAACATGGCCCCGCCGGGTCCTTCAAACAAGCGTGGGAAGCATTCCAACTAAATGTGGTGACCCTGCCGTCTGGTGTGTACAGTGAAAGCACAACTTTTGCGCAGATACAGGCGCAAATCGTGGCCAGCAAGAGAAATTTTTTGCAAGGTAAAATCAGTGACATTTTTAAGCCGATTTCATCTCAATAAAGTGATTTTTTGTACTTCATGGATTTTTTGAACTGTTCAATTATTCGGACCCTTTATTGGGTCCCTTCGAGTACGAAAAATTGGTCGGCGACTGTAGTGGGTAATGGAGTGGATTCCAAGAGAAGGCAAGTGTAGCAGGGGGCGGCAGAAGGTTAGGTGGGCGGATGAGATTAAAAAGTTCGCAGGCAAGGGTGGATGCAGCTGGCAAAGGACAGGGTTAATTGGAGAGACAATGGAAAGACCTTTGCCCTTCGTTATAACGAGAACAGAGCGGGCTCGACTGTATAGCATAACTCTATGGGACATTTTTGATGTCCGCGATTTTGAGAGTACGAACCAGGAAATCATATGAACCAGGAACGTATCAATGAGGGTTTACTACTTGCTACTTGTGTGAATACTCACACAGAACGAATAGAGTTGTGCCTTACTGATATGGACACTTTGATTCTCGAGCAAAACAGTCAGCAAAGCGAGTCGTCCGTAATAATGAATTGTGAAAAAAAAACACGAGAAATAAAAGCACATTGTAATCAAGTTCTGCTTCTGTGCAGAGTGATGGGCAGTGAATTGCAAATCAGCCGAAATCTCGAGAGTTCAAAGTGCATCATTGTTGTCACCGTTATCTTTTAGATACAGTAATCCCTCGTTATATTGACATCGCTTTACTAGAAACATCGTTTTATCCGACCCAAACGCATGCATTTTAGGTCGCATTACTCGAAGCGCACGAAGAGCTTGACCCACTTAGAGCAAAGTGGCGAGCGGAGACATTGCCGCCGCAGCGGCGACAATTTTGCGCATGCAGTGTCAAATTAATACAGCCGACGAATTAGTCCCAGGCAGGCACACAGGCCACAAAAGTACGAAACCTACGACCGACGCCCTGCCTAGTAATGAGTAAGCGAGTGCCGAGTGCCCCCAGCTGTTTACAGCGGATGCGAACGGAAGCGCGCCCGAACCAGTCGCAATCGCGTCGCTGGTGTCCCCCGTGATAGAATCCAAACGAAAATAAAATTTTCGTGACGCTTTGCGGTGCCAGAAAACCGCGGTCTCTTGGATGCCGAAAAGTGGCCAAAAAACCGTGGGCAGACTTGCGACGTAGCATTCCATGGGGTGCGCTCGGTGAGCAAAATTTTACCACTCAAAACAACATTTCTGGCGCTGAAACGTGCCAGAAAGCACAAAAGAAGTGTCCCTCCGATTATGATCCCATTCATGTTCGCGAGTAGCGAGCGAGGCGAGCTTTCGGCAACGAACTTAGCTGCTCCCTGGCTGTCGTAGTTGTCGCTAAGCCTAGCCATTTCACATCGGCCAAAGCAGACGAAACTCTCGAAAGCGCGCGAAAATGTTATTCCCGAGAGTTTTTGCTTCAAACGAGAAGGCGACCTGCAGGTCGTGCTTGCAAGTGTGAACAACGGTGTTGTCGAGGTGCTGCCTGGTCGCACGCCCTTCGCTGTGTTTGACGCGAGGAGCTACGTTAAAGGCACATTTATAGTCCGACGTGTTCGGCACGTGGGCGCGCGTCGCTCGCAGTCGGTCGCGCTACGCCGGTTTCGCTGCGCCGGCCAAAGCGCCACCCTCTCTATACTTCGATGAGCCCAGACGTCGTGCGCCGCTTCGGAGCATGCGCAGAACGACCACCGCCTTGCGCGCCGATCGTCGACACGCGGGCAGCTTGAATTCCGTTCGCGCCTTTTTCTGCGTCGCTTCATCCATTTCGTTCCATCCACAGCATTGCGGCACTATATGAAACATGGCTAGGGTGTTATCCGTGCGACAGAAACTTGCTCTCGTGTTACTAGTCCACCGCTTGCGGCGAAAGTGCAGGCGCTCGATGCATGTGCAAAATATCGCTCTCTCCACGGGAACAACTCACCCGTGGAGAGACCGGAGCTTCACCTTCTGTTGGCAAGCGTTCTCTTTGCCCTGGTGGTCTCTGAAATCCAGCCGTTTGGTGTTGTATACACAAGGGTGTTGTTTGATGGCTTCGATAAACCGCTCCACAATGATATCCGGCACAATTTCAGTATTTGGGCAGCTCGCGCCACTCACACCGCTCGCACTGGCATCCGACATTTTTCTCTGCGCGATGCATTGTGGGTCGACGTGGTCGGTGGCGCCGGCGCGCAATTGGAGCAGGAGCCAGATCTGCGCCGGGCCCACCGGGGCACGCTGGCAACCGCTGGTTACATTGGCTGCTGCAGCGTGTCGAACTATAGACGGAGCTGTTTCACCAACGCAACGCACTGTGCGCGCGCTCGCTTGCGTTACGCTGGACTATATTCGCGCCTTAACAAATCGGGAAGACGACTTTGGGGAAGCCGGTCTAGAAATCTGCTTGCCGCTCGTCATAATCCACCTGCATCGCAATAAAACACCGTCCCTAGCTTCGTTGCACTTTTGACGGTGCAAATAGATCGATAACTTGCCGAAAACACGAAAAATCCGAGCGTCGCCAACAGCGAGTCAGGCTGTCAACATGGCGGGTCAACGCAGCCACGGTGTTTCCCCGGCGATTTTCTCGAGCCAGTCATGCTTTATTCGCGCCATCTGACTAGACTAGTCTAAATGTAAGGTAGGGTCATTGAATTTTGTTCCTAGAAATTTGTCAACGGTGCGGACGCGACGCTGCACGAACACTGACACTCGAACCGTAGAATTAGCACAGTGTCGTCGACAACGGTGCGCCGAAAAACTCAATTGCAAACTTCACAGCTGTACACACCGGGAAAAAAAACTGCCCAGTAATCATGCGAAGCCCCTATTGCGAAACCGTTCAGTTTTCACGATAGCGTTGCATACCTACAATGAGCGGCTAATCGTTTTTTTGAGCACAACAAACACAACCTAAGACTCAAGCCACGACTGCTTCAAGATTCGAAATACCCCGAAGGTCGAATGCATGGGCATGGCGACCGCGGCCTCATGCAATGCTTGGTCAGATTAGAACAGGGGTTGCACGCACGCGGTAAGAACTTGAAACAGCCAAAGCTCACTGCCTTTTTTTGGACCTGAATAAAGTTTTGCTTCGCTGAATACATTGTATTTTTGACTTCCTCGCCGTTGTGGCGCAATTAACGCTCGACTGCTTTAGATTTTCTCGGGTGGTCGTTTATATCGAATTACCGCTTATAACGAATTTTTTCGCTGTCCCGCTGACTTCGTTATAACGAGCGATTACTGTATGTGGTGAAGTTTGAAGCCCCTAGTAGTCGACCACATAAGTGATTGCTCCTTCTACGACTGTTCAGATCCCACGACCTGCTAGTACATATCTGTACTCAGTCAATGACAGCTGTTGATTGCAGCTTTCAACATATCATGTGCTACAGAGAGTTCTCTTCTAATCAATTCATGCAATTCTCGGATCAGATGAACAATTTGAGAACAGGTAGTTGATTTCCCACAGAACTCAATGTAAAAAAAATCCGTTCAAGATGAACTCTTTCACGTGCCCTTCTTCTGCAGGGACGGGGAAACTTGTGCAACATTACTCAAACAGTGTCTACGTGGCACTGTCAAGGAAAAAAAAAATTAAACACTTTCACGTAAGAGCACCTCCAGAAGGTAGTTTCCATGTAGCTTGAGCAAGCATGCGGGGAAGCTGTCTTATGGGGTGCGCTTTCTCGGGTGCAAGCTTTGTTCGCGGCATGGGAACTTTCTCTCCTAAGCGTGGCGAAGAAATCTGATATGGCCAGATGCCGGCAATGCGTGTTGCCGAGTGCACCCGCTCACCGACTTAAGGCTTAAAAAGTTAGGAGCCGAATGTTAAACTGATGTGGCATCGCAACACACGTCATCGCTGCACACAAATGACCAGATATCGGTGCCGTGTGCGCATTGTCTGCTGCGAAGGAGAAGATGCGTGGTGCACCTTCTCGTAGAGTTTGTAACAGCTATGCTGCGGAAAGAACGAGATAAAGAGACGCAGGACTACCCAACTTGGACCCCTTTGAAGTGCTTGGAGACCGAGGGAAAGCAAAAATCAGAAAAAGGGCGCAAATATGTTGCAGAAAAAAAAAAGCTAGACAAATCGTTTTCAAGTAGCATACCCTGTGATGTTTCATGACCTCGTTCTTCAGCTCACTTTACGCACACTAAAATAAATGTTCTATTTGTGCTGATCCTCTCACTGCAAGGCCATAGTATTCATTGTCTCATGAAAAATATATTTCGCCCCACCTAGCAGGCTCATATATCTTTTTTGGAGCGCTTCTGATAAGACAAACCCATTTTCATGGTCCCTTCAAGCTTGTCTTAAGGGGGGACACGGGTCTTTGGGACCAAAAAATGACCAAAAAGTCGAATTTTCGAAAATGGCATTTTCGGAATCTACAACTATTAATCTCCAGTTTCACAAATTTTTATCTCCCAGAAATCAATATTTTTGCCGTATTACGAAATGTAAATAACCGCGTCACCCGATTTTGCGCATGAGCAGACGATAAAAACGGTGCATTTTCTACTCCGCGGAACGCTCGTCTCAGCGCGCCGATCGCAGCCATCTTGGTCTCGTTTGAAAGAAGACTCTCTACGCTTCAATTTCCCGCCGCTTGTGCTTGCATGCCCTGAATGGCCGCGGAGAAAAAGAAGCACAAACAACAAAAAAAGCGCGAGGTCCGATTCGCTGATATGAGCACGTGACTGAAACGAGCCCTCCCATTGGCGGATTCTCGCATGCTTCGTCTGCTAGGCTTGCTGCTGGTCGCTGGCAGACGCGTCCCCGGCGCCATTTTGTTGAAAGAAGCGAGACCGACGCACAACGATGTCGCCGATTAAATTCCACTCGCGGCACAAGTTCGGTCAGAGGAAAAGAAATAAGCGAGTCAACAACCTTCCTTCACGTCCTGCATCATCGGAAAGCACCGATAATGCGCAAGAGCCAGCGGCCGGTGAAGCGGCGTCAGCGGACGTCGAAGTAAGCCTAACGAGCTCGGCGACAGCTACGCACAGCGGCCGCATACGCTGCGACACCAGGATGCTACAGCGTTCGGAATTGCTCGAAATCGAAGCGAAAGCTAAAGAAAAGCTACAAGCTCTCGATTCGACTTCAGCAACGCAGAGGAAACAGGATTTCATCGGCAACTGCGACGATTGCCCGCTTCGAGACGCCAACGGCAGTGTACACGATACTGCGTTCACTGTTGTGAATCTGGAATCTTTCACCGAACTGCTGAGTGCCGTCAAGTGCAAGGTGTGTGGAGGAAACGTGGACGTTTCTAAAGGTGATCGTGAATACGGTTTAGCCGTGAGGCTCGCTCTCTTGTGCGTGAACTGCGGCGAGATTTCATCTGCGTGGAGTTCGCCGCGCGCTCAAGGGAGCCAAAAAATAAGTCCATTTACTGTTAATATTCTTGCTGCACGGGCAATGCAAAGTACGGGAAATCGGCAAACCGCACTGAACGATGTCTTTGCAGTAATGAATATCTCCCATAGAGGGCTTCACAGTAAAACCTGGCAAGGTTACATGAAAAACAAGCCGACGCCCGCGACAACACGCGCAGCCGAAAAAGTGATGATGGACAGCGCCCGTTCCGTTCGCGAGCTCTACACAGAGTTGCACTTGGACAACCCTGGAAATATCGCTGTCTCGTTCGACGGTTCGTGGATGACCCGGGGTCATTCATCGCACATCGGTGTGGCCGCAGTGATTGAGCTGTTCACTGGACTTGTACTAGACTACGTTGTGTTCAGCAACTTATGTGCGGGGTGCAAGCGCGGGCCTACGGAAAGTGACCCATCGTATGAGGCATGGAAGAGCAGCCACAGGTGTCAGAAAAACACGGAAAAAAAATCTGGCGAGATGGAAGTGCAGGCTGCACTTGTCATGTTTCAAAGGTCATTAGAGAAACATGGCCTTCGATACACGACAGTTTTGTGTGATGGAGATAGCCGCACATTTCTGGCACTGCAGGAGGCTGATGTGTATGGTTTTATAAAAGTGCAGAAAGAGGACTGCACAAACCATGTGCAAAAGCGCATGGGCACGGCCCTGCGCAATGTGATTGCTAAGCACAAAGGCGAGGGAACAGAGAGCCTCAGTGGCAAAGGCAAGCTCACGGGCGACCTTGTGAACAAGTTGACTGCATACTACAGCTGGGCTCTGAAGTCTCACACCGGAGATGTCGAAGCAATGCAGCAGGCAGTGATGGCCACGTATCACCACGTTACATCAAATGATAATGTGTCAAATCACAGCCTGTGCCCAATGGGCCCAAGCTCATGGTGCCGCCAAAATGCTGCCGCAGCAAAGGGAGAGCCCACTCCGAAGCACAGATATAGCTTGCCATTGCATGTGTGCAAGGCACTATTGCCAATATATCAGCGCTTGGCAGACCGAAAGCTGCTGGAGCGTTGCCAGCGAGGAAAAACTCAAAACAGCAACGAGAGTTTGCACTCGCTAATATGGTCACTGGCACCAAAGGAGCGCCATGCATCATTATTTGCGGTTCAAGCCGCTGTTGCAGAGGCTGTTGTCCGTTTCAATGCAGGCAGTCTTCAAGCGTCTTCCCAAATACTCAGCGAGCTGGACATTAACCTTGGCCTAAGTAACAGGAAGAGGATGGCTGAGAAGGATAGGCGACGAACAACCGAGTCTATGCGCAAACGGGCCTCTTCTGCAAGTGTGCAACGGGCACTGCAAAAGCGGCACTCTACCCACAAGCAGCTGTCAGACTACATGCCTGGTGCTTATTAGCCCCCAGGAAATATAAATATGCAGATATCATCATGAATATTCAATAAATTGTGGCCCATTTGGGTTTTTCTCATTTTTCTCAATTTGCAAATTCTTGCCACCCGGCTGTTTTGGGACAATGATATCTCTGCATCTAGAGCAGATAGAGATGTAATTTTTTTTGCTAAAGGAAGCTTAAGGTGCAGGGGTTGCAATGTTTAAGACAGAATTCCCCTATCACGCTTCAAAAATTAATGATTTTGCAAACATTTGAATGCTTGACAAGCACATTTTGAACGTTGATGTTCAAAGTTTCATTAAATTACACACATGGATAAAATGGAAAAACTGCCTTGAACATTGCATTCTCTATTCATTAGGCTATGTAGCCATGTTTAAAAAATTAATTTTTGCCGAGCCATTTTCATTGTAGTGAGGTTCTAATTAATGACTAATTAATGTGATGTAACTTGGGTAATAACTAGCTTAGAAAAAAAAGAAAGGCATATTTGAAATCAGCACAAAAAACTGGGCAATATAGTTAAATTTCATTATTATTGGCATATAAATAATGAAAATAGCTTTAAGACCAGTGTCCCCCCTTAAATGGAGTCTACTGCATTTTGAAGTCTTAGACAAAGCTATTCTTTTACAGTAAAACCTCAATGATAATATTTTTTTTTTAAATTGCGGGAAAAAATGTATAATCTAGGGAAACATATGATCCAGTTCGTTAAATTTTGAAAACCGTAACTGTTGAATGCAGTACAAAGGCACTGACAATTTCACATCATAAAAATGTCGATTAGATCGGGACAAATCCTTTTCTAGTGCTCGCAGAATTCAGTCCGCGTTTACGCTGGCACGGAAGGAACTTCGCAATGCACCTGGTCTGTTGACAGCAACATCGAAAATAACCAAAACCTATTCCTCGTCAATTTCAAATGCTTCTCCCCTTGGCACCTAAGTACAGCAGGGAAGCCACCGCGGCAGCTGACTGTCTCAGTGTTTTTGCTTTTTATGCTGCATTCCCCAGACGCGCGGCCACAGCTCGTATCTAAAGCGCATCGCTGTAGTTCATAGATGCTTCGCCCCCTTGCCTATATGTAGCGCGAAGAAACCTTAGTATTGCTTCTATTCATGTCACGACCCCGCAAAAACTGCTCTTTCGAATGCTAGCGTGCAGTTTGTATTTATTTTTGGTGATGGTGGTGCTTCCCTGCTTTGCAGCTAGGCACTGCAGAGAAGTTACCACGGCGAGTGCCTGCCGCTGCGAACTAGTTCATGTGGCGTGTTCTCATGTTCGGCCCACTTGTATGTTTGCACATGTGCAGTTAGTAAATAAACATAATATATGAACATGATAAAAGACCACAGTTTGTCGAAATTTTAAACCTAGTAGCTGGGAAACTGTGTTACCTGGGAACATATTAACCAGAATAAATATAATGCAACTCTACGAGGCATTTTTAATGTCCGTGAATTTGAGCGTATGACCCGAGAAATCGTATGAACCGGGAACATATCAACAAGGTTGTACTGTACTTGTATGTAGCAGCTGAGGCAAAAGACGCTATTAGCACTATTCTTAGAGAGGAAGCAAGAGCAAATAATTTTCAGGCTCACCAAATAAATGTAATAACACTTCGCTTCAAATGTGAGAATTTCACTTTCGACATTTTGGCTGAGCTCTTGCCACCTTTGAAAAGTGAGCAACACTGAAAGTTCAATGGCTATTCTACCTTTGAGCTGCACAATGCAGTAATACTGCAGCTCCTTTCACATTTCATTCTTCTGTAAAATGAGGCACCTCTGCTGAAAGGCTCTTGATGAATGCCATATGACAGTGGTATAAAGGTGCCATATGCAATAAAGTTTTTTCTTGAAAATTCCTCATATTTGGCTCCTATTTAAAAGTAAATGTCTGAAATACTACAAATATCCCTGGAAAACAGTTTACCACAACACTGCAGAGGACACACTGAAGAAAAAGCTTCACGTGGTTACCAGAATAAATTGCTCCAAAACTCTTCTCCAATAAACTTCAGAGATTATTGAGAGTATTTTAAAAATACCTGGAAAAAATCTGGCAACAGAGGTTGGCAGTACTGCCCGTCGAAAACTTACACAGGCCTTTAAAACCCTGTGTAAGCGACCTAACACTTAATTTCATTTGCTTATCAGTCAACAAATGTGTTAGAGACATCACCACTGTTGAGCATAAATGCATGCATGCACACACACACACGCACGCATGCACACACCTAGGATGTTCCCCTTGTGGGAAAGGGGTCACTTGTCCATAAACCAGGGCTGGCCATCATGACTGCGTCGACGAGTCAGAATCTCGCAGCCAGTGTCTGTCACAAGCAGTGTCTGCTCGAACTGGGCCGAACGCTTGCCATCGGCTGTCACTGCTGTCCAGTTGTCAGGCCATACTTCGTCGTGCCACGTTCCTGTGCGCCAACATGGAGCCACAGACAAGTCAGTATGTGCAAGTAGTGGGCTCAGCTGGCCGCAAGTACTCACACTAATCAGAGCTTGAAGACCTAACACCACCAACACACATCACATACCACTAGCAATATGAGTGGCGAAATCATTTTGATCCCCACTAAACAGAGAGCAGCAGCTATGTGTTACCTGTGGCCACTAGATGATGCAGCCGACACCAAGTCCACTTATAACGAGGCTGACGGACACGGGGATTGTGTTCATTGTATCTAATGTTCGCAATAAGTGGATTCCCCGTATTACAGCCAAAAATACTAAGTCTGCCAAAAGTGGTGTATCTTCCTTAAAAACTGCGTCATGCATGTCTATTTCTTCACAGCAGACCTTATGATTGTGCATTCCAGGCTCTTCAGGGCTGTCATGTTCTCCTCGCCAGGGTCCTTGGTGTCAACAATCTGCTTTAGGGACAGAATGAAACTAATTGTGGTTGAAGAGTGCGCACCGTCGCTGGTGGCAGGTTGGCCACATTAATCAGATTCCTAGCGGTAGGGGAGTGCTCGTACTTTGCATACAACGGCTTTGTCAGAGCACGGCTCTACGATGTTGTTGGCTGTAGTCAAACTAGGCCACATTTGACCAACTATGACACGTTGCCGTAAATCTAATCTGATCATGTGTGTCTTCGATAGTGTCATCCATTGCTACTGGGCACATGCAACAACGAAAGTAGCGCAAAGAATGCATCAGCTGCATTGTCTGCTATGTGGCTCTGACTGCACGTGGTAGCAGTACAAAAGGGAAAGCCAACTGGGCATTCGATGCATACTATGTGACTAGTGTGGCCAGCAAGGCATTCAAACTTTTCAAATTGCCACCATTAGTTGATCTACAACCATGCACGGTATTGCTTTGCTTTCGGCGGTGCCACTGTCACGCCAACTCTGCTTCTGCTTCCATTTGCAGTGCTCTGCCCAGCCGGTGCACATTTGCCTCGTGGTTACCAACAGTTTCAATGCTGCCGTTTCTTACTTTTTTGGGGTTGACATGTTTTTTCCGGGCAATGTAGTGGGTGCTGAGGGACGCTCTTTGGCCTCTGCGCTAAGCTGGAAGCATGTGTTTTTCATCGTCGGGGGCGAGCAGCTTACGGCACCTCCTCGTTCACTTTAACTGAACGGTGTGGCCAACAGTTGTTTGTTGTATCGGAGAGGAACTGCCATTGCACTAATGCACATTTTGACAGTAGCACCGCACCTGTTTGCAATAAGCAAAAGTTTGTTAAATCTGCAGCTGTTATAAGTGGGCTCAACTGTACTCATTCAGATACCTACAGTGCCCTTTCAGGCATTATTGTAGGGGGTGGGAAGAAGCAACAACAACAAAAAAAATCGATTGTCCTGCACTTGTAAAGAATGGTTGGTACGTGTGGATACAAAAATTGGACATTTAAAGTAGTCTTCCTTACTGGTGCCTGTTCTAAGACTCAGGACATTATAAAATGGCAATAAGTGGAGATATTTTCAACTTATTTCAAGCAGAGGCAACCTAGGATTTTTAGAAACCTATAAATTTTTAGAGATCAGATCACCTACACCCAGTGCCAAGACAAAAAACAGAGGAGGTGAATTTCGTTGACTGGTTTTGCAACTTGCAGTGAGGAAAGTGGCCTTTGAAAGTGTAGCAGGTTTTGAGAAGTCGGTGGTGTTTTTCGCAGAGAGTAAAATATGCCGGCAACAGCATGCCATTTTGAGTTGATAGCACCACAGCAGTGATTCATAATTATCCCTATTTATTAAGTCATAATAACAAAAGCAAATTATTAATTTTTAATTCATGATGGCTACTGGCAAGCAGTGCTAGCTGTATGACACCTCGGATGCTCCCTTACAAGAACCTTTCACTTGTGTGTGTACATACACGTATTCTTATTTATTATAGCTACAGCAGTATACCGTATATACTCCCGTAATGAACCCACTTTTTTCTAGAAAAGTTGACATCAGTTTGGGGGGAGGGTTCATTACGCGGGAAAAAAAAGTTTCAACAGATTTTTTTGGAAGGGTCGAAATTTCATATCATACCTCCATCTGTCCTTCCGTTATCAACACACGCACGAGATGCGTTCGTGCCACTGGTGTTTATTATCGTTCACTTTGACGCGATGCGACAATTTTGTGGTAGCCAGTGGCGCTGGCCAATCGCGGCGAGGTAACACAAACAGGCTGAACACCGGCCCTGAAGGTCAGGTGCTCGTTTTTTTACGTGAGGGTAAAAGAAACACACAGGATGGCTATGAGTGTGTAGTGCAAATGTTTAAGCCTTGGCTTAGAGCACACAACGTCTTGGCGCGGCAGCATCTTGATGCGCTGCCAAGGTCTGCGCTGTGGACAGCATAAAAACTGTGGAACCCGATACAAAAAGTTAAAGGCAAAAAAAAAAAGTAAATTCTGGATGACAAAAGTGGAGGGGCGGGTTCATTATGCGAGTATATCCCCTTCAGGCACCAATTAAATCTGCTGATAGGAAAAATCTTCTTTTGAATAAATGACGATCAGTAGACAAAGCAGAAGTGATGTGCAAAAAATTACCCAAAAATATTCATATTTAAGCATACTTTATTCGCGCCTGGCGAACTTGGCAGAGTGGCGAGACATTGTGTGCTGCTAAGGCTTAAACATTCGCATTGCACACTCGCCATAGTCCTGTGTGCTTTTTTAATCTCGCGTAAAAAACGAACGCCTGACCTTCAGGGCTAGTGTTCAGCATGTTCACGTTCTCTCGCTGCGATTGGCTGGAACTGGCTGCCACAAAACTGCCGGACCGCGTCAAAGTGAACAATGCTAAACACCAGCAGAACTAACGCATCTCAACACGTGCATTTGTTGATGACAAAAGGACAGAAGGAGAAAAATTAATTTTCGACACTTCCAAAAATATCTGTTTATACATTTTTTCCCATGTAATGAACCCTCCCCCGAAACTGATGTCAACTTTTCTGGAAAAAAAAGTGGGTTGATTATGCGAGCATATACAGTAGCTTTTGAGCAGTGAAGGATAGTGAGGGTAGGCACTTGATATATTGACAGCAAACTATGTTCTGAAGCCTAGCTTCTGATGAGTATCGCTAATTTTTGTGTACCTACTCAATTCTATATGGTACCTCAGTTCAGCTGTTTCAATTAAAAACAAAACAAAACGAAAAGGCTGTTTCAATACAAAAAAAAAAAAAAACTAAAAACCCTGTATTCATGTCAACATTCGAGTTTTTTATTCCTCAAGGTGCAGAAACTACAAAAATTTTCAAATGGGCATTTCAACGCCGCTCAAACTAATGGCTTATAAACTCAGAGCTAATAAACTGATGGCTTTATAGCCACTCAGCCAATGAGTTAGTCAATCTTGCACGTGGGTCAAAGCTATGCCCCCAGAAATAAAATTAGAGCAATATAATCACTGGGTAATTACTGAACTAAGAAATTTACTCTGCTTTGTGGAAATAAAAAATAACACCACAGCAAACAGGATATCAACGGTGATGGTCATAAAGAAAGGCCTAACAGCTGATTGCTAAGAGGTGCAGGAGTGCTGCTATGCTATGTCAAAATTATAGAGTCAGAAGCAATAGATCTACTTTTAAGGGCAACTGTACCACTTTTTGAGAATTTCGCTGTCAAAATAATAGTCAGAAGCAATAGATCTACTTTTAAGGGGCAACTGTACGACTTTTTGAGAATTTCGCGATATTGAAGGATTCAAATATATATAGGTTGTAGAAAAAGCATGCCAACTGTTTTTGCACTACTATATAAAACAATGACAAAATCGACGATTGAATTTCGTGCTTCTCCTCAGAGCACCGGAGGAGCGTGGGGAAGTTCAGTGTGACGTCACGGAAGGTATGATTTTAAATTACTGCTGCCGTCAGCCACAGCCTGCCGTGCCTCGTTGGAAGCTGCCAAAGAACGCTCGGAGGCCTTTGCCTTCAGCAGCGTTGTTTTTTTTGTGTGTTTTTTTTTACTTCAAAGCCGGCGTTTATGCATTGGAAATGTACCGGTACCTTCGAAGACGACATCATGCGTCTCCCACTTGGCGTTGTGCACTGCAAAAGCTTGAAGGCCGTCACGATTTTAATTGGCGATTACGTCACCATTTCAAATGCTAGCCCAAAAGGACTTTGCATGCTTTACCTGCAAGTTTCACACATTCGACACTTTTAAGCTCGTCGATTTCTAAAACTTGCGCAGTTGCCCTTTAAAAGTAAACATCAAGTTTCTTTAACTTTTCAGATTAGACTTCTAGTTTGATTGCTCACATACAGTTCGTAGTCGGGACAGCTGGCACCAAGCGATGTAGTCTGCATGTGTGCAAAACATCGAAACGCTTGGAGAGACCATAGCACATTTTGATGGCAATTTGCCATATAACACCGGCACTACTTGTTTGGATTTGAGCATGACTAACCTTGAAAGCCTTCAACTTTATTAATGCCAACAGAAACTGCCCATAAAAACTCATGAGTATGACTTGAAAAGTAAGGCCCATACAGTACAGTAGCATCTTGTCCATACAAATCTCATGGGATCGCAAAAAATATTTGTCACCCAAAATCCATATCACCAAAAAACAAACAAAATCGAAATGCTCAAGCAAGAGAAATGTATTTGTGCAGGTCAATTCAGGGCTGACTGAATATTTTAATGGCTGTGAATCACTGCTCGGTGCATGCTGTGCACGAGACGATTGCAGCATTGGCGATTTACGCACGAGACGATTGCAGCATTGGCGATTTACAAGTCGCGTGCTAATGCTCAGTGCTCACGAGTATGCAATGTGCACCTTGCGATTGTGGCATCAGTAGTGTGTGGTCCATGCGCTCCTCCTCTGTGCTCATGCATGCATACCGCATGATTGGCGATGCAAAGACAGTGCTGTTCACGGGTGTGGTTACGGCTCCCCTTTCATATTACCTTATTATCTGCAGGGGCGCAGGTGAGTGCTCAAAACAACGCAATTTTTGTGCATTGATGCACATCTGGCAGAAAATATGAATTCGCTTCGTACCAAAATTTGCACCAACATGCCTTGATCATATCACTGAGGTTCTACCGTATAAAAGCCAGGACCTGAAAATCATGCTATTTCCACTTTTCCTTCCTTTTTTTAGCTGTCCACTCTCTCTTTTTTTTCTTTTTATGCAAAAGAAAGTACAAGACACATTTCTCTCCAGCGATTATCAGGCAGTAAGTATACTTTGCAGGCCTAGAATCTTGTAATGCGTTGCCTCAGAAAAAAGAAAAAAAAAGGACGATCTAAAAGTTCTTGAGTGAGAACCGTCTATCACATGGTAACATATTTGAAATATAATTTAGTTGAAGATTAGTTAGTTATATTGATTTTAATGGCGCAAAAGCAACTTAGGCTATGATGCGCCAAACACACCATTTAGTTGAAGAGTCACAGCAACCATAGACTAGCATTAGGAAACAATTTTAGGAAATTATGGCACATGACACCTCTGTGCTGGTTTGCATAAATAAAAACCTTGCCAACAAATTTAACAAATTTTGATGGGCAGAACAAGCCAGAGCACATCATTTCACACTGCTGCCAACATGTAAGAACTTTTCAGCTAAATCTGTGACGTCTGAAAAAGTGCTCGATCACAGAGCGTAGAATGACCCATATTCCACCACAATCCATGCGAGCCAGTCTATTTCGATGCAAAGTTCATCGCAGCTGTCAAATTAGCTGGAGCACGCTTGGGTTCAAGACTAAAAATTCATACTCTTAGGAATCCTGGGCAACACCCTGCACTGCCAGAAATTGTCCATACCTTCTGAGATCATGGGCTCAATTGTGAAGCAGTGGCCAGCTTTCATCACACCAATGGCCTTGTTTTCTGTAAAACAAGTGGTAATCGGAGGAAATTAATAATGTGGTAGGTGTGTGCATTACACTAAAACAGAAAAACAGCTCCACAACATCCACCAAAAAAATCTCCCACAGAAAATGGCTGCGTGCAGGATTTGAAAACATTTTACTTACTAGCATAGTGTGGAACACTGGGTGCTGTGTGGAACAATCTGGAATAAGATGTAAGCAATGTAACTGTTAGAGGAGGGGACAGGAAATATGAAAAGTAGAGGCTAGACATTTAAGTGTCAAAAGAACTGTGTTCCTCATGAAAAATTGAACACCTGAAATCAAGATTTCGAGCTTGGTAATGACTAGAATCGGCACATAATGATTTTTGCAGAACAACTCAGAATCACTAAGCCCATGGCAAGAACAATGATGCAGTGCCAAATTCTGGGAAGAAAAGGAATGAAAGTTGCAGACACCCTCAACACACGCAGCATCGCCGATGTTGCCCACTAATTAATTAATGGCAGTAATCCATTTCAGGTGCATGCGAGAAGGCACTCTTCCTGCTTTCCTTGGTACAGGACGCACTTTTTAGTGGCTACACGCTCATTTAAAAGCCGCCGAGAACAGTATCCAACATTCAGGAGATCAGACTTGGCACACTGTTGAGCGACAGTCTTAATTTCGTTTTTATGACATAGTGCGCAGTTGACGCGGTGACAGTGCAGTGGCACTTCGTGCTAACTATCAGTTTTATGTGAGAACATTTTGCACCTTTCTTTCACACTGAGGACAAATTGAAGTTGGCCTGCATTGATAGATTATTATAGTTCAATAATAAAAAACGATAATCTAAAAGAAAACCGAGCTTTTACAGGATAAAAAAGACCCAAAAAAGAAATACAAGGGTCGCCGCCACTGACCAATTTCACAAGTAAACTGCGATATGTCGACAGTTTGGTGGTGGATCCCACTGCTATTCACTTCAATACGGCGATTATGGAGCCCTTTTCAGTGCAGACGTTATGACCTTGAATCGAGTGAGAGGAAGGTTCCTAAGTGCAATTTTCTTAGCAATAAACGAGTTTTTCACTGCCAGACATCAACATGCTTGGACAAACCCATAAAATCATTTCTACTCAATCACTCAAGACAAAAGTTGAATGGAACTGCCTTTAGTGTCCTTTCTTTTCACAGAACTTGAAGTCATACATGCGGAGAAACGTTACTGCTGGTGCTCACACAATGCTGCTATGAGTGGGGTGGGGAGGGTGGGGGAGGCGGGAGGACCACGGCCGAGCTAGAGGAGAGTGCGTGTGGTTGCGCTGCTGCTGGTAAACTGGCCACGAAGGCACCTACTTCTTTCCATATGTTCCCTCTCTAGGTCTGCCTGCCGCTGTTGCCCCAGGACTCTTCACCCTGCGTCGTCGGCGCTCTCCGCCGTCCCCACTCCCGACGTGCAAGAGCTATCGGCGCCCAAACCACGCGAGCAACCGTGCGGCAGCGATGGGTGTGCACTGCTCGAGTAGTTTCTGTTTTGCTATGCCCTATTATATTTTGCTGATTTTGAGCATGAACTGTTGTAATGCCACGTGGTATGAAGTTCTAAAAGAAAGCGCCGAAGGTGCGCTAACAGCGCTGGAACACAGTGCGTTGTGTCAACTGCAGTCGTTCATTGCAATAGGCGTTCCTCTCATGTCAGTCTGTGCTTTATCGTCATGAAACTTTCACATGGTTCCCCAAATTTCGAGTAACTCAGCACTAGCTAACAGGTGGTTGGTGAAGCCAGTTTGTTATATTAAGATCAATCGCCGCAACACCTTCGTCACAAGGAGGTCTGAAATATATGCGCTTCAATGGAGGCACGTTGGGGAATTCAGAAACTTTGTAATATCAAGGAATTTGCTATATTGAGGTTCATTACATCCAGGTTTAACTGTATATTGAATGATCCCTGAACACTAGATCAATAAATGTGAAGAGTAGCACTATACTTTTGCATGGGATTTTCAAGGGGATGTTCTGACTTCAATATAAACAATTCGATGCATCCGGGATCGACTGTACCTACATGACGGGGGTTCACCTGAGCTCCACTAATTCGTCGTAAAATATAGGTCGGCGTATGAATGGGCAGCCTCTCCTTCATAAAAAGATGAGGCAAGGGAAGCCATTTTCTGAGGTACCTTTGTTCATAAACTTGTACTGAACTTTCTGTGTACTGCGGCCTCCTTTCTCGCGCTACATTTGGGTACTTTTTTTCTTTTTCGTGCTCATAAAAGCGACCTCCGCATTACAACCCTGTGCTTCCTTTTTTCCATGTTTTGCATCCACAAAGTCGGCCCTTGCGTTACATATGGGTAAATACGGCATTTTCCGGTGCAACCTTAGAATACGCAAACTTGAGATTCATGAAAAAAAAAAACATTAAATTTTGCAAACCATTAAACAGTGTTGAAGGATGCCTCTGCCAGTTTCAAAAACTGGTCAGGAAGGCTTCCCGATAGAACTGCTCTTCTTCTTCTGCAATTTTACCTGTGGATTCCATGGCCGCAGTAACTGCGCACAACTGAAAAGCCGTGGGACTGGGCATGCTTCTGAATGATGTTGCCTATCTCCCGGTACCGCATGCCAGGAGTAACTGCAGCCCAAAAGCATGGCTCAAGTCAGCAGAGCAAGGTTGAGGTAAAATAACTAAACACCAGTGGGAAAGAGAACTTCCACCAACAAACACAAGACATCTTAGATGTGAACGTGATTTTCTACCCGTCAAAGATAGAAATATCAACAATCAGTTTTGTTTCTTTAAGCAAGAGAGCGTATACATGGTTGTGAAATGAAACAGCTTGTGACACGAACCATGCAGCTCTTTGTGCAGGATTAACTACCGAAGGAAATCATGTTAGAGCTCATTTTACATTCTATCACTGCTGGCCTTTCAAATCCGTCTATTATGCAGGTTTCACCCAAATTGAGCTCTGCTAAAAAACAAATTAATGCACTTTCTGCTAAAAATGGCAACACTCCAAATGTGATTAAAATCATTATATAAAAAAACACCATTGCAGCTAGGAGCAGTCTTTTTGTTATATGAATGAAAGACTGCAAAACACGAGAAACTTGAAGGAAATAAAAAAGACACGCAACGGCATGTAGTAAAATATGGCTAGCCAATCAAGGCCAGGGTGGAAAAATTTAGTTAACTGAATTAAGAGCTCTTTGGCTAAAAAAATAACACTATCTGCACATTACAAAGGGAAAAAAATAACTGCAAGGTGTTGAACTATTAATATGTCAGGCACTTTAACCCAAGATTAAATGACTTATTCTGGCTAAAATGTTGTGTTCCATGCAGGCTTCACGATTACTAACCCTATGCACGTCCCAAAATGCTCACGTTGACTTTGCAAAATTACCTGCTTCAATGGCCTTGCTGAGACACTCGTGGGTGACTTGAACAAGCTTGCGGCCGCTCTCATTCACGTTGCCGATAAACACAGTCTCATTAAGATCTCCATGGAAGCCCCGGTGGTACACCGTTATGTCCACTGCATACACACAAGGCAAAGTGAGCAAAGGTGGCAAGAGTTACCAAAGGCAGTATAATTTTCCTCCCAACAAGCCGGTGTCAATGAAAACTATGACAGGCATTATTCTCCCCAAATAAGATAGGCAAAATGACAGAACTGTGTGACTAAGAACCGAGCAAGCAATGGCCCCGTTTCATAATTCGTTAATATGGCTGCCCCATGATGCACATTGTCCTGATCGTGGTGTTAATGTCCACCAATAAAATGTGGATTAAGTGCTGACCAAGTGTGTCACTGCTTCACAGGTGCATGCAGTGTTGTCATGGAACAGCGTAAACATAGTCAACTACACAAAACGCATTAAATATTGCTATAATATTCTGCTTTGAAAATTTGCTCTTCCGCCACTAGTAGAATATAGAGCATTGAGGTGAAGTCCACCTAATACAGTAAAACCTCGTTGACACGCTTTTTTTTTTCACTGCAGGAAAAAACGTATTATCCAGGAAAGCTTACGATCAAAACCGCCCGATTTTGAGAAATGTAACTGTTGAATGAGGTAAAGAGGCATTTATTGACTATTTCACTTTATAAAAATGTCGATTGGCATTTCTTGGTACAAGAGCTGAACAGATCCTATTCCAGTGCTCGCTGAATTAAGTCCGCATTCGCGCTGTCTTTAGTGCAGAAGGAAATTCGTAACGCATCCGATCCGTCAACGGATGAAAGTAACCAAAATCTCTTCCTTGTAATTTTCGGATTCTTTGCCCCTTTGGTCTTAAGGGCACAGGGTAAGCCCTATACTTCCCATGCATTTTAGGCCATGTTGAGGTACATGTTTCTCACTAACTAATAACAGTAGCCTAATAATACATATATGATTGTTTGCCAAATTTTGTGCTCTTTTTACTGAACTAGAATATTTGAAATGTGTTGAAAATTCGATTTTTAATAAAATTTTTTCCGGTAGTACACAAATCTGGCCTTTCTTTGCGCATTTCAAAATTCATAACAGAATAACTGCTCAGTGAAATTGCTTAATTCTAGTTCAGTAGTTGGCAACACTTATGTAGATGATTGCAAAAAAAAATCAGCTGTCTGTCTTGAAAGGCATTGGAAATAATGGTACCTTTGTAAGAAAAAACACTGTTTTGAGATAATAGAGCGTAAAGAGAAAAAAGATGTGAAAAACCATTTTTTATTCGCAGAAACGCCTCCATAGTAATTGGTTTAATAGCCCCCTGTTTCGTAGTCACTGTCGCCGTCATTTTTTCGCTTTTCGGCTTATCGTTTTGACTGTCGGGCCTCTTTTGTAAGCTGTCGTGTTGCTCGGTCCGCAAAGTACATGTGCTTATGGTCAGCTTCCCTCAGCCACTTGATGGTGTTGCTCCCTGGGTTCAATCCACACGCCTTCAAAACGTTGGCCCGTGCGATGCTACCATCATTAAATGAAAGAACAGCATCCAGTGTTGCCATCCGTAGGGTCCGAAGCCTAACAAACACATTCTTTGGCGCGCGTTCCCAAACAACATGGTTGAACGACTCATTTGCATTTTGAGTTCGCCCATGCAGGCACTTCTCTAGGAGCTCAGCCTTCGATAGCTCCCTATAAATGGGTTTGATAGCCTCCAAGACAGATGCAGGCAAACTCTCCTTGTGGAAAAATGGCTTGCCCTCTGACTGACTTCTGTTGAAGGCACACCACGTATCAGGTCCCTTTGGGCAAAGTCCATGGCATGGGTCATCGTCTGTGGCCGATAAGTGGAAGAAGGTTGCTCAAACGGCCTTTCGCATTTCATCCAGGTTTCCTACATTTCTTCTGATGGCCAAACCATAGTACGTCTGGAGCTTGTCTATTACTGCATCAGTCAGTCGGCCTCGGCCCGAGAGGCTCTTTCCATCAGAGAGTTTTCCTGCTTTGTTTCCTTTTTTTAGCCTTCGTAACCTTGTGCCCATCCTTTTTTGCACGTGCCCTATGCACTCAACCTTGGATATTTCAACGGAATCACCATATGGCATTTGTGCCTTCACAGCCATAAAAGCCTTGCTGTCACCATCCCCAAGGTATTTGACGTATCGAACGCCGTGAAGCTCCTCACTCCTGCCGAAAATTTTCAGTGCTCCTGCGACTTCCATTCCACCGCTGGTGCCTTGGTAGTTGCTTTGGCACACCTCTCTATGAAGGGGGTCACTGTTTGTACCCTTGATGCTGCACTTTGGACAACGTTTAGACAAAACCTCCACATCCAGCACTTTCCCAGAGTCTACACTGGTCGCAGAGACTATGCCGTTATTGGAAGTATGGCCTCGCTTCTGCCAGCTTCCATCAAGAGCAACTGCGATGTCTTTATCCCCCTCATTCAGCTGCACAGCTTCGTCAGCTGCCCTTTTCATCGACTCCTGAGCAGCAGCTTCGATGTGACCTAAAAGCTCTTGATTGTATTTCGCAAACTTTGTCGGCGGCTTAGGAAGGTTTAGCATAGCACAGAGTATATTTCCTGCAGCCATTCCCTTACCAATGGACCTCAAGGCATACACTAACCTGAGGTTGGCTTCATAGAGGCCAGAAGTAGTTTTCTTCGACGTCTCAAATCGTTGTGCGGCACTACACACTTCACAGTTCAAACTGTAAACGCTTGCAACACCTACCCGTTTTGTCACAATTTCGATGAGCTCAACACTTCCACCGCACTCTCTGCACACACAAATCTGTGTAATTGCGGCACAAATGCCGTCCATGTCCACTAAGGCATATTGGCTGCTGCTCTGTAGCACATCCTCTTCCTGGAAGCACAGAGAAAATCTTGAAAGCTTCGATGTCGAGGAGCTGGCGCGTTCGGCGTTCGGGATCTCATTCGGTCGTGGACATCCTTTTGCTTTTTCACGATGAGCGTAGCGGTTGCCGTGAAATTCACGCCTGACGAAGGCCTTCTTTGCCCTGGGCATCTCAACTTATCAGCAGCAACCAACACCGGCACAATTTACAATACTGATCGAAAGGGATAGCACTCGGACGCAGCTGCATGAAGGTTGCAGAAACGTGAAAAAAACGTGCAAAGCGTCTCAGGATTGTCTTGGCTAAAAAAGAGGAGCTGTACAATAGTTGCCAGACAATTTTTTATATGTAGCTGATTTTAGACAAGTTTTGAAATCAGGTGGTGGACTTTTTGGTTGAAAAAATTGACGTTAATCCTGAAAGGGGGCGTGGCCACTCACTACTTGGTTTCGGAAAAAGCGTTTTTCAGCCGTAAATATGGCTTTCTGAGGAAAGTGCGATCATGGAACATGTGTAGAAAGAATTGAACTTCTAAAATTCCGAAAGAAAAAAAAAACGATTTTTTTCTAATTTTACCTTACCCTGTGCCCTTAAGTACTGTGGGAAAGCCACCACGGCAGCTGATTGTCGCAGTGTTTCTGCTTTTTAAGCTCAGTTTCCCAGACCTGGCCCGTTCGTATACAGTCAACGACCGATTTTTTGGACCCTCTAGAGGATGTAAAAACGTCCGAAAATTCTGGCAGTCCGTAAAAGTTAATGCATGCAAAGAAGGCACCATTTTACTGATATTTCTCGGATCTAAAGGGTCAAGGGCAAAGTACCAGGCTTCCGAAACCCTGCCAAAGCATCAGTGAGGTAGCTTTGAAAAGAGGCGTTCAAAAACTCTGTATGAAACCAACAGCCGGTTTATTATGTATGTGTCATCAGGGCAGCCGGTGTTATTGCTGCAGTGGCTTGAAGAACTTGTTGATTGTTGTTTGGATGGTGTACCGCTTGCATGCGATCATATTCGCCTCGATCTGAGCAAGGGTCATGTCAGCACTGTACACCGATGAAAGCGTCAACAATGCTCGCGTCAACTCGGCGCTCGTAGGCGGCGCAGGCGTTGGCTCCTCATTTTCAACATTGGAGTCTTCCGAATTTCCCCACAACCTGACGGACTATTCGCTCGTCGGTTAGTTCTGCGCAGAAGTCGAGCTCGTTGTCAGCGTTGATGAACTGCTCAGAAGTTATTTCCGCGGGTATGGAAACCCCAGCAGAGCGGAGGTCGTTGATCACGTCGTCTATGGACGGGCACATGTCAATCATGTTGTCGCTTTCAGGCAAGTCTGCTCTCTCTGTGGCGAGTATGAAACCCGCGTGGTGAAAACAGTTGCGAATCATGCCTTGCCTCACTGCATTCCATGCGTCCGCAACCATTCCAACAGCAGACCGAAGGTGAACGTTGTAGCCTTTGTCGTTTTCCGCACACAGCACCATGCGGTTTAGTATCCGTGAACGGTACAAAAGTTTTAGATTGTGGACGACACCTTGGTCCATCAGTTGGAGGATTGCAGTTGTGTTGGGCGGCATGAATTCCAGCTGGACAGCCTTCAAGTTCTTCATGTGACCATGACCGGCGCAGTTGTGAATGAAGAGCACGACACGTCTGTTCTTAAGTTCAAACTTCCTGTCCAATCTATGGACGTAACTTTCAAACAACTGCTCAGTCACCCATGCCTTTCTGTTGGCTTTGTACAACACTGGCAGCGTTGCCCCTTTAAAGTGCCTCAGGTTTTCTGACTTCCCGACTACTAACAATGGAAGCTTCTCACTGCCAGCTTCTCGCTGCCGACGAGAACGGTCAGCCGTTCTTTACTATGCTTGCCACCATAACTTGGGTTACCAGCAAAAGGGAGTGCTCTTTCCGGCAACATCTTATAAAACAAACCAGTTTCATTGCAGCTGAAAACGTTGTCAGCAAAGAACTGCTCCAACAAAGACTGAAGTTTTCCGCTGCGGTACTGCTCCATAACTGCACTGTCGACGGCGCCGCTCTCACCGCACATCTTCTTGAACTTGAGGTCATTCCGATGATTAAAGTTCCTCAACCATCCATCACTAAACTTAAAATCCTCAGTGTCCATTTGAACCGCGAGAGTTTCCGCTTTTTCTTTCAAGATGCAGCCCGAGACCGGCAACCGCTTTGCAATCATAGAATTAAGCAACATAACGAGAGCTTCTTCAAGCTTTGGATGAACACCTTGGCTTGCATTCTTTTTTTTGGGCACCAGATGGTTTTTCGCCCGCTTCCAAGATATTGCACTTGTTCTTGTGAAAATCCGAAACTATTTGCTTAGAAATGCCGAACTCTTTGCCCGCATCAGCCTGCAATCAGCCGCCCACGACTTGCTTAATAATGGCGGCTTTCTTCTCCATCGTTAACCGACGGTACTGTTTTCTGTGCATCGATGCCATCGGCGAGGACGACGAAGACGGAGTAGGGGCCGTCGCAGGCAAGCAAAATCCTCACATTGCGAACAGTGGAGTTTTCTGATGAGCATCGAAGCACCTAGGCCTAGCGTCGCAGAGCACACTTGACATTATAGTGTACTAGATTAGGGGTAGTGGGCCGAGGAAAGGCTGCGCGCTGAAGCCGTTTGCGCCGATGCCGGTAGATGGCGCTGCCGCTCCCTTCACCTGGCATGCCCGCGCGCGCTGGCAACAGCACAGTGAGTAGTTTGCTTGCCCAGATGGTTATTCGGATTCTCTGAGGTATTATCTTGTTTCATATAATTGTGGACGAAAGTCAAACAGATACAATTTATTCTTTTTTATATAGACATAACAAGATCTCGACTGATGTGGTAAGCGTGCGAGCATGTTTGCTAGTTTTCAGCATATGACATAGGCATGCAAGACGAGAGCATATAGAAAAGCTGATTGCGTTGGAAAGAAAACACAGATTATGTTGACATGCATGCAGGTAGAATGGGTGAAGCTAATCAACGCGCACTCTACAGTGCTCACGATCGTAAGCCATGCTGTCTCCCGTGTTGCACTTATCCTGCGCTATTCCTCCTTTTGAGGATCAAATAGTGCAGGCGTGCGAGCACACTGAAGAAGACCAGACCAGTACAGTTAATATAATATAATATATATATATATATATTCGGTTCGGATCCCACCGGCGGCATGGTTGTTTTTTCTGCTGCTTTATAAGTAATTTTCTTTAAGCAACAGAATAATTGAAGTAATATTCTCCCACTGATCACCACTACAAATTAAAAAAAATAAAACAAACATTCCCCTGTGCGCCCAGGTTTCGGTGACTGTTGGCTTCCTTCATGTGCTTGTCCAACAAGCCCTTCAGTTCCTTTACCTTATATACCGTATTTACTCGCATAATGCTCGCACTCACGTAATGCCCTCACCCCCCACATTGGCTATCAAAAATTGGAAAATTTTTTTTCCCCCCGCATAATCATCGCACCCCCAAAATTACTGCCGCGAGCCGTCTGCTTGTCGTAGCGATCGCCATCTATTGACTGCGGCCACAACTAACTGCCATGGTTGGGCGCGCGTGCTAATGGCGGCGGCACTGTGCTATCATCCGCCGCTACCGCTCACCACCGCTACGCCATTTTGCGAAGGTGTCTCCAGCTCTCCGGTGTCTCGCAGGCCTCGTTTGCCTTGTTTGCGTGTTGCACCGTGCTCTTTGTGCTGCTTCGCCATGGGACGCTACGCAAGCTACACAGCTGCTTTTAAGCTAAAAGCTATTGAGTATGCGTTGGAACATGGCAACCGCGCCGCCAGCAGACACTTCAGCGTCAACGAGTTTTGCGTCCGGTATTGTAGATGGCAGCACGACGAACTCAAGACAGCTGGTAAGACGCGCTGGGCCTTCCGTGGACCGAAGACTGGGAAATTTCCTGCCGTCGAATCCTCTTTACTGGAATATATCAAGGCTCGACGAGCAGATGGGTGTGCTGATTCGATTGATTTGATACGGAACCAGGCGCTTGTAATCGCAAGAAAGGAGGGCATCACGGTGCAAGACTTCCGCGCTAGTAACGGGTGGGCCACACGAGTTATGCGGCGCAATGGACTCTCGCTCAGGAGGCGAACGACGCTTTGCCAGCGCCTGCCCGCAGCCTATGAAGAGAAAATAGTGGACTTCCATCGATTTGTTATCAGGATCCGGCAGGAGAAAAACTTCTTGCTCTCCCAGATAGGGAACGCGGACCAAACTCCGCTGACTTTCGATATGCCCAGCAGCAGGACAGTCAAACAGACAGGCGCTCGGACTGTGCACGTCAGGACTACAGGTGCCGAAAAACAGAGGTGCACGGTCATGCTAGGCGTGACAGCGGACGGGCGGAAGCTCCCACCGTACGTCATTTTCAAGCGGAAGACCCTCCCGAAAGGAAAGCTCCCCCATGGTATACACGTGCACGTCCAAGAAAAGGGGTGGATGACCGCGGACCTTATGGTGGACTGGGTGAAGACTGTGTGGGGGCGGCGACCGGGAGCACTTCTTTTTCCGTCGCTCCTCGTGCTTGATAGCTTTTGGGGCCATCTTCAAGAGTCGGTTTGGGCGAAGTTCAAGGAACTGCGCACGGACCTGGCTGTTACACCCGGCGGCCTCACATCAATGCTACAGCCTCTTGACCTATCTTTGAACAAGCCATTTAAAGATAACGTCCGGAGGCTGTACGCAGAATGGATGGCCGAAGGTGAACATGCTCTGACGCCGGGCGGCAAGATCAAAAGACCGTCCGTGGAGCTGCTGTGCAGCTGGGTATCAGAGGCATGGGGGATGATTGATGTAAACATGGTGGCCAGAAGCTTCAAGAAAACAGGAATTTCGAACGCCCTGGATGCGACCGAAGACCACCTTGTGTGGGACGACGAAGAAGCATCGGAAGATGAAGAAACCATCGATTCCAGTGTCGACACGGACTCTGATGAAGAGTAGAATTGCCTGCAGGACGTATGCAACGCGAGTAGTGATGGGGAGGTTGCGCGCGGCAAATAAAGTGCTTTAGCAGCTTGAGCTTACGTTCACCCTGCACTTTCATAACGAAGGTAAGTTACGCTTGAAAGTAATGTTTTCGTTATATTTACAATTGCGGACCTGACAATCCTGATCTTGCACCCATTCATCTTTGCATTTAACACTCCGAAACATTTTCTTGAAAATTTTCCCTGCATAATTATCGCACCCCCAAACTTCGCGTTGATTTTCGGGGGAAAAAAGTGCGAGGATTACGCGAGTAAATACGGTATATTATGAGGGATAGAGACATAAGACGCAGATGCAAAGTGTGATATGCGCTACATGCAGCATTTGGCGGCTGCCATTCTTCTACACGTAATTTTTCATAGTGGTAATTTTTTTTGTGATAATTGCCATAGGTCAGGATAATTGTGACGTGGTAAATGGAAGCTGTCAGCACTAAAACAGAAGTAGGAGAAGGCGCTAAGCGCTTTGCGAATTCGTCAGAAACGCTGTATCATAGCTGAGTAAAAAAATGCAGGTATGGTTCGAAATACGTGCACCGCTAGTATGCGCGACCATCTCCTAAATTATGTGCTGCTGCTACTGCAATCGAAATGACGTACTTCGTCCTTTTATTGTATCGAGTTTACGCAAATCTGGAGACGTAAAGCATGCGATATCGACAATTAAAAGCCTTAATTTCTTGCGGCCTTGGAAGGAAAATGCTTTATTCAAGCACTAAATAATAAAGCCAAGCTGACTAATTCTGTATTGCTCGAAAGGTATATTGAGCACCATATTTTTTGCGTAAAATTTGTGACACTGAGGTATGAAAATTTTAAAATCATGCACGGTATATATCACTGCGTGATGCCGACACGAAAACTCCCTGAAAACTTAGCAAGGGAGTAATTTTTGCTGAAGTTTTTCATGTGCTAATTCTACGATCCTGACATATCGGTATTCTTTACCTGTTAGCAGTGAATTAACCATATTATACCAGTAGAAAATGCCAACAAAATGCTCATCTTATAGTTTCAATACAATTATGATATTTCTATAGCAATCAGTTGCATCTGTGATGTGCATGCAGCGAGAGCAACGGCTCCTGCTTGTTTTATTATGATTCTTCTATCAAAGTGGGAATGAACCTAGAAATTCACTCGATGGTCGCTCTTCTGGAATGTTTACAAACGCGTTTTGATTCCAGGAGGCTTGGGACCAATCCTCTGGCAGCAAAGTTGTTCTCGCTAGGAAGGCGCACAAGATATAGCTGCTTCTGACTGAAGGAAAATGTGTCTGCTACACTGCTTCTTGTCTACGGTAGAATACAGGTTCCCTGATAACATCGTCACGGCCGTAGGCTTGCGTGTGGCTGACAAGGAGGACGAAGTGTATTTGTGCGCTGGCCCTTACTGTATGGTTTCACTGAAGAACGTTCCCTAAGATAAGCATTTTCTCTTCTCTGCCAAGTCTTACATCAGCGGGTGACATAATTCTTCTTGCGACGAAGTTCGCTTACTCGACACACTGAAAATGCACTTGAAAGTACAGCCAGGTACAGCGCACTCTCCATGCAAATAAGCTGGCGACCATCGCGGCGCACTCAGGAGGTGGAGAGGGCCGCCAAGTGAAAGGCGCAGCGGCCCGAGATTTCGGTGCTTTCTGCCTCACGCACTCTGCTGGTGCGGGCCTTCCCTCGACCCACCAGGCTAGCCAAATATACCATGTGGTCTGCGCAAACGCAACGGTGCCTCCGGAAACTCCATGGCTGCAAGTTGATTTCCTCCGCAAGAACGCTGCGCGAGGAGCCAAAGGACCTTCCGTCGCATCAAAAAGTCTGGAAAATTACACGGCGGGGGGGTTCAAGCGTCTGAAATTTCAGATATCCTTATACATTGACTCTATGGGGCTCGTGGCGGTGCCGCAAAGACATCCGAAAATTCGGTCGTTGACTGTATAAGTGCATCGCTGCAGTTCGTACCGCATACTGTTATGCACCGCGAAGAAACCTCAGCGTTTCTCCTCTTCATATCGTGGCCCCGCAGAAACGGCTGCCACGAATGCTAGCGCGCAGTCTGTATTTTTATGTTCTTGGTGGCGGTGATCCTTCGCCTCGTTGCATCGTAGCACTGCAGAAGCCACCACGGCGGGTGACTTCCGCAAAAAACATGTCGCATGCCCTCTCGTTCGGCTTACCTGTATGTTTGCACATGTGCGGTTGGTCAATAAATGTATTATACGACCAAATTTGTCGAAATTTTAAATGTAGTAGCCGGGAAATCGTGTTTTCCGGGAACATATTAACCGGGAAAAATACAGTGTAGCTCTATGGGGCATTTTTAATGTCCGTGATTTTGAGCGTACGAACCAGGAAATCTTATGAACTGGGAACATATCAACAAGGTTTTACTGTACTGTATTTATGAAAGGGGTCCATAGTGCACAACAGGCATGATCAGCTCTCACTGATTACTCTTGGGGCCTAAAGGGCACAACAGACAGGAGTGGGTGTGTGACTGGCCAATAATTAACATTGTTTTACGATGTTTTAAATAATAACACTATTGAACAGCTGTCAGGCACAGTTTCTAATGTGGTACCTGACAGATACACTGACCAAATACATAAAGACTGCGAGTTCAAATTTACAAGCCTCTGGCCTTGCGTGTAGCAGCAGCACCATGGGTACAATTTGCAGTGTACGGTTGGCCCAATCATGCATTGATATTTGCCCAACTGAGTCGTGCTGGTTTTGGTCGGCTGTAGCTGAATACATTAATGACACTGCAAACTTCAAGCCTGAATGAGGGCTTCTACAAAGAGCTAAGACAAGAGACAGGAATAAGCACTGCTGTCTGTTGTCTCAGTTATCGGCTATACAATTCAACCAACTGGTCCACATCACAGTCTTCGTCAAACAAAGACAGCCTGACCACCTGAATAAGAGTAGTGTCAACTGAGCTATGACAGGTCCCCAAACAAGTTAACTCCAAATTCAAGGACTACATCCATCATTGTGTTGTTTGGCTAGTGCAGTGAATATTTCAAGTTTTAGTATGTAATGTTTCTTTTTAAAAATAATAGCTATTAAAGTAGATTTTGCAGCACACTAAGCTAGCAGAAATAGTTGCATCCACTAAAAGCAGATACTCAGGGGCTCCATTGGCTAGGAAGCACTGCACACATGCCAAGATGCACAGCCCGCAGCCGGAGTTTGCTACTGTCTCAGGTGCACTTATGTCACCTTGATGCTCTTTAATCTCTTAATGAATGGTGCCAACTTCAAATGCAAAATGTTCATAGCTATAAGCAAGTTAGCTGTACAAAAATTCCATTTTAAAGCATCACAGGTTGCATCCTAGAGGTGTCAACCGCCACACTCTAGTAACAAAGTAATCATCCCCCTTTTACCAAATAATAGTAATGAAAGTTATGAACAAAACTTTCACCACTCTAGCTTGGTAAGGTGTGACTTCAGCCCTGCATGAGGATTTAAAAGCCATAGGCCAAGCCAAAACTTATAAAGATGCACTAAAGAGCATTCTGGAAAACATTTCGCTTTTGTTTTTTTTTGGGTTTCCATAAATAGTTTCAGTCACAGACAACGTAGCCGCAAATAAAGGCCACGGAAATAAAAATAGACGAGGACTCCTTGCTTTCCAGAAACTGTTGCCGCAGGTTGATGCGCCCCACCGCCTGCTCTGGCAGAAGCGCACGCTTTGCTTCTTTTTTTAAGATGCATTGGTGACCATGGTTCCCGTTTTTCGAAGGTCCCCTGTTCGACCCCCTCCCGAGTTTGTCAATCATGTGACATCCATGGATCTACACTTTTTCGTGTAATTTGTGGGACGCCATCGCGTTTTGTTGCGTTGCAAGTGTTGTTTGGTTTGCGAGCAAACAACACATTTTCGAAGATCATGCCGTGTATTACTACGTATTACTTCACTGATGGCAGAGCAGCAAGCCGCCACGCGACTACCTGAAAGGCATTCCTTGCACCAGTTGACTTCTCCTACTCTCTGAGCTCAGATCAAAAACAACCAACGAGAGGAGTGCCTATTAGCCAGTCGCGTGGCAGCTTGCTGCTTTGCCATCAGCGGAGTAATACGTAGTAATACACGGAGCAATCTTCGAAAATGTGCACTTTGCTCGATAACCGAGCAACACTTGCAACGAAATGCGATGGAGTCCCGCAGACCACACGAAAAAGTGTAGATCCATGGATGTCGCGGGACTGCAAAACTGGGGAATGGGGCGGACATGGGAACTTCGACAAGGGGGACCAATGCACCACAAGGAAAGAAGCGAAGTGTGTGCTTCCGCCGGAGCAGGCAGTGGGACGCATCACCCTGAAGCAGCAGTCTCACGAAAGCAAAGTCTTTGGGTATTTTTATTTCTGTGGGCTTTGTTTGCGGCTATGTTGTCAGCGACTGAAGCTATTTATTCATGAAAACCCAAAAAACAAAATAGAAGTGAAAACGAAGTTTTCCAGAACACTCTTAAGTGCACCTCTAAGGCAAGTTTACTGTAGTCAGCGTATTCCTCAAAGGAAAATAGAGGCCGCACTGAATTTATAACATGAACTCTTTAGCACGCATTGTACATCCTACCCTTAAAACAATAAAACTTAATTACTGGAAACCCAAGCTCGTGTTTTTTTCCAGAAAGCAAATGATGGGGAAATCAGCTTGCCCTCACCGTTCAACAGGTCACCATCCTGTAGAGGACGCATATCAGGGATCCCATGACAGATGACCTCATTCACAGACCTGAATGCAGAGCAAGGATGCCTTAGTGTGCTCTCCCCCACCACCACCCAAAGAAAGTGAAATATAATCATCTCAAATAAACAGGAAAAAGATCCTGCCACTGCACAGGAAAGCCTTACGTGCAACATGACTTGGGAAACTTGTAGTAGTTGAGCGGAGATGGGTAACAGTCACGCTCAATGCTTGCCTGGAACCAAGTGGAATGATGCTAAGTAAAGCACAGCTATTCAAGCAATCTGCAGAACACACAGTCCAATGCTATGCATCAAAGCAAATGGACAGTAACCTACAAACTCCTACCAATCGACCACTTAGAAAATATGCTGCAAAAAACAGCTGCTACACTACACTTGCAGCCACTGCGTATCAGACAGGGCCAAGAAACGGTTGCAGCAACAAGTGCTGCATGCTGTTCCAGTTCTTCATTTGTGAACTGTGCTGCCTTTTATTGGTTTTTAGTGCCATATGGCATTCTTTAAAATAAGACAAAGTGGAATAACAGTCACAAGACACCTGCGGTGCAATTTTTCACCACAGGTCCTCTTGCCTGCCCAAGATAAGGTAAAAAACAAGCGAGGAATCAAGTAGCTGCAGAGCTTTGGCAGAACATGAAGTAGCACTGCTTTATAATACTTGGCTGTAAAAAATTGGGAACTACCCATGAGGAGTTTTCAGCTCCAAACCACATTTCTAACAGCTGCCCCTGCTAAAATACAGCAGCTACTTGGTACTTCAAATGCTCAAAATTGATAAATAACAATTGTGCTAATTACAATTTTTAATAACTAGGCTCAAAACTTATAAGCGAATTTGATCTCAAGCCCAACTGTTTTGTCTTTCCCCTCAACATTTTGCTTTTTTATTTATTTGTACAATACTGCAAGCCGTAAGGCCCAACGAGGAGTGGGATATCACACAATGGACAATCATTACACAGTGAGTGCACATGCACAGGCTGTCGCAGTGTATTTCACTGAATGCCTTGTTTAAGCTCTAATCGGGGAGCTGATGAACCAAAGCAACCACTTTTGGCTCATCACTTCCCTAATTACCATGCAAAGTATGAATGCTTACAGGACAATATGAACTGCCTGAGGCATGCCTTCCCATCTCTTGCACGTTTAATACTACTCTCGAACCTTGATATATCAAACACGAAATATTATGAATTACTGGCTAATCGAAATCTTCCAAAATTTTTTTAACAGACATATGCAATTTTTACTTTATATACCGAAGCTATAAAACGAGTGTACTGAACTCCCCAACGCCCACTCAGAGAGCAGGCTGCAGGATTTGCCGCACTTCACAAGTGACTAGTGGTTGTGCAGCAAGCATTCCATGCCACGGTTTGGCCTTCATCTCGCACTGCTAGTAGCGCCACGGAAGATATATTGGTGTGAGGGTTGGCAGCCAGGCAGTCTGCACGTCTTCAAACCCCTTGCACCAGTTAACAGTGCCCGAGAAGCAGCAGCGCGGATGGCTGTAGCCTTACAGCAACCAACACGAAGTACTGCTGTTTGCACCACTGTCCACGCGACACTGCTGTAATGTGGGGAAGCTAACTCTGTGAGCATTTGGCCCGCAGCTGCCGGTGCTTGCTTGGGATGCTGTATGGGGAAGCCAACCTAACTGGCATTTAGTGCTGCTTTTTGCAGCCTCTGGAATCGGCGCTAAAGCTTCGGAAAAGGTCTCGCTCTACCCTATAGTAACAGTTGCCTGAGTTGCCGCTTTTTCACTGACTAAATTGTGCTATTGTTGTGTGCGTTTTTGATGAAATTTTATACTACAAATCTCGGCTTTACTTAACTAATTTATGATAATTTTTGCCTCCTTCCTATAATGAACTTCCACAGCACTGCCATAATGTTGAACTGAGCTCACAGAATGGCTCCTCAAGCCCCACATTTACACCTAGATCGGCTTATACTTCTAAGGCAGTTAAACAAATAACGAGCAACCGTTCCTAACATCACCATGTATGCACAAAGCTATTTCTGCCTATAATTCAAGCTCAGATCAACCAGTGAAACCCACTGCCTATGGGTAAAGCTTGCAAGCACTTTACCTATGGTAGCCTTTATTTTGAAGTTTTCACAAGAGAAAACATAGTCCACTGAAGCAAGCCAGGCTATAAATTCTTGCCAGAAATTGCTACACCTCAGCTGCTGCAATGGATTTCAAACTGAATAAGCTGAAAAAAAGCAAAGGCACTGTTATTTCATGCATGATGTGTTCAATCAGTAACTTCTGTGTGTGACGCAAAATTTACATTTCTTGCAATCACTAACACTGAGGAAAGACAACTGATATTACATTTGGAAACAATCTGCTAGTCACAGCATTTTGCAGGCAACACTTCTCCACAATATGGTGGTAATAGTAGAGGTTGGGGTTTAGTATTCCGGATTAAAATGCACTATCCAGCCCTTCTCTTCTTAGGTGCCCCAAAATTCTGCTTGGTGCCTTATTCCATGAACTTCAGCAAATACTTTGTTGGCTTGTACATGGCTGTGCTGACTGCAGTTGTGTGCTTAGTTGACACTGGTTCACTGCCAGCGCTGCAAGCACTACTGAAGTACTAAACAGCACAAGGCCAAGGCCTCTGAGCAGACATATGATACTTTCCTATGTGCAAAAAATAACTGCTGCTTGTCAGCACAAGCACAAGAAAAAACAGCTTCTAAAACAAACTCTGCACAGTTTATTTACCAACTAGCCTCAACTTTAAATGTTTTCAACCACGAACAACTATACGTTAGCACGTAGAACAGTTTCCACGGTTCACCCCACTGTGAAGGGCCTGTGTCAAACATTGTCAAAGTCATTGGTCAGATGACTTTCACATAATTTGACAGGTTTGCACAAGTATGACTAAACAAAAGTTAAAAAAGAAAAGAATGAAAAGCAAAAAAGACAAATTACTGTAGCTGCAGTCATTAGCAGTCACCCACCTCGTGCACAAGCCTGTCAAGTTCATCTGTGGTAACTCCAATTTCTGCTGCCCCAAGAGCAACATCCAAAACTTCCCTGGCAAGCTGAAAAAAAAAAAAAAGCACACAATATGCAGGCTGCCACTGTCACGAATCTAAACTACACATGGCATTCACCATTTAAAGGTGGAAAAAAAATAAACACAAAAATCTAATCAATATCTCCAAACTGCCCATGTCGCCTACATTTTTGATTAGTTGATGCCCGCTACAGCCTTGGTGGGAGCCACTGAAGTGGAACAGAAAAAAAATTTGCACATATCTAAAAAGATTTTATTTCCTTCCGGATAAATATCTACAGCAATCTTTTGAGCAATTGGCTTTTGATGACTGCATCAAGCACATACTGCCCCTCCCAACAAAAGTTATTTGCATTCAGAGCGAGAAGGCTTGCTTCAAAACTGTGAAGGTGGGGACTACTAGTCCACAACCTTAAACCTGGACTTGAAGGGCTGTTACTCACACAACGAATGAACATTTTTTTAACTTTTTCACTCATAACTTGCCCGAGCTCTCTGTGTGGTGGTGGCATCCAAAAAGCACATAGCTGACAGCCATCGCAAGCAACATCTCTGTTTAGCCGACCATTAGCAAGACACAACAATGGCATGACTGGTAGTGGTCACTTCCTTGCTTCCAATAATGGCAGCCCATTCAAGATTTCAGTTTGATTACAGTCAAGGGCCTGAGCTAAACCAGGAGCTTTGATGTTCGTATATTTGTGTGTTTAAATCTCTGATTACTGCAGCTTTTCACTAAAACACCATTGCAGTGCACAATGGCTTCCTTGGCTAAGCACAAATGGTGCAGCACTCCTGTCATCGAGTTGAAATGAGAAACAGGCTCCAGTAACGGACCTCAATTCCAGGTACACCACAGAAAACATTTTGAGCATCAACCTGTCCACATGTTTTCAGTCACGTGACAGTACTCAGCTGCTGTAACACGCTTCAGATGTCTAACCTCAAACCCACAGGTTATAGGGGTTCACAGGAAGGAAACTGGTTTGATCCAACTTTTATAACACACATTTGCGTGTGCAAAAGTATCTTTTATCCAAAAGCGGGGGCCAATCTGTATGCCCTCCTGTGTGAGCTGCTACTCACTCTACAGATGATTTTGGGTGCAAATTCTGCTGTTGGCACAATCTCACGATTTATGCTACAATGAAAAACTGCCAAAGGAGAAATTTAAAAGCAAGAAATAGAAACACAAAGCCATGATACGACATGCATCGAAGCACAAAAAGAATTACAAGGTTGAAGAAACAACACAAACAATTCATGAAACATGCACACACAGTCCGTGTGCCGTTGTTCTATGCCCTTTCTTCAGAACATAACTCACACAGTAGCCTGTAGTTGGATGCCACAGGTGCCCCTCCTTCGGAGGGGCCCTGTGGCAAGACATATTAGGCACCATACAGGTGGTGCCATGCAGAAATCCTTTCAGATGCCTTAAGAGAAAGTAAGTATTCTGCATCAGTGGAGTGCAGGCTCCTCAGCTCAAGAGAAACAAGCTCTCAAATTTAGTGGTAAAAAACAAAACAAAAGCAGATTGCGCTCTACATCAGACAGTGTAAAAGCAATGCTCACCACTGTTTCCACTGCACAACATGGCTTCATGAACAAGGCCACTTCGTACTACACAATGTGAAACGTGTGACACTTGCCTTAGAAGCCAGACGAACACCTTCAATCTCCTCATCATCCAAGACTTTGATGACTGAGGAGTGCTTAGCAGCCTGCTCACTTAGAGGGATGCCTAAAAGGAATAAGCAAAATCCTGCATTTCTCCGATACATGCATTTTTCTCAGCTTTTCAACCCTACATACGTACAGTAAGGCCAGAATGAAATGCGAACATGCACATGCCTACTTTTCAGAGAAATATTCCTTTACAACTGCTTTATGAATGAGTACTTCAATACACCCTTTACCCAGAAACATGAATCAGGCTAGTTGTATACTGCAGCTGATGATGCACAGGTAAAATAATTTTTATTTACGGTTCATGTTTCAAACCCGTGAGTCTCCCACCGCCTGTGGGTCGCTAGAGCAGGATCTTCCCGTTTTATTTCTCCATCTCCGGGTGTGGAAAACCCCAACTGCCCGCTCTCGGGCCACACCTGTTAAATAACTGGCACTAAACCAGCACTACAGCAGTGATGCTGTTCAGTTTATTAATTTATTATGCCTCCAATTAAAATCTGTTCATACATAGTAGGTAATAAACCTTAACTTTGTTTAAGTTACGGCTAAATACTGTAGAAAACTAGAAGCGGCACTGAAATGAAGAAAACCATGCTGCAATGGGTCTTCCAATGTACAGCTTTTGGTAGTGCTGAAAAGCTGTGCACAGTACTGTACTTGTCAGTGCTATGCAAAAATCTCATTTGAAATTGACAAATACAGATCCAATAAGACGTGTTTCATTCCATGGCTGGCAAATGTCGCAACCAACTTCTGATCTTCGCTTGTTACTGTGCTCTATTTGAATTATCACAGCAAACATGACCTTTGGAACTTTAAGACCATAGGTTTCTCAAAGATTCTGCACAAGGCGAGTTATTCCAGCTCTAGGAGCCTGCCATGGTTCTGTGTTACCCAGCAGGTACTAGGAAAACTTTTATTTTCAAACCACAGGCAGCATGACTGACCTTCAGGATGCTCTGCGTAGTCCGGGCGCATGATGTGCTCAGGAACCTCCCGCTTTGGAGACTGCACAGCAAACAATTTCTTAAGTGGGCACTGTGTACTTTGCAGTGCAGGCATGTGGCAGCAGCACGGATGTTGCGTGCAGTTCTTGAACATTCAATGCAAAAATGTACCTGAACATTGCCAACCTTGCAACACCCTCAGGGCGAAACTAACAGCGTATTCAAATCTGCATGAAATCCAGCTCGGCAATTAAGAACTCAGGATATGAATTCGAATTGCCAACTGAAGCACACTCTTCAGTTCACGAAGCATGAAGACGAGCTCCAGATCGCTGATTGAAATGCACCTATAAGTTTTCTGTTGCCACTGGCTATTTTAGCATTACTGGCAAGTTGCTAGGTGCACGCTCACACCGTCACAGACTTGCTATCCCCGAGGAAGCAGTTTGAAATACGGGCAGCGCCAAACCGCAATTGCTACCACTTAATTGCGTTGAATATAATCTTTTAAATAACCCCACGCGACATCGCACAATAACACATGCCTTCGCCATGAAACAGGAGAGATGCCTTCGCCATGAAACAGGAGAGAAGCAGGTTCTTACAAGGGGGTAGGGCCTCAACTTCCCACTGAACATGAAGGATGGCCATGGATTGTATACGGCATTGGCAGCAGCCTTAGCATTTTCTGAAATGCGCGGGGACAAAGGCGAGATCAGTGCGTGAGCGTGTTAAGTACAAATTAACACCAATACAACGCTGGATGTTCTCTACAAAACTTTACTCACTGACGACCCGATGCACCTGCTTATGGGAATCCCAGTTTCCTTTGAAGCAGTCCTGCGAAAAGAATCAAATAACGCGCGATTTCATTAGCCTCCGAGCTCGACCACAGCAATTCTCTCATCTGCAAACTAACGACGGCGAAAACTACGTTCAGCGAAACCACGAAGGTCTCCAACCAGAATAACAAACCGCCTCACCAAGTATCAAGTTATTGGACGTCTCTTTTCTGAGGGGCTCAAGGATGTTTTCCTCACCGAGATAGCCGGAAAACGATTACGCATTTATGCGCTGGAATCGCATGGCTGAGAGAGCTGGTCATACACGAGAGAACACCACTGAGACGAATATTATCTCGGGCATGACAAACTCCGCAAGCGCCAACACATTACAGGCAGTCTAAAAACGGTACGAGACACAGCAATCTCCATGAATGGGCAGACGGAACCTCGCGCGAACAACACGTGCCCGAGAACGTTCTTTGCAGCAACACGCCGCGATCAAGACATTACCTGTGAGCAAAAATACGAGCCCTTGATTCCAAGTTTTATACATGTTGGACATTGGAGTTTGGCAAAGCTCTTGCATCCTGCCGTACCACAAATATTCTGTAACATCTCGCCCTGCGCACCCTCCATGTCAACGGCCGCCATGTTGAGAGCAGTTGGAGGAATGGTACATGGACGCAGCAGATGGTGGAGTGGTAGGTGGCGCCCTCTGCTGACGAAAACTAGAGAGCCTACATGTTTTGCGCCTCCGCCTGAGGCGCACAACATGTAGGCTCTCTAACGAAAACAAACGGAATGGTCCATAAAGTTTCTTGAGGTGCAGTAACTAGAGGGAAAGCTGGCGCCCCGCCTATGGGAGTTTGCATGGAGTTTCGTCGAGACCACCTGTACCACCATGGGCGAAAGCATCATGGGGCGGAGAGCTACCGACTGCAGGACCACAACTTTTGGCCGAAAAATAATGAAAAAAAAACAATCATAGTCGATAATCAAGAATGTCATATCATTCAATATAGTGTCTATAAATCGTAACAAACGAGCAGAAAAGCATGCAAGTGCAGAGTTTCCTCAAAATGAGCGATGGCTTGCTATCCCATAGGCCCCGTATTGCAGATCACAAAAGTCAATATTTCGTGCTTAACAGGCCCTCCTTCTTCATTTCTTCTTTCACTCCCTCCTTTATCCCTTCCCTTACGGCGCGGGTCAGGTGTCCAACGATATATGAGACAGATACTGCGCCATTTCCTTTCCCCCAAAACCAATTATTATTATTGTTAACAGGCGCACTTTTAAAAAAAAAGTTTAAAAAAATGTTGTCGCATGAACACTTTAAGAGGTTTTTTGCAGCATTTCAAAAAACAAATGCCTTTTAATGACGTCGTGTGCTGTTGCGCTTTCGCTACTCTGGCTTTTGCACACTACTGTTACGACGAAGTCGTCTGCGCGCGGGGCGCGCTGTGGACACGGAATAGTAGATCTTATGGTGTCTTCGGCTGACGGCACTCGTGGAGTTTTCCACGCACTCGTGCGGTGCTCCACGTTCGGCTGGATTCCACTCGTGCTGTGCCTTACGTTCGGCTGGGACGAGCACAACACGAGTGCACGTTACCGCGCCACCGTGGAGACCGACGGTGGAGCGCGGTGCAATCCCGTCGTGCAGCTCGCGCTAGCAGACGTCGCGAGCGGACGATGCTGTTGGCGCAGACAATATCACTACACAGTGGCCGATAGGAAGCATCGACGAAGAGGAAAAAACGCGAAGCATCACAAGTGGGCATATTTTAAAGAAATGTTGAATATTGTAGCGGCTGCAATGTATTTATTCGCGCTGCAATCATGCAGCCACCGGCCGGCGAGCTCTGTGCCTTGACCGTTTGAAAAAATTAAAGGTTCGTCAATATTTTTAGTGCGGCGAACGGCAAATGCGGTTCATCTGGCACGCCTGCACTTTATGACATCATACTTATTGTCAACGTGAGCATAGGTTAAAAGATATATCAATACAGTGACAATGTGGGGAGCTGAGATTGGATTGAGATTCGTCGGCAGATATTTTCGGAAGTCACTCTAGCTGCTCTAAAGCGTATGCATCAAAACCAGCGAGCATAACGCCGTGGTGTGTCTGACAAACCTGCACAAGCACAGTCGCAGTATTTCATGAGCATGGTCGTGGTTCCCGCATTGCCCACCGTCGCTATGAACGCCGGTCCTGCGCGCTGTTACTGAATAGGTTGTTGCTAACTGTACAAATTGCTGACTGCAGTCGTTGGCGTCGGCCGCTCGTAAAAATGGCCTCTGAGATCTGTGAGCGTCTCAGAGGCCAAGGTGAACAGAGGGCAGAAAGAGCAACGGCACTCTGAGAATGTTTTGCACGTTCGGCTGAGGTGCAAGTGGACGTGCCACTCGTGTAGTATTTGACGTCACTTCCTAACCACCGGCACGGAGGCAGTGCGGCTCAGCCGAAGACACCATTAGTAACGCCATTCTGTGTTAAAAAAATCTGACTGTCTCGCACCAAGTAGCTCATCGCCCCATCATGTTTTGAGCGCTCATGGTCAAGACCTACGGAACTACAGCCCTGCACATTTGGCGGGGTCCATGGGACTGCGTGCGTGAACTTTCGTTAACTCCTTGGCTGTTGAGAGCGCTTGGTTGACCTGTTCGTATGTCATCATCATCATCATCGTCTGCTTGCCACAAATGATTTTTCTCCTCTCACTGCCTCCCTGTGCATTTGTCCCGTCTTATTATTTTGAAACCTAGTAATGAACGATGCAAATATGATATTTCCTTAAATCCTAGCGGTGAATATTCTGTTTGCACGCATGCATGCGTGAGATTTTCCGGCATCTTTGCGATACCCGCCGCGCTGGCTCAGTGGTTAGGGCGCTCGACTACTGATCCGGAGTTCCCGGGTTCGAACCCGACCGCGGCGGCTGCGTTTTTATGGAGGAAACACGCTAAGGCGCCCTTGTGCTGTGCGATGTCAGTGCACGTTAAAGATCCCCAGGTGGTCGAAATTATTCCGGAGCCCACCACTACGGCACCTCCTTCTTCCCTTCTTCTTTCACTCCCTCCCTTGTCCCTTCCCTTACGGCGCGGTTCAGGTGTCCAACGATATATGAGACAGATACTGCGCCATTTCCTTTCCCCAAAAACCAATTATTATTATTATATCATCTTTGTTAAGGCAATGGATAAATGATAAATACTCAATACGTAGACAAATGACAAAACTATTACATCCTTGAAGTAAAATAACTGGCGCCATCTCGTTCAACAGGTTAATTGTAGCGCCACGCCGCTCGTAGATGCCATTCCTTAGCGGCAAAAGGCATGAACTAGAACGTGCGCGCTGGAGCAGTGCCAGATGTGCAGGTCTCTAGTTCAGTATGTCTTGCCCATGGTGGCTCAGGTGCAGCGCCGCCAGCATTTCCTCTACTTAGAAACTCTTTGACGTCAGTCACCATGGGCGCTCTAAGCATCATGGGGCGGAGAGCTACCGACAGCAGAACCACAATTTTTGGCCAAAAAATAATAAAAATACAAACGTTGTTCTATAATCAAGAATGTCACAACATTCAATATCCTGTATATAAATTGCAACAAACGAGCAGAAAAGTATGTAAATGTAAAGTTTGCCCAAAATAAGCGATGACTTGCCCTCCTATTGGTCAACTATCGAACACCAAGAACTCTAATATTTCGAGCTTAACATCGCATTTTTAAAATGAGATATGTTTTCAGAAAAATTGTGGTTGCTTAAACACTTCAAGAAGTTTTTTAATGGCATTTCAAAAAAACAGAAACCATTTATTTGCGTCTTGTGCTGCTGCGTTTTCGCTACTATGCCTTTTGCGCACTAGGTTCGCGCCAAAGTCGTCTGCGCGCGGGGCGTGCCGTTATGGAGTGCGTTCCAATAGTCCCAAGTAGACGGCTACTTAGACGTCTAGCCGGACAGCCGCCATCTTGGGACGCGTTCCATTTCTCGGCGTAGCAGCAGTAGCAGTCTCATAAGACTGCTTCGCCGAAGTCCACATCGATGCAGGCTAACTTGCTGTCTAAAGATGGCGGAGCTGATATACGCGGATGAGCGAGTCGTGCTCTTGCGGGCGTCGGACTGTACACGGAGTATAGGAAAGGAAAAATGTGAGTCATTCCATAATGTTATTTGGTACGCAAACTAGTGGCTAATTAATCTTCGTGGACGTGCGATTCCTAGCAGTGAATCACGCAGGAGAAAATCGTGCAGTTGAGAGCTTTGCTACAGCAGCGGACGCTGTAGGTCTGTTTACGTGATCCGGACGATGCCGGATCTTAATTAGCACTTGATTTTAGAGAATACTCGTCGCTGTCGTTGGTTTCCTCGACGGGCGTTAAGACGGCTGGCGTGACGGTTAACAAATGTGTTCTTCTGTTGCTGTATTAGTTGCATCAACTCTTTCGCGTGCATTCTTTTTTATCTCTACACTCTCGGAACAAATACACCGGCATGTTGCGAATTGATTTTAGTCGTTGCAGGATTAAAGATCGCTGCTGTATTTAGGTCTCTCGCTGTCTCCGAGTGCCACGTAGGGCAGACAGCGGGTTTAATGTCACGTATGTGTTTTCCTGTTGCAGTGTATATTAGCCGTATCGTATTTCGCGCATATTAATTACAGTCTTTCGTATTCTTATGTTTACAGGACCGTCTGGACGAGCACGCTCGAGGAGCATGTACAGTTGAGCATCAATAATAAAAGAATAATCGCATATCTCTTTAGCGTCGTCTTCGGAGAGCGGTCCCGTCTGCTACAAGTAGACTGACCGATAGGCACATCCACCAGTCCGGTTTACGCGCAAATTCATTCCAGAAGAAATGTGTAAACTTGTTGAAAACACGTTTTTAATTATCTTTATTGCTCAGTTTGTGAAAAATAGTAGTACAACTGTTCATAAGCTTTAGTTACATTATTATGCCGCGAGGCGGCGTGAGCACTAGACAAGTTCCAATACATGGACATGTAGACTGCTTCCTAGACGTCACACTAGACGTCTTGTTAGACGTCTAGAGTATTGGAACGCAGCCATGGTGGCCAGAAGAAAAGGTGGGAGCATCGCCTGCCGCGGAGTGTAGCAACAGATCGTGCAGGCAGCGGCGGCGCTGTTGTCGCTTTTTAGAACGGTCGGTCGCGGCGGTCGCCCTGCGGCCGTGCCGGCCAGGCGCGCCGCGCAGTTCCAAACAGTCTGCAGAGCTTCCAAACAGCTTGTTATAAGAGGAATCCGGCAGTGTGTCTAACTAGGTACGGGGTGCTGTACACGGAGATATAAGCACAGAATGTAGCGTGGCCATTGACCTATCTCTAGTGGCATGCAAACCATGAAGGTAGCATCGAAGAGCCGGTTTACTTCGCGATCAGACCGCGCGTTAACCTTTATAAACCGTTTCAAACATAGCCGTAGGAGCGAGTATATGCTCACATTTACAAACGGTTGTAGCCCCCTTTTACGGTGTTAAATCATATGCAGCACTTAAGGGTACATTATTACTTCCTTCACTTTGCGGTTGTTGACTTTCCATCAATCCGATAAAAGTTTCGTGTCTGGTGGATTTTCTACATCTCGACTCACGCATACACAAACACAGAGAGCAGAGAGTTGAAAGATTGCATGTTTATTTTTGTACATCCCAAATCTCGTGCGACAAGCAGTTCTAACTCACAATCAGAGGAAATCATAAGTCCAGGTATATTCATGTAACGCGACGAAGCTTCAAATAGCGCATTTGCTGCCGCTTACCCTCCCTAGCCTAATATTCTGCTTTTACTATGAAATGCAGCCTTGTCATCACATAAAACTTGATGAGGCTGTTGGTAACATCTGTCGAGTGTTGATTGCAGCCAACATGATTCAGTCTATTTCTTGCCAGTGCAGAAATCAGGTCCATTATGCTATTTGCTTTCAGTTTGCTGAAACTGAAGCAGTATGTGAACGAGTCTTCCATCTTTGCGATAAAGGTCTGCAGTTCATAATATGGGTAAAGCAGTCCTCCCCTGTCTACTTCTTTGACTAAACAGGCATCCGCAGGCATTTCAGAATCAGGTGGATGAATGAGCGCTTTTGCACATTCATAACATTTCGTTTTTTTATCATCCTTCTTGCAACATATCCTGAGACGTAATAAATTTCTCGGGAGTCACTTTTGGCTGAAACCATTGCGCTGTGATCCAATGGGATGCCAGATGACGTGAGTATTTCATGCACTTCGTTGGGACAGCCAATGTCCATGAGCTCGTCAAGCTTCTTCTGGACGTCTCCTTGGTCCTTGCATGTCCCATGTATGAGGCTCTTCATCATTGATGGCGACACATTTCCATTTGCAGGTCTTTTACCAAACTGCAGAACGTTCGGTTTTAGGGTTTATGGTGGTTTAACGTCCCAAAGCGACTCAGGCTATGAGAGACGCCGTAGTGAATGGCTCCGGGAATTTCTACCACCTGGCGTTCTTTAACGTGCACTGACACCGCACAGTACACGGGCCTCTAGAATTTCGCCTCCATCGAAATTCGACCGTCGCGGCCGGGATCGAACCCGCGTCTTTCGGGCCGGCAGCCGAGCGCCATGACCACTCAGCCACCACGGCGGCCAAACTGCAGAACGTGAGATAGTTTGCTGAAAGTAGAAACTGTGTCGGCGTCGGATGATCATTGCTTCCAGACATTTGCCTCAAGATTCCGAACACATTCTCCAGAGGATCCTGGCTTAGTCGTGAAGTTAACAAGTACTTACAGCCAAGTTTTGTTGTTAGATATTCGAGAATCGACACGGTGCTTGCCAGAGTAACGCGAAGCCCTTCTGCAGTACTCTGGCTGAGGAAACCTAGCTTTCCAACTTCTTCCTCCCAGGCATCTAAATATGCAATAAAATGTTTCACTTCACCCAAGCCTTGTGAGCTTGGGCGCATAGCATCACAGCTACAGCGAGAAGTCATGGCAGCGATCAACTTAGCCATTCTTCTGATAAAGCATGTATAGTTGCTTTGCTGGAACCGCTGCCGCATATTTTGTCGATCTCTTCTCTATATGCATACAAGCCTCTGATTATCTCATCACTGTGAAAAGTGAATGCATAGTTTACTTTCATTTTTTCAAACCCATTTGGTTCGATGACAGCTCTTGTTACACGAGGCATTGCTTTGAGTCGCACAATATCCCTATTGTCACACTTCCACGCCTCTTTCACAACATCTATCCTGACCCTTCCTTCAGGCACCTGGAGACCCGTTGACACAGCGCTGTTGCGGGCGCACTTCACGAGATGCGGAAAGTCTGATAAGAAGTGCAGGCTTCTGCTGTGATCTGCAGGGTGCTTTACTTTGCAAGCAATTGATTTTGAAGTTCCTTGGATGCCGAACTGTCGCCACATACTTCTATTCCAGGATGCGCCATCTGTGTACCTTTCCTTTTTGATGCTTCAAAGCATGTTTGTACTTGCTGCCGCTGCTTCTCAGGCAGCTCAGACAGACATTTCGGTAGGTTTGACTCAGGGAGGGCAGAATTAACTTCCTTCATCTTCGCAAGCAATGCTTCTAGTTGATTAACTTTTGCCGTCTCAACTGCGTTCCCCGCTTAATCAGTTTCTTCGTAGTACGCAAACCAGTGGCCACTCTCGCTTTTCTCTTCCTGAAGGACGCTCGGTTCAAAAGCTGCCTCCTTAGATATCTGCAGTGGATACAGGGCCTTTGATCTTGAGAAATCTCTGAGCAGTTTTTGCTGTGCAATTTATTTACGTGCACTCTGTGCTTTGATTGAGTGGAGCTCTGGCGTTGCTCCCGAGGAATAGTGCTTTGCTCAAACCTGGAGCACACATTCATCTCATTGACAGAATGGAGCAGGCTCTCTACAGATTTCGCATCAAACACGTCCGCTTTCTTCGCAGTGACTCCTTGTACAAACACAGCACAGTGGTAACAAGTATCATCTGCCGAACACAACACAAGTTTCTTAAAGCACAAACTTTCATCGGCTAGCGCACAAACAGTAAACGCGATAGCCTTCGGGGAATCCGCAAGTAAGCACCTAGACCAGTATTTAGTAGGAAGCTTCTCGCCTTTCAAGTGATCCAGCCTTTCCACGCTACACGCGCCGGGAACAGGGGCAGCGTTGTCGCCACTTCGCGCACTTTTGCGTGCGCTCCCGACACCCTTAGAGCGTGTGAGGGTAGCAGTCTCGGTCACAAAGGAGATGCCCTCGACTAAGCATGGCAAGCTCAGCCGGAGACCAGCTACCAAGTGACAAGGGGGTTGGTCGTTTGGTGCCCAGCTTTCACCGGTCGCAAGCCAGAGAATGGGTCGGAGCCAAAGGTTCACAAAACAAAACAACGTTTATACAGCGAAGAGACGATACAGAGGATTTCACAATCACTCGTACGAGCAAAGACGAAATGATTTAAAAATACAATGCAACTCGTGCAAAGTAACAATAGAGAGATTACAATTTAACAGAACCTTTGCACATAAAGTGCACTAACACAGAGAGAGACAAGCAAACAAAACACAATTTGTTCACCGGTCACTGCGACAGTCTGACGACCTGAGGAGCACGACGGGGCCGATCAGCAGACTGCGCACGTTGCCTCGCTGGTCCGTGGCTGGGCGAGTGGTCTCCCGGGAGTCGAGCGGGCGCGCTTCTCGGAAGCTTAAACGGCGGCTCGGGATAACCGACAATGGTTGAAGCCCCTCATTTATAGGCACAGTCCGCGTCTGTTTGTTCTTCGCGCCAAGGCAGGCGCGCACATACACGCAGTTTCAACTGCACAAGCTCCTTCTCCTCGCGCCGGGCGCACGACCCCATCGGTCGAGCGCGGAGACAGCCTTCGAGAATTTTCTGGCTGCTTCTTTCGATGCGAAGACGCCGGCACGAGAGCGAGGGGGAGAGGGTATCACTTTAGCGCGGTCATGAGGTCATGACCTCTCCGTCAACGAGGAGTAGGAACTATATATACTCAGACATTCTAGAGAAATCGACGCCGCGCGTGGCTATGTTTACTTTGGCGCCGCGCCGGCGAGCTGAGTGGAAAGGGCAGGAGCACACGCAAAGTTACGCACCCTCCGGGGTTCCTTCCCCGCTGTTTTTTTGTTTTATTTTACAGCGCGCGGGCGCGATTGCTTACGTGCAGCGCCGTTTTTTTCGAAGATGCGCCGAATTTTGTGACAACCGTCCGCTGTCACATCCAAAGGGCTGTCGTTCTCCATCGAAGGTGGTTCATTCTCCTCGTTGGTTTTTCTTTTCTTGCCGAGCACTTGTACTCGCGATGTTCTGGACTGCCGCTTCTGAGGAAGTTTTTTCGAGAGATAACACGGCGTGTTCGGGAAGATCGTTGGTATTGCGTCCTCGGTAAGGCATGGGTGGCCGCGAGAAATCTTCACTTCTCCATTCACGATGTGTGTGTAGTCTCTCACAAAGAACCATTGTTCGAAGTGCAATTCACACAGAACTGAAGTCCGATCGAGAAGCTTGTCTCCACGTGGAATGGCCCGCTGCCATGCTTTCAGCCGGTCCTCGTGGTTCGGCACGGTAAAAAACAGACTTTTTGACACCTGCCTTTCTGGCTGAAACTTACCCGGTCGAGCACCCGGGTGCGAAACAGTGTGCCTGGCGCTTCACAGGTTTATCCATCGTTATTTACGCCATGAGAGCACTTCACAATTTTGCCGAGGACAACACGACCGCAGCAGCGGAGGCGTACGTGCTGCGCTTCTGCCCGGAGAGAGAGATCTAAAAAGCGACGCGTGCGTTACCTCTCGCTGTCATGAACAAGCGCTACACGCTCCGCCGTTCGCTGCAGGCTGCGAAGTGCCCACCTCCCCTCCAGCCACCATAGCGCCGTGGACGGAATGGCACATCTCAGTAACACCACTTTGTGTACCTTAAAAAAAAAAAACCGACTGTCCTGCACTAAGTAGCTCATCGTCCCATGATGATTTGAGCGCCCATGGTGGCTAGGGTGCAGCGCCGCCAGCTTTTCTTCTAATTAATAGTCAGGAACTCTATGGAATGGACGAAAAATTTAAAATTCTTTTTTTGGGGAAGGAAATGGCGCAGTATCTGTCTCACATCTCGGCGGACACCTGAACCCCGCCGTGAGGGAAGAAATCAAGGAGGGACTGAAAGAAGAAATGAAGAGGTACCGTAGTGAAGGCCTCCGGAGTAATTTCGACCACCTGGAGATCTTAAACGTGCACTGACATCGCACAGCACACGGGCGCCTTTGCCTTTCGCCTCCATCGAAACGCCGCCGCTGCGGTAGGGTTCGAACCCGGGTACGACGAAAAATGAGGAAGCCGGCCAAATCTTTAGCTGGCGTGCGTGACGGCCGCGTTTTCCATGCTCCTGCATCTTATGACGGAGAAAACTTGAGAAAATATCAAATCTAAGCATAGGCGCACTAAGCCCGTGCTTAAAGAGCTTTCCGCAAGTTTGCTTCTTCGCAAAGCGCAGGAGCGCAGAAAAAGCGGCCGTCGCGCACGCTAGTTAAAGGGACACTGAGGAGAAATTGAATTTGGCTTGTATCGATAGAATACCAGCTTTTGATCACAAAAACGCCACTCTTACTGAAAACACAGCTCTTGTAAGGTAGAAAATTGCAAGAACCAAAACACAGGCCAATTTCTCAAGTACAATGGTGATGACGTCATAGGACAAGAGACGCCACATTGGAGGAATGTTCCTTACTCCATGGAGGCCACAAATCTCTGAGGCTGACAAAGGAAGGTTGCGCGGTTCAATATTGAAGTAAGTTTTGTTTTAAAACCGATAGTGCACTTTTATCACACAAGAAAGAGAGACAAAAGACAACCTGAATGTTGGAAGCAAAGGAAACCGACGCTTGGCGGCGCCACAGGCGGCCAGGAGAGCTTCGGTTTGTTATGGCGCTTCACGTCTATGAGTTCTGCGTGCCCCGTTGTTTTGTTTTTGACGCGCCTCGATTTACAAGCGCCGAACAGCAGAGGAATTACAAGTGCCGCTTCAAGTGCTAGTTAACCTTTGAAGGAGCCTGTTAAGGCTGGTCAAATGATCGCCACGGTCGATGAAAAACTATCATGGCACGATGGTCGGTGACCGTACAAGGCAGTTAGCAGTATAAAGAGCACTTGTGTCTTCGTGAGCTCGCCCGGCGAAACGTTTCCGGCTGTGCCAGTCAACTTCGAACTACTTAACGGAAATCGTTTATTAGGGACGGGATACAAGATACAATGCAGTTAAGAAAAAGAGATTTTGAAGCTGCAGAGACCGTGACTGAGCTCTTCTCCAATTCGTTTGTTTGCGGCTCCATTCCATAGCTTCGGCAATTGGGCGGAGCTGTTCTATTCGAGCTCTCGGCTAATTTAATCCATTCACAGTACACATCTGAAGGTACATGCAAGTGAGCGAGACAGTCCGATACAGTGGACCCCGTACCTCCGGAAACGCGAGGAACCCGTTTAAGGGTCATGCGTCTGCTTTACTTTCAAGCCGCCAACTTAAACGCGAGCGCCCTTGAGCACTCATCTGTTTTTTTTTGTGGAAAAAAAAAAAACTGGCCCTTGCAACCGTCGAAAACCTCCTCGACGCCAGCTGCTGCACCGTGCAACGACGCCGTTCAAGGAATCATAATCAATTGGCCCCATAGCCTCGGACAGCCTCCGATGAGCGTGACGCGTAAACCTTGTCCTCGCCCCTAGCGACTCCCCACACTGGGGTTGAGATATTTAATTTGCAACTGTTGCTCATTGATGAAGGGGGAAATGACCTGCCGGCGCCTAACCTAACCGTGCTCCCTCAAATGCATCGCACGCTCTATGGAGCTGATGTCGCTGAAATGCAGGCGGGAGATTTTGCGAGAAGTTCGTTGTCGGGTTCGGGAGCGGGATCCATCGTAACGCTGGCAAGACGCCGGTGCTAACGTAAACGAAGCGACGGTAGCGACCCCCGACAGATGCCTTCAACGCGCGGCGGCGGTAGCTTTCATTACGACAGCTGCTAGACCGCACCGCTAGCTGCCAGAAATCACGGAGTCTGCGCTTACGTCACGTTTCACGTCACTCCGTCCTATGACTTCATAAGAAGACCCCGTGACGTCATAAGAGGGCGCCGAGTTTTAATCGGAACGACGGGAAAACCTTTTTCAACTTCGATCGTCTGGAGAAAGTATCCTAGGACTCTTACAGTGTCAACCCTAGGTGCTTACCCCCAATCTCTATCGGGCCGTATAGCACTGTCTCCTGAGATTAGAACAAGCATTCATAGTGAGTAGGATTGCATACGCGATTGCATTTCTGAATCTTAGTCAGAAAGAGGAAGAGAAAATAGACAATACGAAATGCATACAAAAGAGCCCTCGGCACCCACCTAACTCCTCAACGGAGAAACTGCTTAGTACGGGAGTCCACAATACCTGTGCGGAGATCACCAGGGCAGTAAGAGAAACGCAAATTTGGAGGCTTAGCTCCTCAATAGCAGGCAGGCAGATCCTCAATGACCTAGGGGAGAGCGAGAGGAAACCCCCGTATACTGCAGAGCTAATCCCCTTAGACATACGGAAGCATCTCAAAATTGCTAGTATACCTAAGAACATGCACCCGGAGCATGATAAAGAAAGAAGACATAGAGCACAAACAATAATGAACAATCTTGCCCGGGACCCGCCGGGTAACATAACCTTCTCCGACGCAGCCTGTGGGTCCGATGGCGCCTCCGTCATTGACGCCGTTGATGGGAATGGGGAGAAAGTGACTGTAGCATCGATTAACACTAGGAATGCGTTAGTGGCAGAGGAGGCTGCTATTGCCCTAGCGTGCGTCAGTACCAAAGCTAAGATCATCTTGTCTGACAGGAAGGCAGCTGTTCACAACTTTTGTAGGGGGGTGGACTCCAGTCAAGCCGCCAAATTACTAAGAAGATACCCCTCAAGCAGAGAGGTCTCCCTCATATGGGTTCCTGCTCATGAGGGCATTCCGGGGAATGAGGCTGCTCACAGCTTTGCTCGAGAATTATACATCCCAGCTGCTCTGGAAATGCCCCTGAGTGGAAAGACCCTCTCATAACGTATAAAGAAATAACCGAAACACCTAGACTGGATAGGAGAACACTCTGGCTTCCGGATAGGTCACTTACTCCAAAGGAGTGCAGAGCCTGGAGAAGGCTTCATTTAACAGATTCTTTCCGTACTCTATACTACACGATGAAGACACTGGGGAGCCTGAGCTCTGCAGTAGCTGCCACAGAATGACTTCGCAAAATCACTTAATTTGTGAGCGTCAGGATTCTCCTGGGGCTAAATCACAAAGCATCCGAGACCTTGCCACCTGGGAAGAGCTGATCCGGAGGAGCTGATCCGGAGCCACGACCCGGATCAGCAAAGACTCCTCATTCGTCAGGCGGAGACAGCTTACTACAAGAGTCTCTCCGCGGTCTCCGGTGCTGAGAGCCGGCCGGGAGGCACCCCCTCCTAATTTCTGCGCCCCGACCGTGAGACCCCATGATGACGGGAATAAAGCTCATTCATTCATTCATTCATTCATTCATTCATTCATTCATTCATTCATTCATTCATTCATTCATTTTTCAACTTCGAATCCAAATTTCTTTGAAATAAATGCATCTTTCGCTCCAGGACAAGCGGCAACAAAGCCATGAAATACCGAACTATCAGATTTTGCTAACAAAAAAAAAATGATAGAGTTCTCCTCAATGTCCTTTTAAAGATTTGGCCGGCTGTACGTTTGCTTCGTTGATGCTCATCTGTCGTTTGGAAGTTTAAGTCAGCGTACTGTCCGCACTTCTTATTTGTATGGTGTCTCGCTTTGCAGAACCATACATTGTGAAATGATAGAAATTGAGAGGTTATAACGGAAGGATCGCGTGGCGCTTTACGTTACCGACATTCTTTGCTTTTCCTCATAGCCCTCTTTGGTGTCGGATAGGCCGGCCCACTCGATAGCTGTTTCAAGAATAGAGAGTTTTGGCCGGACCATGCGATAAACACGGCAACTTCTACCGAACGGCATGGCGTGGCTAGGTAAGCCTGCAGTAGCGGCAGCAACGGCAACGCGTACTTGCCGTACGGCTGCCGTACGCTAAAGCTTCCCAATGGCTTCGAAATCGTACCCAGATCTATAACAGCAAAACGAAAACCGAAACTACCTTCCAAATAAATTCTGTAAATTCTGTAAAAAGAGCTCTCGGGGTCATCTAGATTTTCCGATATGGATGACATGGAGTTTCGACTGTGGTTACACTGAGGTTGTGAGTAGGCGCCTGAAAAGGAAGCTCTCTAGAACCCCGAAAGAGTGTGGGCCCAGTGTAAGTATGAGGCGGCCTAACCAGTCCAGTGTGAGCACGAAGAGGCCTAACCAGCGCAGTGTGAGCACGAAAACAGTTAACGAGGCCAATGTAAGTGCGCAATCTCTTACACGATTTCATACATGCCTGTCGAAGATTAAGAGAATCTCAACTCCATCAACAGGGAGACTTTGACTCTTCTTGAACGACTGGTTCCGGGCCAAGTCAAGGAAGTGCGTATTAATGCGAGAAGGAACATCCTCTCTGTTGATGTCTCCAACCAGGCCGCCACCCTGGACAAGTTGAAGACCGTGTCAGTCCTGGGCAACATGCGAGTCCGCTCGTTCTTTGCTCATGGACTTAACACTACTGCTGGTGTGAGCTCCGAAGTAGACATAGAGATCAAGGATATATGAACTTGGTGCAACTTCTATCTTGTCCTGTTCGCATAACTGACATCCACCGTTTCGGCCAATCTCGGTGTGTTAAACTAGTGTTCGAGGGTACTATTTTACCATCTGACGTGACAGTTTGATTTTGTGAGGCAGCCAGTGCGTCCTTATATACCCCGACCGCTACAGTGCCGAAAATGCCAGAAGATTGGACATGTAAGTGCTGCGTTTACGAGCACGAAAGTATGCCCGTGTTGTGGTGTTCACGAGGGACCTTGATGTACGATTGAAGCTCCAATTTGCGCCAACTGCAAAGAACCGCATGAGGCAAACTCTAGGGAACGTCCGAATGCAAAAACAGAGATGAAGATCTTGAAGAAAATGATGAGAGACCATTCTAGTCACCAAGAAGCAGCAATTGCCGTACGTCGCTCGAGCAGGAGGACACGGAACCGGCAGAAGGAATTGAATTTAGTAAATGGAGTGACAACACATCAGGAGGAACGAGACCACTCTGCGGTGCAGAAGCCACTGCTTCAAGCTCCGCAAGAGCCAAGTATGCCAGCCACCCAGGAGGACTCTGCAGAGTGGCCACCTCCACCATCGCGCACTGTAAGCTTTGTGACATGTCCGCCTGTGTATGTCGGCCGGATGTGTCTACAACAGATGACCAAATCAGGGCGATGCTGAAGCGACTGATAGGCGCCTTACGGCTGATAATTGCTGGAGTGGACACAACCATTGCTAAGGCTGCTGTTCAAATTTTAGACGCTATTGTACCGGTGCTTGCCACTCTTTAATAGCAATCAGAAATGATAGCTTTACCGTCGTGAGCACCATCGCTAAAGGAGAGAATCTCTCGATCGGTAGTATTTCAATGGAATGCTCGAGGTTTGCGAGGCCGCCTAGCAGATCTCAGGCAGAGGATCTTCAAGTACCGATTTCCAGTGCTCATAATATGTGAGCCGAATATCACATCTCCTTTTCGACTGTCCTGTTATGAGAATTTTCTCTCTGAAGCGGCTGGGCATTTGAACGAGGTACTAATATATGCGTCCGCCGCGGCCTCACTTGCGTTCGGCATCAAAATTCCTGGAGGCGGTAGCAACAAGCATGTTGCGATCACTGTGAGTTTGAATGGGCGCACAATATATATTATAGGTGGCTACATCCCACCAAATGGTCGATTTGACGCCATACGACTAAAATCGCTACTAGACAGGGCTTCAGAGTCCCATATTATAGTAGGAGATTTCAATGCACATCACCATGGCCGGGGAAGCGCCGTTACGAACGTTCGAGGACGGGATATCGTCACGTTCATAGACAGTGCAGGTCTTGTTTTACTCAATGATGGCACGCCGACCTTCTTGCGCGGGGCTACCTACAGCAGCTGCGTGGACCAGGCATTTGTATTCAGGCGCCTCTCATCGTCCTTAACGTGGTGTGCTGATATTGAAGCGTATGGAAATGACTGCATACCAACGTATGTGCAGCTAAGGTGGTTTAACCGTCTTCCACATTCCAAAATACGCTGCACCGACTGGAGTGCTTTCCGCAATGTTCTAGGAAAGAACTGTGAGAATATCGCTAACCGAAAGGATGTGGAGCAGCGTATTATTGCAGCAATGCAAGATAAAACGCGCAACATCTCAGAGCCCAGTTCCACAGCTCCAGTGGATGAGCAGCTTCGGAGCATGAGCAGCTTCGGACGATTCGTCGGCGCGCAGAAAGAAAATACCTAAGGAATAAAGATGTCTCGGATCTCCGGGCCTCTCGACGTGCCTAGAAGCAATTACAGTGCTATTTAGATGGCAGAAAACGGTGGCGGTCGTTTTGCAACAGGCTGGATCCCCTAAAACCACTCTACAAAATATGGCACATCGTCCGAGCACTGCCGGCATTTCCCCAGCAGCAACACCCTTTCAGCGCATTGACATTTTATGAAAAATGGCAAGAACTAGAGGTCGCGGAGGATTTCTGTTCGAGAATTGCCGGAAGTGCTTCTTCATCTCGACAGCATCGACGTGCTCCTCCCACAATGGACGATCATCTGGACATTCCCTTCACAAGCCAAGAACTGCAAGCAGTGCTTTCTGCTTGTGCGCACCCTCCGTCCCCAGGACCTCATGGAATCACCTACAGCGCTCTTCGTCATCTGGGGCCGCAGGTAATAGAAGCCCTCTTAACCTTGTTCAGCCAGTCTTGGGCCTCTGCCACTGTTCCACAGCAGTGGAAAAGAAGCCGCATTGTGGCCTTGCTGAAAACAGTAAAATCGCCTCTCGACATAACATCCTACAGACCAGTAGCTCTTGCAAGTTGAGTTGGTAAGACGATGGAGCGTATGGTGTTAACCCGCCTAGAATGGCTACTTAATGAAAAGACGTGGTTTATAGCCTTCCACAATGACGGGTTACCGCAAAGGCCGGTCTGCCATCGACAATGCAATTGAACTTGTGTCGACGGTAGAACATGAAAAACGCCCGCACAGGTTGACTGCTGCTTTTTTCCTCTACATCAAGGGCGCATTCTATAATTTTCAGCACGATGCAATATGAAATGCGCTCGATGAATGTGGTATAGGCGGACGTCTGTACAACTGGATTGCAAGCTATTTGACAAACCGGACAGTCTACATGAAGACTCTTGAATGATACGCAGCAGATCATCATGTCATTCGTGGTGTTCCTCAGGGAGGAGTGCTCAGTCCAACGTTGTTTGATCTCGGGCTTATTGTCCTTTTCAGACAGCTACCCAACACTGTTTCGATATCCGCCTACGCAGGGGAGTTCGGCGTTCCTGGCCTGGTGTGCAGACGCGTGTGCGTATGGGCTCCGGCCATTTTTCCTATTTTCACCGACTTTTTACCTTCCGCTGAATTTTATTGTGTCTCCCGAAGTTCATGAAGGTGCCAGGCACCTGCCCAGCCCATTTTCGGGATCGGCACTCCATTTTTGTGACCCACATGGACGCTTGTTTCCACCGAGCCCAGCGCCAGCCTCGCTAAGCCTACCGCCGCTGGCAATAGGCTCCGCTTCGCAGCCGGGACCAGTGTTTCGCCAAGCATGGACGTGGTCACCGTGCAGGGAGAGGATCTAGCCCCTGAAGAGTATATACCCACGGACTGGACCTACGTAGCCCACTGCTACGAACGCGGCTCCGCCGCTTCATCATCTTCGAAACGCACTCCCAAGCCACCGGTGACGGCGTCGCCTTCCTCGTCCGCACAGCATACCGCGTCCCAACAGCCATCTCCCTCCTCGTCAAGTAAGCTGCCTCGCCGCGCCCCGTCACTGCCACGTCTCCCTCTTGAAGACTTTGAAGTCATCATTCGCCATCGCGGGGACCTCAATATGCGTGCCTGGGGCGAGAACGCTCTTCGCAGAGCAATCACCTCAAGCCTTGATTTGACCTATACTCCGACACCGCAAAGGAACGCCTTTGGGTGAATTTGTTCACAATACCCTCACCTTTATCACCCCGAACCGGGACCGCGCCATCACTTATACGAAGCTCAAGACAATCATCCGGGGTCCGACAAGCTATCCAGTTGCCACCTATTTGCCCCCACCAGGCGCATACATCCGAGGTATCATTCACCACCAATACGCGGATGAGACGCAGGAGGAAATCATAAAGTACTTGATAACCCAGAATCCAGAACACTGCATTCTCTACGCCCGCCGTTTAGGTAAGACCCAATCTATTGTCATCACTTTCGCAGAGACTAAGGTCCCCTGCCAAGTCTTTTACGCCGGCAGTGCTGTGCGCTGCTACACCTTCATGAACAAGGTGGAAGCCTGCCTTAACTGTCGCAAAACGGGACACCGAGAGGACGTTTGCCCGTCTCCCAAGCTCTCCAAGTGTCCTCACTGCGGAGCTCGCGACCCTGACCAGGCCCATGGATGCACCCCCACTTGCGTAGTTTGTTCTGGTCATCACCAGGCTGGTTCCTCCAAGTGTACGCCGCTACAAAGGTCTCCTGTCGTACTGCAACGCCAGCTACACGCTGCGAACTCAGACAGTGCCTCCACCTCCCATCGTTCCCGACCCCGGACCCGTCGCCAAGGGGCTGAGAACACCTCGGCCAAAATGGATTCCGACCGCTCCTCCTCCTCTTACCGGCGCTGCAGCCGGAGTCGCTCACGGTCCTTCCAACCCCTGGACTCCAGGTTATCTCCTCGCCGAGAGTCCTCCACGAAAAATCAGGTGAGCTGGGCAGTCGCGGTTTCTCACTCTCAGCAGTCTCAGTCTCGCGATTCAGAGCTGCAAGCCCTTCTCGACGAGATAACAGCCCTTAAAGCTAGCAACTATAGACTACAACAAGAAAACGCTACTTTAAAGCGTCACCCCTTTGCACCCGATCCACCACCTCAAACAAATCCTACTCTACCCCTTCAACCTGTTCCCACTACCTCACCTCAGGCGCCCACATATACTCCACCGCAACCAAAAGATACTACCTCGAGTCCTCACTCTAAGCGGAAAGCTACCTCCCGCTCAGAACGATACGTTAATTTTGCTGACCTCAAGGAATTTGAGGCTCGCCTAGAACACAAATTAGAGGCTAAAATTGATGCTAAGCTCGAAGCGAAATTTGCTGAGTTCTCCCGACAAATCCAACAGCAAATGCACCAGTTCCAACAACAAATACAGCAACAAATCCAAAAACTTAACACCCTCATGCAACAATTCCAAACACGCGTCACAGGTCTTAAAGCTAAGATAGACGCACCGGCCGCCCTCCCCACGACACGGGTTAAACCATACAATCGCTTGCCTCCCGCTCCAGCCCCAAACCGAAAATCGAAATAGCTTCAACCACACTTCACCATGGCACTCCGCCACCTACTTAACGTGTGGTAATGGAACTGCAGGGTGTTTCGCCGCAAGCGAGGCAACCTGCAGCAGTACGTCCAAAATTCGGGGATCCTCCTGATACCATCGCCCTCCAGGAAACTCATGGCCCAGTGAAACTACCTGGCTATAAACCATACTCCCCCCCCCCCCCCCCCCCTAGATGTCACCACTCCCGACACCGCTATTTTGATTCAACGCAACCTTGCCGGCCGTCCAACACTCCTTATACCTGTGCTACACGGGGCACGTTCGAATGACATCTGAGTCGAAGGGCATTCGAGACTTGGAATGACATTCGGACTCCTCGGACTCCCGCGTTGCTACACGATACTTTCCGAACGCATTTGAAATTCGCTCAGCTCGTTTTCAGTGTACAACGACGATTACGATAGCGGTGGTCACTGCGGTCACGCTGGTGCGACAACGACACTGTCACGGTCAACAGCAGCATACGATTGTAATGGGACAAGTGTTCTAGGCCAACGACACCGACGAATCTGATCGGCGGACGGTCAGCCTTCATGTCCTCGGCAGGCCGGCGGCTGAGCGAAAACACGCTGATAAGCAGGCGGTGTGAATATATTAGCGCTTCTACCTTATCCGTAATGAAAATAAGCGCAACTAGCGGGTTTATTTCACATGTGCACACTTGAACACTCACCAGCGATAAGCGCTTGTCAAATTAATTTTAATAAACGGCGACTCCCTTCCCTTCCGCGAAGACTAGGCCTAGCGAGTCCACAGGGTTACGTCTGTGAATTCGGCGGTTGTGAACAGCGAATTCACAAGTTTAAGCGAATGCAAATGATCAACGAGTGTAGTTTTGAGTGCAGTGATCTGAAATCTCACATCGCACTATTGCTCACATTGCACTATTGCTCACATCGCAGGGCGCGCATACGATGAACGGGAAGCGCCGGTGTTACCCAGACCGCAGAGCACTGCTTCACGGCCTGCAGCAGTCATCGCCGTTGCTATTTTGTGGATAACCACTTATGCGTTTCAAACAACACGAATGGTCCCCAATCATGCTTCTGGACAAAGTAGGTTAAAATAAAGTACTGGTCACGCCGGAAGAAGTCGGGACAATTAGCGACAAGCGCCGGTCGTACGCGATGTCAGCAGCCCGGCTGTAAGTGTTTCTCAGGCGAGCGATCGTATCGGCGCTTCCCAAAAATTGTCGCACTGTGTTAACAAGCACGGGCACAACCGGTACAAATGAAAGGAGATTATTAGAACTAAAGCGCAGAATGCGTTTTATGTCATGCAAACGAGCGCTAGTTGGTCGGTCGCAGCGATGTAGACAACAGTACACACTAAACAAATTATCACCCTTAAGGGTGCAAATCAGCTGTCCCCAGACGAACACCCTTTTGGGTGCTAAAAAGGGTGCAGAGATCAGCACCCTTCCAGCATGAAAGTTTAGAGGGCGCGCATCAGTCCAAATATATACCCTGGGGTCTACCCTTTCTCCTGTTAACTACGTGGCCAACATGCCACTCTATCCTCCATACTCTGGGCTTGCCCTCAGGACTCCCCTCCGCGAGGTTTGCAGCTATTGAATTCAGACCAGTGGGAGGCCGCATTGCTCAGTTCTGACTCGGACACACAGACCCGGGTTGTGACAAAAGCCCTAGAAGTCGCCGAATGCCACGGGCTCATGACCACTTGATGGGGATATAACCCCACACCAACTGCTTCGACGAAAATAAAGTTTATCCTCCTCCTCCTCCGCCTACGCAGGCGATATTTGCATGTAGACATCAAGTGCCATGCGTCCCCAAGTGCAAGCAAGGTTGCAACGTTCGGCTTCCATTACGTCTGCGTACTTGCGCTGTCAGGGGCTTCAACTTTCACCAACTAAAAGCGCAGTTTTGGCCTTCACACGCAAGTTAGTGGCGTGGTATGTGGTCACGATCAACGGGCAAATTGGCCCATACTTAACACATCACAAATTCTTAGGTGGCACGATAGACCGTGCCTGTCCTGGACGAAACACGTTTCTTTGCTCATGAAAAAGCTCGATATCTTTGCAAGCATTGTGCGGTGTATGGCAAGGAAATCCTGGGATCCCTCTGAGCGATATTTACTTCACGTGTACCACTACGGCACCCATTCTTTCACTCCCTCCTTTATCCTTTCCCTTACGGTGCTGTTCAGGTGTCCGCCGATATGTGAGACAGATACTGCGCCATTTCCTTTCCCCAAAAACCAATTTTCCTGCGTCGACAATATAAAAATGTATCCGCGAGCGTGTGTTTCTGCTATATTTTTCTTTTTTTATATTTAGTGTTAGGACACAGCCAGAACGCGGCATATAAATATTTACTTTGAGCGGCCGGCGCGCGACGGCCAAGGGAGAGTGTGCGAGCGTCGATGCTCTCACACGCAGACAATGGTCGCGCGCGACGTTCGGCCTGGCGCAGGGAAACCCACCTGTGCCGGCGTGGAATACATTGCGGGGGCCGCGACCGGCCATCCCCCCCCCCCCCCCCCCCCAACCTCCCATCAAGCCTTTGCACGCCCCTGCACCGAGTACTTCTATAATGGGCGGTGCAGCATCCCGCATTTATTTCGTTATTCTTTATTTGTACATAGTGTATATTATAATAAACTGCACAACTCCAACCAAAAGATCGCCGTCATCAAAAGATCTGAGACTCAAAATTTCCTTCGTCATTTAAACTCCGTAGAACCTGACATTCAGTTCACGCTAGAGGTGGAACAAGAAAACTCCCTGCCGTTTTTGGACGTCCTCGTGTCCCGAAACCTCAATACCCTTCAATTCTCCGTATAAAGCAAAACAACCCACTCAGGCCGGTATCCCCACTTCTCCTCGAACCATCCGACAGTCCATGAAGTATCAGTGGTGAAGACGCTGTTCAGAAGAGTTGAGACACACTGCAGCACAGAACTTGACAGAAGAAAAGAACAACGCACGATATTGAAAGAACTCATCATAAACGGCTACACAAAAGACTTTATTCAAAAACCATTCGACGTCAAAAACACAACATTCGTCACGAAATCAACGCACACAGACCAACGCTACCACCAAAATACGTCACTCTACCTTATGTCGGAGGTGTCAGAGAGACCACCGCCCGAATCCTGAAAAAATCGGGTCTCCAGATTGCGCACAAGCCCACAAACACTGTTGCGCTTTGCCGACCTGTTCCCAAAGACCGGCCACTGAGAGAAAGAGCCCGAGGCATTGTCTACAAAATTCCATGCGCCGACTGCGACGCAAGCTACATCGGCGTAACCAAAAATTTCAAAGAATTCGGCAACATAGTGTTGGGATTCAGGAAGCGTGACTGGACCGGAGAAGAGACGAGGACGATCGGAGAAAGAAAAATTGGAAAACTTTATACAAGGACTATTTACATTATGTACATGCACGGGCAACTGAGAGTGCTTCTCAGTAAAGAGAGCTTCTTAGGAGTCGGGAGTCTCTGATACCTCTCAAGAAGGGGGCTCTCTCCTGGCACCAAACCAGCAGCTCCTTAAATACTCTTCGTATTCCCCAGATTCCTAGCTGGGGAATACAGTTCGAAGAATGATGTCCAATCACACGATGGCACTGAAGGTACCACCAACGGCAGGGCAGTCCTGATGTTTCTTCGCAGCTCGGTCGAGGGAAAGGGAAGAGGACCCGGTCAGGTTGTCGTCCCCACGGCCTCCAGGTGGCCGCGCACGTCCGTCCGGACCGCGCCCATGTGGACCCGGAGGGCACCTGCATGACACAGGAATGCAGGCTGTCTCCCAGCAGGTGTCGAAAGATCTTGTGCTGGTGACCGGAACGCGGAAGCTCTGTCGAAGGTGCGGCACTCGGGCAATTGTTCAAATCCAGCGTGACTGTAGGGGACCACACTGATACCGCACTTCGTCGTGGCGAGGACCGGAACGAATACGCTTATGGTCGTCTCTGGCATTCCTGTTCGAACACGTGGGGACGCTATTGTCGTCGTTGCCTCCGGCAGTCCTGCAGTCACGTCTCCCCCAGAGGGCTCACCCACCCTCACGGCGGTCTTCAGGGAATCCTCCCCATGCCCAACTTCGCCGAATTCCACAGCAGGAAGGAAGCGCTAGCACAACTGCACTTCCGCCGCCGGATATTGCGCCCGGAGAACGAACTGCTCGCACGTAGCTCGGCTGACTGGGCGTGCCAGGAACCAGATGCTCTTTGGGAGTCTTCTGATGACTTTCAGTGCCGAAATTCAGCATCGCTTCCTCTCGTCAGATGGCCGTTTTGGGAAATTCTCTGCAATGCTAGCCAAAAGGGATCACGGACGCCAAACCACACCTGAAAAAAGCACGTGCCCTCAGAACCCACTCATCCCGCTAGACCAAAACTCAGGGCCAAAACTGCACTTAGCAAAAAAACTTCAACTAAAACTTGAAGAGATCAAATGTTTTGCCTGAATGAACACATGGTGTCTCCCGACGAGTAGTATTGACAGGGCACCTGTCCAAGGCGTGTGCTCCCGCTCGAGGCGCACTTGGATAGGCAAAAAATTCGCTAAATGAAATCAGGTTAGTGCTTAGAGGGCACGCGGTACGGGAATAGGTGATTTGATTTGGCCGACGTGGCGTTCAATTTTGCCCGCACCAATACCTAGAGTCAAGGTACGTTACACCACTCGCTTTACTTATCCTTGACCGAAATAAGGAAACTTACTCCTAGGTATGTTACCTGATTATGAACAACATTACTGCGAAGAAAGTGGGAGATATGTGCTCTTCATTAGGAAGAGAATATGAAATAAACCTCCAAAACTACAAATCTGGGGGACATTCCCTTTTGTAAAATCTTCACTAGCTAAAAGGCTCGGCTTAGCCGGGCGGCATTTGTGGGGAGCTTGCCTTTCTTGTAGCGAACCTCGAAGCTGTGGTGCTGTAGTGCCAGGCTCCACCTCAGTAGACGACCATTTTTGGGCGACATATTGTGCAGCCAAGTCAAAGGGCGATGGTCCGTTTCTACTGTGAAACGGGACCCGGAGACGTAGCATGCCAGGTTGTCTATCGCCCAAACGAGGCATGCGCATCCTTTTTCAGACGTGCTATACGCCTCTTCCCGCGTGCTGAGCTTGCGGCTCAAGTAAAGGACAGGCCGTGTGTGCCTGCCACCGCTTTCCTGTGAAAGAATAGCGCCTAACCCGCGGTCGCTGGCATCACATTGCATGAAAAAGGGTTTCGAGAAATCTGGCGCACCCGCCGCGGTGGCTTAGTGGTTAGGGCGCTCGACTACTGATCCGGAGTTCTCTGGTTCGAACCCGACCGCGGCGGCTGCGTTTTTATGGAGGAAAAACGCTAAGGCGCCCGTGTGCTGTGCGATGTCAGTGCACGTTAAAGATCCCCAGGTGGTCGAAATTATTCCAGAGCCCTCCACTACGGCACCTCTTCTTCCTTTCTTCTTTCACTCCCTCCTTTATTCCTTCCCTTACGGCGCGGTTCAGGTGTCCAACGATATGAGACAGATACTGCGCCATTTTCCTTTCCCCCAAAACCAATTATTATTATTATTATTATTAATCTGGCGCAGCCAGTATTGGGCGCTCGCTTAGGGCCGTTTTCAGATTCTGAAATGCCTTCTCTTTCTTTTGGTCCGAAGAAAGATTGGCAGGCTCACTTTTTCTCAGCGCGTCGGTCAGGGGGCTGGCTAAATCAGAGTAGCCCTTTACGTAATGCTGATAATTGCCTGCTAGGCCAAGAAAAGCCCTGAGTTCCGATTTTGTGGTTGGGCGACGGTACTCCACCACGGCAGCCACTTTAAGTTCTGCAGGTCTGCGTTGGCCTCGTCCAACCACGTGCCCAAGATAGTTCACTTCAGCGCACCTCAGGTGGCATTTTCCAGCCCTTACCGTTAAACCAGCCTCAAGCAGTCGGCTCAACACAATACGCAGGTGTTCAATGTGCTCCTTCCAGTTTTGTGAGAAAACGACCACGTCGTGCAGGTAGGGGAGAGCGAAATCTGCAAGCCCCGCAGCACTTGGCCCATTAACTCTGAAAAACAGTACGGAGAATTTTTCAAGCCGAAGCTCAACATTACAGGGCGAAACGCGCCCGCGGGGGACACGAATGCTGCGTACCTCCTGGCGCGCTCAGTGAGTGGCACCTGCCAGTAACCACGAACTAAATCCAGTGTGGATATATATTCTGATTTAGCGACTGTTTCAACCCTCTCCTCGATGTTCGGAATGGGGTAGGTGTGGTCCACTGTGATTGAATTCAGTCTTTGGTAGTCCACGCAAGGTCTCGGATCCTTGCCTGGAACCTCTACAATAATGATTGGTGACGTATTGTCACTTTCACAGGGCACTATGATGCCAAGTTCGCACATACGGCGGATCTCCGTCTCAATGATTTCTTTTTGTATTGGAGAGACACGGTACGGTTTGCTCCTGATTGACTGTTCGCTGGACAGCTGAATGTCGTGTTCGACGAGGGTTGTTTTTCCTGGCTTGTTTGAAACACCGCCTCAAAGTCGCGGACGATGTTTCTCATGTCTCCTTGTTGATTTTCCGACAAACGCGGCTCTCTGTCGAATGAATTTAGCAGCTCATTCACTGCCTGCTCGTCGTCATGTATGACATAAGGTATGTCTGTGATCTCTTCCTCTGGCATGTCAGGCGCCATGTTAACCATGGCCTGACGCAGCACATAAGGCTTCATCAAATTACTGTGGATTATCCGATTGTGTTTGTTCTTAAATTTGACCGCATAGTTGGTGTCCGAAAGCTTGGACACCACCTTAGCTGGCCCTTCCCATTGCACCTCAAGCTTGTTCCTTTTTGATGGACGCAGCAACATCACCTGGTCGCCAGGTTGAAAGGTGCGCTTGCGTGCCGATTTGTCGTAGTACACTTTAGACAGTGACTGCGCTGCTCTGACATTTGCTTCCACGAGATATCTGGTTTTTGAAAGTCTTTCCAGTGGTTCCAGGACGTATTCCACAACACAGGGATCCTCTCCGTAACCCTCCCATGACTCCCTTAGCACGCGCAATGGGGTCCTCAAGTCACGCCCGTAGACTAGTTCAGCGGGTCTAAATCCTGTGCTTTCGTGGGGGACGGATCTCATTGCAACGAGTGCTGCTGGAATGCAGCCTTCCCAATTTTCCTTATGCTCAAAACACAGAGACCTAAGTATCCGCTTTAGCACTGAGTGCATACGCTCGACTGGATTTGACTGAAGGTGGTGAATGGAACTGCGGATTATTTTAATCCCACACCGTTCAAGGAACGTTGTTGTCAAGCAGCTTGTGAACACGCTCCCGTTATCGCTTTGTATCTCTGCAGGGAACCCCACGCGAGAGAAAATTGACAAAAGGGCGCCTGCAACACATGCGGAACTCAGCTCCTTCAAGGAAATGGCCTCGGGAAATTTGGTTGCCACGCACAGTGAGGTCAGAATGTAGCGACAGCCAGAGTTGAACGCTGGCAGTGGGCCGACAGTATCTATTACGAGACGCCGAAATGGCTCTGTAATTATGGGAACTAGTGTCATGGGTGCTTTCCATTTATCCGTCGACTTGCCGACCCGCTGGCAGGTGTCGCAAGATCTAACAAGCTGTTCCACATCTTTCCAGCAGCGAGGCCAGTAATATTCGAGTGCTAATCTAGCTTTTGTTTTCTTTATGCCCAGGTGGCCCGCCCATGCATTTCCGTGTGCGAGCTCTAGAAGCTGCCGCCGGTACTTCTCAGGCACTAGGAGTTGCTCATATGCGCGTCCCTTTGGGTCGCAGTATTTCCGGTACTGAAGGCCTGATTTCTCATGAAAGCTGATGTTCTTTCTGGCGACTCCCTCGCTCACCTTATTGCTTAGAGCTCTTAATGATGGGTCCTTTTTCTGCTCTGCAGTAAGTGCTTTCCTATCAACCTTAGTCAACTCCTCCCAACAAGTCGAAGCAGGTGTTAATGTCGAACCCTTCGCGTTGGTTCCTGTTGCCCCATTCTCTACGGAATCGGCAGTTCCTTGGATTTCATGAGCTACCGTTTGTTCGGGAACACCTTCATGGTCATGCTCATGCGGTTTAGACGGATCAGTTTTTCTGCAAGGATCCCCCGGCTGGTCGGGAGAGTGGTTAGGTGCCTGCTCATTTATCGGAGCGCAGTCGAGTTTCTTTGTGAGCTTTCGCGCTCGAGAACATGTTAGCGCCATGCAAGCCAAGCCCGAGGTGAAAGAGAGACCTTTCTCTTTCAGCAGCTGCTCGGATTTGTTCGAAAACAGGTAGGGCAAGTGTGTCGCCAAGTTTGCGCTAACTGCCGCTTCTGTGTCTAGCCTGCCAAAAGTCCCCTCTAGGGTCACCTTCGCTATAGGCAAGCATGCACTCTGTTCTTCGGCGACCTGCTTAATCCAGGCGCATTCGCCGGTGTAGTCCGTGGAGCAAACACAGGACGGGTGAGCAACATCCATGGTAGCCGCTGAATCCCGCAGTGCCCTGAATTTCTTGCCATTTATAACCACGTCCCGCATGTATAGCTCCAGCAATTTAAGGTTTTCTTCCGACTCTGGCATGCACGCGAACGCCATCTTTTGCTGTTTGCAGTTCACTGAGATGTGACCCTCCTTGTTGCAATTATAGCAGACAATGGGCCTTCGCGCTTCAAACGTGCGAGCTCCAGGTGCCTGCTGTTTCGGCGAATCGGCAGATTTGGGTGACTCCATCTTGTTTTCGCTACCTCCTCCTTTTGATCCCGTTTCCTCTGTTCGGCGATCTCGGCTTGCTGGTGGCACCCTTCAGTCGGGGATTCTCTTTAAATAGGTTTCTCCCTTTCCTAACCTGTTATCGTACCCGGCCTTGCTTTGGAGGTTTCTGCGAACGTAATACTCGTCTGCGAGCTGTGCTGCTTTGTCTAGGTCTATATCTGTTAGCCTATCTTGCAGCCATATCCTCAGATCTTCTGGAATCGCGCTATAGTACTGCTATAGTGCGATGCACTCCAGTACCTTGTCATGACTTCCGTGCACCTCAGCGGTCTTAAGCCACTCGTTTAAGTTGACTTTAAGCCGGTACGCGAAGTCAGTATGCGACTCTCCGACTTTCTTTGCCTGCCTGAATCGCTTTCTAAAGGCTTCAGCAGAAAGCCGATACTTTCTAAGCAGTGCGCTCTTTACCTTCTCGTAGTCATCACACTCTTCCCGTGAGAGGCGAGCCACCACTTCGGCCGCCTCACACGGAAGGAGAGGAAGTAACTTCTCAGACCAAGCGCTCTTGTCGATTTGCACCTTCCCGCATGCGCGTTCTAAATTTAATAAAAAGAGTGCAATATCGCCTCCCACGCGGTATGGCGAGACGAGATCCTGCAACCTCTGCCTCCCTTGCTCCTCTACCGAAGCTACAGGGCTAAGACGCGCCATATTCCCTCCGTTCGACGCGATTTCGAGCTCCTTCATTTTTCGAGCATGTCCTATCGCTTTTTCCTCTGCCTCACGGACCTCCCGCTCTCTTGAGCCAACCAAAGGTCTTCTTTTTCTTTCTGCTCGCACAATTTCCGTGTTTCATGAGCCAATAATAATAATAATAGGTTTTTTGGGGAAAGGAAATGGCGCAGTATATGTCTCATATATCGTTGGACACCGGAACCGCGCCGCAAGGGAAGGGATAAAGGAGGGAGTGAAAGAAGAAAGGAAGGAAGAGGTGCCGTAGTGGAGGGCTGCGGAATAATTTCGACCACCTGGGGATCTTTAACGTGCACTGACATCGCACAGCACACGGCCGCCTTAGCGTTTTTCCTCCATAAAAACGCAGCCGCCGCGGTCGGGTTCGAACCCGGGAGCTCCGGATCAGTAGTCGAGCGCCCTAACCACAATTTCCGTCTTTCTTGAGCCAACCGAAGCTCTTCTTTTTCTTTCTTGCGTCCAACAATCGTTTCCAAAGCCTCGTCGACTTCCTCAGTAGTCACCTTCTCCTGCCGCATAACCTAGAGAAGTTCTTTTTTTCTTTTCGCAGAATGTAGCGAAATCCCCAGCTCCTGGCAAATTTCGAGCAGGTCGTGCACTTTTAACTTCTCCATCGTGAGTTCCACCATGCGTTAGCAAGCCCCCTAAAACAAAAGCCCTAGCTTGAAGTGGACAAAGCAGTTTCCCTAAATCAATTTTCCAGACAAAAGGAATCCGCACCTAGCATCTGCCTGTGCTAGTACGGTCTGGCGAAATGAACGGAAAATATTGGGCACTCACCCTGCCAAGGTATAGCTGACGCCTGTCAGTCCCGTAGCTGCCGAGGTCCGTTGGAGCCGGTAACTTCACGTGGACATCCCACAGCTGCCATCCAGTTGTTGGGATTCAGGAAGCGTGATTGGGCCGGAGAAGAGACGAGGACGATCGGAGGAAGAAAACTCGGGAAACTTTATACAAGGACTATTTACGTTATGTACAAGTACGGGCAACTGAGAGTGCTTCTCAGTAAAGAGAGCTTCTTAGGAGTCGGGAGTCTCTAATACCTCTCAAGAAGGGGGCTCTCTCCTGGAATTAAACCAACAGCTCCTTATATACTCTTCGTATTCCCCTGATCCCTAGCTGGGGAATACAGTTAGAAGAATGATGTCCAATCACACGATGGCACTGAAGGTACCACCCACGGCAGGGCGGTCCTGATGTTTCTTCGCAGCTCGGTCGAGGGAAAGGGAAGAGGACCCGGTCACGTTGTCGTCCCCGCGGCCTCCAGGTGGCCGCGCACGTGCGTCCGGACCGCGCCCATGTTGACCCGCAGGGCACCTGCATGACACAGGAATGCAGGCTGTCTCCCAGCAGGTGTCGAAAGATCTTGTACTGGTGACCGGAACGCGGAAGCTCTGTCGAAGGTGCGGCACTTGGGCAATTGTCCAAATCCAGCGTGACTGAAGGGGACCACACTGATACCGCACTTCGTCATGGCGAGGACCGGAACGAATACGCTTATGGTCGTCGCTGGCATTCCTGTTGAACACGTGGGGACGCTATTCTCGTCGCAGCTTCCGGCATTCCTGTTCGAACACGTGGGGACGCTATTGTCGTCGTTGCCTCCGGCAGTCCTGCAGTCACGACTCCCCCAGAGGGCTCACCCACCCTCGCGGTGGTCTCCAGGGAATCCTCCCCATGCCCAACTTCGCCGAATTCCACAGCAGGAAGGAAGCGCGAGCACAACAATAGAAACGACGTCCGCAAATTCTAAAGAGAACGCAATCCAGTAGCCGAACATTCCGAGGACTCCGACCATAGAATCAACTTCGAAGAAACCTGCCTCCTCGGAACCGAAACAAATTACTACAAAAGGCTAATTCTGGAATCCTGGCATATCTAAATCACCGCGAACAATATCAACCGCACAAAGGGAAACCTGCCTCCAGTATATGCCCAGGGACTTCGCGCTTCAAAAAAAGTCGCGTCACCACCTCCCTGCAGTGCACCAGCGTGACTAACAGCCTAAACCTCCCTCCCCCTCCTCCGCGCCTTTCGCGTCACAGCTGTCGTTCCTTTGACCCCCTCCTCCTCTCCATACTTAAAGACGCTTAGCTACTGCCCTCAGTCACCCCTGATGAAGGAGCCGAGTCGGCTTCGAAACGTTGGGTTAAAGTTAAAATTTTTGGTTGGAGTTGTGCAGTTTATTATAAGTCTTCAAACCCAACCATGCAGGCAAATCTGTCAAAATGTTTAGTTTCAATAGTGTATGTTACCACTTACCCCTATCTTTTCTTACTATCGCTCCCCCTTTCTTTCTCTCTCCCTGTCCTTTTATTCCCACTAGTCGCAGCTCAGGTGCTTCAAGTTTCGATGGCAGATGCCGCTGTTATCAACATCGGTTCCGTTCATTCTTATTTTATTAATAAATAGCCACTAACAATAAAACAACCCCCTAGGGGGTGTCGTTTAGCCGCAACTGGCGCAGCGTGGAAGCAGGGAGGAAAAGAAAGACGGAGAACCCCGTCGGGGGTTAGGGGGTAGGGGGGTAGGCAGGAAGTTCAGAGTGAAACGAGAGAAAGCGGTGTCACGGCTGGCCAAAGCTGTGGTGGGTTGCTCGTCGTGAAGGCGGCGGAAACGGAGAGGCTAGCGAATCGACTGAACAGGGTGAATATCGGGAATGGTTGCTAAACACGGCGGTGAAGCGTATCACGTAACAGCAGTAACATCCCCCACAGTATGGTACCGGTGGTAACCACCAACCAATTACGCCGACTGCTACGACTACTTCCGGTTCCGCACAATACTGCAGCAGCTCCTCAAGGGCCGCGTTCCAATACTCCCAAGTAGACGGCTATTTAGACGTCTAGCCGGACAGCCGCCATCTTGGGACGCATTCTATTTCTCGGCGAAGCAGTCTCATAAGACTGCTTCGCCGAAGTCCACATCGATGCAGGCTAACTTGCTGTCTAAAGATGGCGGAGCTGATATACGCGGATGAGGGAGTCGTGCTCTTGCGGACGTCGGACTGTACACGGAGTATAGGAAAGGAAAAATATGAGTCATTCCATTATGTTATTTGGTACGCAAACTAGTGGCTAATCAATCTTCGTGGACGTGCGATTCCTAGCAGTGAATCATGCAGGAGAAAATCGTGCAGTTGAGAGCTTTGCTACAGCAGCGGACGCTGTAGGTCTGTTTACGTGATCCGGCATCGTCAGATGCCGGATCTTAATTAGCACCTTGATTTTAGAGAATACTCGTCGCTGTCGTTGGTTTCCTCGACGGTCGTTAAGACGGCTGGCGTGACGGTTAACAAATCTTCTTGACGGTTAACAAATAACAACATCTTCTGTTGCTGTATTAGTTGCACCAACTCTTTCGCTTGCATTCTTTTTTATCTTTACACTCTCCGAACAAATACACCGGCATGTTGCGAATTGATTTTAGTCTTTGCAGGATTAAAGATCGCCGCTGTATTTAGGTCTCTCGCTGTCTCCGAGTGCCACGTACGGCAGACAGCAGGTTTAATGTCACGTATGTGTTTTCCTGTTGCAGTGTATATTAGCCGTATCGCATTTTGCGCATATTGATTACAGTCTTTCGTATTCTTTCTTATGTTTACAGGACCGTCTGGACGAGCACGTTCGAGGAGCATGTACAGTTTAGCATCAATAATAAAAGAATAATCGCATATCACTTTAGCATCGTCTTCGGAGAGCGGCCCCGTCTGCTACAAGTAGACTGGCCGATAGGCACATCCACCAGTCCGGTTTACGCGCAGTCATTGCAGAAGAAATGTGTAAACTTGTTGAAAACACGTTTTTAATTATCGGTATTGCTCAGTTTGTGAAAAATAGTAGTACAACTGTTCATAAGCTTTAGTTACATTATTATGCCGCGAGGCGGCGTGAGCAGTAGACAAGTTCCAATGGCTGCGTTCCAATACTCTAGACGTCTAACAAGACGTCTAGTGTGACGTCTAGGAAGCAGTCTACATGTCCATGTATTGGAACTTGTCTAGTGCTCACGCCGCCTCGCGGCATAATAATGTAACTGAAGCTTATGAACAGTTGTACTACTATTTTTCACAAACTGAGCAATATAGATAATTAAAAACGTGTTTTCAACAAGTTTACACATTTCTTCTGGAATGAATTTGCGCGTAAACCGGACTGGTGGATGTGCCTATCGGTCAGTCTACTTGTAGCAGACGGGACCGCTCTCCGAAGACGACGCTAAAGAGATATGCGATTATTCTTTTATTATTGATGCTCAACTGTACATGCTCCTCGAGCGTGCTCGTCCAGACGGTCCTGTAAACATAAGAATACGAAAGACTGTAATTAATGTGCGCGAAATACGATACGGCTAATATACACTGCAACAGGAAAACACATACGTGACATTAAACCCGCTGTCTGCCCTACGTGGCACTCGGAGACAGCGAGAGACCTAAATACAGCAGCGATCTTTAATCCTGCAACGACTAAAATCAATTCGCAACATGCCGGTGTATTTGTTCTGAGAGTGTAGAGATAAAAAAGAATGCACGCGAAAGAGTTGATGCAACTAATACAGCAACAGAAGAACACATTTGTTAACCGTCACGCCAGCCGTCTTAACGCCCGTCGAGGAAACCAACGACAGCGACGAGTATTCTCTAAAATCAAGTGCTAATTAAGATCCGGCATCGTCCGGATCACGTAAACAGACCTACAGCGTCCGCTGCTGTAGCAAAGCTCTCAACTACACGATTTTCTCCTGCGTGATTCACTGCTAGGAATCGCACGTCCACGAAGATTAATTAGCCACTAGTTTGCGTACCAAATAACATTATGGAATGACTCACATTTTTCCTTTCCTATACTCCGTGTACAGTCCGACGCCCGCAAGAGCATGACTCGCTCATCCGCGTATATCAGCTCCGCCATCTTTAGACAGCAAGTTAGCCTGCATCGATGTGGACTTCGGCGAAGCAGTCTTATGAGACTGCTTCGCCGAGAAATGGAACGCGTCCCAAGATGGCGGCTGTCCGGCTAGACGTCTAAGTAGCCGTCTACTTGGGACTATTGGAACGCAGCCAATATATGGACATGTAGACTGCTTCCTAGACGTCACACTAGACGTCTTGTTAGACGTCTAGAGTATTGGAACGCAGCCAAGACCTCCGCTGCAGGCGCTCAGTCAGAAGTCAAAGGTTAAGGCTTCACACAAAACCTGTTTTTTTTTCAGCTTTGCTAGTGACGTGTTTTCACGCAAAAAAAGTCGGAGATGCTGATATTAGCCTCATTATATGTAATTAAATACACAATTCTTCCGCGTGTCATGCTCCGTTCAGAACTCATGTGGAAAATCAGCTATACTCCATCTCACGAGTCGTTTGGAGCGCTGCGAAGGCTCCGGCGATCTAAGTAAATCAGAACGGCATGCGCTGCAAAACATGTTCCTCCGGGCCCCTTATCCCGCGACTGATGGCTCCATCCTTGGGAAGGAAAGAACACCAATGTCCACCTGTTGCGCGCAGGAGACTCGGCCGACTCGCCGGATGCCATGTTTACGAATGCCGGCGCACAACATCACAGCAAGCTTCCGCGGCGCTGGGTTCGTGCGGACTTGTTCTACTAATTTAACCAGCGAATGAAACGCTCGGTGTACTTTTAAAACACCATCCTGATCTACCTTTTTATTACTACAATAATTGTTCTAAAAATAGACACAAGAGTGCTGAAATATTTCAGGGACTATTTGTCGTCTTCATTGGCCTGATTGGACGAGGCAGCTCTACCTATCGCAGTGCTGCAAACGATTTGTGAGGTGAAGTATAGCGCACAGAGTTCAGATAGGAAGATAAATTGACAATATTTTGATAAATATAAGCCTACCAGCAAGTCGTTTAGCCTTTTAAATTAATATTGATGTATAGATCCCAAACTATCATTATGTATTGTACGATCATTCGAAGTAATGTTTTGTATGCTGGACATTTTATTTCTATATATAATAAACTGTACAACTCCAACCAAAAATGTTAACTTTAACCCAACGTTTCAAAGCCAACTCGGCTCCTTCATCAGGGGTGACTGAGGGCAGTAGCTAGCCTCTTTTAAGTATGGAGGAGAGGGGGGTGAAAAGAACGACAGCTGAGTCGCGCAGGGCGCGGGGGAGGGGGAGGGGTTTTAGGCTGTTAGTCACGCTGGCGCACTGCAGGGAGGTGCTGAATGGCGACTTTTTTCGTTGCGTTGAAGAGCGAAGTCCCTGGGCATATACTGAGGGCAGGTTTCCTTTTGTGCGGTTGATATTGTTCGGGGTGGTTTGGATATGCCAGGATTCCAGAAGGAGCCTCTTGTGGCAATTTGTTTCGGTTCCGAGGATGCGCGTCTCTTCAAAGTTGATTCTAGGGCCGGAGTCCTCGGAATGTTCGGCTACTGGATTGCGCTCTCTTGCGAATTTGCGGACGTCGTTTTTATGTTGCCGAATTCTTTCTTTGAAATTTTTGGTTTCGCCGTTGTAGCTTGCGTCGCAGTCGGCGCATGGAATTTAATAGACAATGCCTTGGGCTCTTTCTCTCGGCGGCCGGTCTTTGGGAACAGGTAGGCAAAGCGCAACAGTGTTTGTGGACTTGTGGGCAACCTGGAGACCCGATTTTTTCAGGATTCGGGCGATGGTTTCGCTCACACCTCCGACATAAGGTAAAGTGACGTATTTTGGTGGTGGCCTTCGTCTTTGTGCGTTGATTTCTTGACTAATGTTGTGTTTTTGATGTCGAATTGTTTTTGAATAAAGTCTTTTGTGTAGCCGTTCATGATGAGTTCTTTGAATATCGTGCGTTGTTCTTTTTTGTGTCAAGTTCTGTGCTGCAGTGTGGTTCAATTCTTCTGAACAGCGTCTTCACCACTGATGCTTTATGGACTGTCGGGTGGTTCGAAGAGAAGTGGAGATACCGGCCTGAGTGGGTTGGTTTGCGGTATACGGAGAATTGAAGGGTATTGTCGTTTCGGGACACGAGGACGTCCAAAAACGGCAGGGAGTTTTCTTGTTCCACCTCTAGCGTGAACTGAATGTCAGGTTCTACGGAGTTTAAATGACGAAGGAAATTTTCAGTCTCAGATTTTTTGACGACGGCGGAGCAGTCGTCGACATACCTGAGGAAAATCTTTGGTTTCGGGTGGAATGAGTTAAGGGCTCGCTGTTCGACGTGTTCCATTGTTAAATTGGCCATGACGACAGAGATGGATGCTCCCATTGGTGTTCCTTTCACTTGTCGGTAAAATTCCCCGTTTGACGAGAAGTATGTGTTTGATAGGCACAACTCCAGGAGGCGGCACACATCATTTACACTCAGCGGGGTTCGTGCGCTCAGTGTGTCGTCGCGTTGTAGTACGTCACGGGTAGCGGCCACCGCAAGTTTCACGGGGATGTTTGTGAAAAGGGACACCACGTCGAAGGAGACAAGACTTCATCGAACAGGTGTCCCAAGCCACCCTTGAGGCCGACGAATGTCTTGTTCTACGCTAGAGGTGGAACAAGAAAACTCCCTGCCGTTTTTGGACGTCCTCGTGTACCGAAACGACAATACCGTTCAATTCTCCGTATACCGCAAACCAACCAAATCAGACCGGTATCTCCACTTCTCTTCGAACCACCCGACAGTCCATAAAGCATCAGTGGTGAAGACGCTGCTAAGAAGAGTTGAGACACACTGCAGCACAGAACTTGACAGAAAAAAAGAACAACGCACGATATTAAAAGAACTCGTCATGAACGGCTACCCAAAAGACTTTATTCAAAAAGCCATTCGACATCAAAAACACAACATTCGTCAAGAAATCAACGCACAAAGACCAACGCTACCACCAAAATACGTCACTTTACCTTATGTCGGAGGTGTCAGCGAAACCATCGCCCGAATCCTGAAAAAAAGCGGGTCTCCAGGTTGCGCACAAGCCCACAAACACTGTTGCGCTTTGCCTACCTGTTCTCAAAGACCGGCCGCCGAGAGAAAGAGCCCAAGGCATTGTCTACCAAATTCCATGCGTCGACTGCGACGCAAGCTACATCGGCGAAACCAAAAATTTAAAAGAAAGAATTCGGCAACATAAGAACGACGTCCGCAAATTCGCAAGAGAGCGCAATCCAGTAGCCGAACATTCCGAGGACTCCGGCCATAGAATCAACTTTGAAGAGACGCGCATCCTCGGAACCGAAACAAATTGCCACAAGAGGCTCCTTCTGGAATCCTGGCATATCCAAACCACCCCGAACAATATCAACCGCACAAAAGGAAACCTGCCCTCAGTATATGCCCAGGGACTTCGCTCTTCAACGCAACAAAAAAAGTCGCCATTCAGCACCTCCCTGCAGTGCGCCAGCGTGACTAACAGCCTAAAACCCCTCCCCCTTCCCCGCGCCTTGCGCGACTCAGCTGTCGTTCTTTTCACCCCCCCCCCTCTCCTCCATACTTAATACCCCTGTCACACGGGCATTTCGAGGGCCCTCGAACCGATAGTCTATCGACTCAAAGGCGATCGAGCGCTGCCACACGGGCAGTTTCAATGGCGATCGAGTCAATAGCCTATCGAGTCAACGGAGTAGCGCAGAACTCCATCGAGATTTCGAGGGCCTTCGAGCGCTGCCCAAGGTTGCTAGCGTTGCTCCGAGCGGCGCCAAGCGCACTTTCGTACACGACACATTCACGGTGCAGAAACATGAACAAACATTATTCGCATAAAATTTAATGTAAGCAGCTTGTAAAATTATTTTAAAAATATATTAGAGTGGTTTTAAGTGCATTAAGAGCATTAATTTTGCGTTGCAGTCTTTGCGTTGCTTGCGTACTTAACGTTGACAACATGGCGGCATCCTGCCCGCCCGCTTCACAGCGATAACAGCTTCGTCGCTAATCCCTCAAAGCAATATCGTGTTCTAAGCTGTTGTATTCGCCTTCGATTTGCCCATTCTTACTCTCGCATAAAGTTTCAAGAGAAAAATAGCTCTTGTTTTTCAGATATCATGGCGATTTCCTCGGTCTTAAGCCTGACGAAGCAGCGCTCCGACGCAGTTGGACTGGCATGGTTTTGGCTCGTCTTGTATTAGAATGGCTACAGCAGTGTCTGCATCTGTCCGTCGCGTGCGCCCAATTAAAAGGATTTTAAACGACATGCGCGTATGCGTGTATTTAAGCATTTCGTATACATTTATCAAATATTTTTGTTATTTTTGTAAAATATAAAGTAGCGATTGTGGCGCCGCACAAGCGTAGAGTGAGACACGAGAACCATTTCAATGGCCATTGAGATTTGCCGTGTAGCAGCGGCGAGTTCGATGGCGATTGAGAATCTCGAAGACCCTCGACTCGAGGGTGATTGAAACTGGCCGTGTGACAGGGGTATAAAAGAGGCTAGCTACTGCCCTCAGTCACCCCTGATGAAGGAGCCGAGTCGGCTTTGAAACGTTGGGTTAAAGTTAACATTTTTTTTGGAGATGTGCAGTTTATTATAAGTCCTCAAACCCAACCATACAGGTAAATCTGTCAAAATGTTTAGTTTTCTATATATAGTATAGCATATATTCCGCCTGAGGCTCCACAGTGTCTCGTGGGCCCTGGAGCACACGGAATCGATGGGGTTATAAAAGGCCCAAGTAGTTCTGCGGCTGAGTTCTTTCGATTTCTTCATTATCAACGCTGTAAGAATATTCGATGGTAGTTTTACTCGTAATTGATTTAAAAGCAGCCTTTACAGTGTGTAGGATCACTTGCAAGCATCGCAACATTTATTTGAGTTTTGTTAAGGCCGAGTTCAATTTTACATGGTCGTTGTGCGTTTTTATGCAGATTTAAATTATGCAATCAACGGCGAGAGGTTTGGCTGCTCAGATCATTAATAAAATACTGAATAAAAGAGGGGGATCCCAGAAGCTACGCATGGGGTGCTAGATTTGCTTTCCCTCAACGGAACATACAGCTCAGGATGACGGAAATAAGAGGTAAACCATCTTTTGATGGTCTCATTTCAAAAAGTGTAGCCTCAATATTTGTTAATAATTTTGGGTGGAATACTTTACCGAAGACTTTGGCAATGATCATAAAAATTTTATCAGTATGGCCAGAATAATTAACTGTTTTGGAAAGATCATGTATTAATTCGATCAGCTGAGAAGTTGTAGGTAAGGCTTTCCGGAAACCATGTTGAAATTTAGATATCAAATTATATTTCTGTAAGCCTGGAGGCGTTTTGATACTGTTTGCGCATGCAGTTTAGAGGAAATACTCAATCGAGAGATTGGACGATAATTAGCTACGTATACTACACTGCCACTTTTAAATATATGTATAACTTTCGCAAGCTTTCATGCGCAGGGAAACGAACCGTTACTGACTGAGGACTGAAAAGTCAGGGTGAGATATTATTGCGGTAGCATTTAAGTTGTCGTCTTGCAAAAGCCACCCGGGCTCTCCTTAACGAAATCCTCTGATTAGTCGAGAGTGAAATATGTGAAAAATCTGAGGACAAGAATGTTCGAATACTTTCAATTGGATTATCATAAGGGATTATGCTAACCCGATTCACTCTTCCACTTTAATTCACTCCCTAATCCCCATTGATCCACCTTAATCCATTTTCTCTTACACGCTGTCGCGGTAGTATTTCTCTTCGAAACGGCACGCCCGCATTGCGCTCAATGCAGTCTAACGGGAGAGTGGGACCAAACATGCCGCCGGCAAAAGCGGCGTCTTCACACTGGAAGCGGTGCGGGCCATCGAGGCATCCTTTGCATATCGGCTATTAAGCAGCCTTACAGAAGACAACTGTTCAGCAGAAATAACTTTCACTGCGTTTAACCCCTAGGACGTTATATTCTGAAGAAGCTTGACAGAAAATAAGTTTCTAGACGCAGCAAGTCATATGTCCAGCTGAGTACAGCGTACTATCTTGGCCACCTTACCAATTAAAATTTTTTGAGGTAGCTGGAAAATAGGGAAAAATAATATTCGTTGTTATTGCCTCTCAGATCCAATGATGAGCATGCACTCAGTCGAGGGGACGTTTCGCACGACCAGAGTGCAATAACTGCATGTTTTGTGCAGCGCCGATATCAGCTCTCCGGTCCGCAGGGGGTTCTTACTTTTCATGCTGCACTTATATGCGCTGTTACCTGATCAGAAGGCGGCTCAATTGTCGCCGTCATGTTGTTCTAACAGCATATCGCCAAGACAAACCGTCAAGATTGTGACAGATGCTGAAAAAAAAAGCTTTGATTTGATTTGAAATCGGCTTCACAGTTCGCAGGATAACAGGGTCCATCACGCGCTGCTCTTCGCAACGAGCGCTCTCACCTCTTCCGATTCCGACGAAGAGGAACCAGAGGAGCCTTCGACATCGGCGGCCGCCATTGGCTGCTAGGAGGAAGGGACCGGACGCTGTCGCCTGGTGGACGAAGCGGCCGAAAAAGCTCACGTGCCTTGATCTGTTGACGCAGGCATCGCGGGGAGCAAGACAATTCGGCGTACTCTGTTGGACCGGGCCCGCTCTGCAAGCCAGCCGCTCACTCTGCTTCTGTCGTGGATGCCGGTTGTTATCCTGGACCCCGTCTCGTCGGCGTTGTGCTCGCTTCTGCGGCCAGCCTTTTGACCCACGCGCCGACCACGAAACGCGTGGCATCTCGTGCTTGCTCTGCCATTCCACACACAGCAAACGTGCGCCGTGTCTTCCTCTTCGAGCGTGCAGAGGAGATACGGAGCCGCGGCGACGCATCTAACAAGAGAAGCCAGGTAGCAAAAGCAAGCGGAGGCGTCCAAAGGTGGACTTGACGTGTTGCATCTGAGGGGTCACGGGGTCGCAACTCCGGCCTTAAAACCGCACGAATCGTATCATAAAGCAGCGGCAATAACAAGACCACCAGTTTTGTCCTGACATGCAAGCGGGTGAAAGTTGTGCACGCAGTGAGCTCTCGTGCATGCCCAATATCGATCTACCTGTCACTCGAACCACTTCGTGTATACTAACGCGCGCTTACACGGCACCGCTGCCACCCACTGACGAAGATTTTTGGTGAGCGACCGGACAGCAGTTTTGCACGTGACCTGCGCTGCCATCAATAGGAATTACCATCAGAATATGCCCTGCCGCATCATCTCTTGCTGCCACCATGGGTGATGGCTTAGCCTTCAGTATGCCTGCATGTCCCTCGCATACTAAAGGAATCTGTGATGCCGGTTAGCGGACTCAAGCAACTTGGTCTTGCCTACATCTGGTCAGAATACCAAAACTGTGTGCACGTATACACTGATGGATCTGCGTCACCAAAGGCATTGGCAGCAGCTTTGGTAATCCCCGCTCAGCAGACGACCCGGAGATTCATTTTACGACCCAATTCTATACTTCAACCGCTTCAGAGCTTGCGGGCCTTCGGGAAGCGATTAGCCACATCTGCGGAGAACCGCCTCAGGAGTGGCGCATTTTCACTGACTCTAAATCTGCGCTACAAATTTTGGGCTGGTTCCTACGCCACACCGCCTGCCAGGCTCTGGCTCTTGATATCAGTAGACTCCAATCTGCACAGGATAAAGGCCAGCGTATAGTGTTCCAGTGGATCCCTGGACACTGCGGACTCGATGGAAATGAGCAAGGAGCGCCGTCAGCAGTGGTCTGCGCACAGCTGTGCTGTTCTTTAGTCCGGACACCACTTTTCTCCTTTCGTGATCTATGAGGAGTGCGCCGGCTAGATACTGGGCCCTGCCAGACACTCGACACATCCGCCTTAAACGGCTAGATACGGCGATAGCCTTTTCTGCTCCTTGCGGAATACCATGTCCTATTGCATGCATAATACATAGGCTACATTTAAACGTCGCTTCCACGCGAAAGTACTAGCACTTAAGTGGACAAGCGGACTCCCCGGACCGTACCACATGTGGCGTGCTAGAGACTTTAGAGCATTTTTTAGTGGCTTGCCCAGCATATGCGGGAGAAAGACTCTAGCATCTAGCATCTGCTTTGAAGTCTCTTGACACCAGGCCCCTCTCGGAGGATTTGATCCTCGGCGCTTGGCCATATTGTTTGAAGACTGTACAGGCAACGCGAGTGCTCTCACGCTTTTTAATCGACACGGGCCTTGACTTGCGTTTGTGATGTTAGAAAGTATGCGTTGTCTTTTTATCCTTTTTCATCTGCCTCCTCCCATGATCATCATCCCCCATCGCGACCCTCTTTTTTCTCCTCTTCCCGTTCCCCAGTGCAGAGTACCGGGCCAGATATTCATTTTTCCGGCCAACCTCTCTGCCTTTCCCGTCATAAACCCCCTCCCTCTCCTCTCTCTCTCTCTCTCTCTCTCTCTCTCTCTCTCTCAGTGAACCAACCGGCACTTATCTCGTTCGCAAGCAGTAACATGCTATGCAACTGGACCATGGAACGGCACGGAGATAAGGAGCATTTCTTTCGACTTTCCAAACGTCCACGCTTGTATAAAATATTTCCATGAGAGAAAAATCATTTGTGTTGTCCAAGTTGTCGCAACGCCGCAGCGGGAGGAACGGTGAATCTCGCTCACACGCTTGGAATAAACGACGCACAGATAGACGCAGTTCCGATTGTATATTCCAAGGCCTGCCAGAGTGTTTGCCGAAAACTGAATTTAGTCGTGCGCCGTTAGGTGACAAAACTCGAAAACGCCGCCCGGGTCGAGTCAGCACCTAATTGCGATGCAGCGGCAAATTGTGTCGATCTCGTTCCTGAACCTCTCCCAGACAGCTGATATGAACGATGGCAAGTAGGAAAACAGCAGCAGCTGGCGCGATTCGTTAACTGCATGCTGATTTCATTATTTTGTTATTTCATTACTAGTGCGCCCCCACCACCTCTTCCGAAATAAAATGGAGGCTATGGCGTACGTTAATGATGAAGATGGTGATTCTTAATTTCTATGCGGCAAGAGCATCTTCGCCCAAAGAGCGCCGTGGCACAAGTCGCTTTTGTCTACTCAAGGTGCGGCCAGAGACCCATTTTCCAAGCCTTTCACCATAAAAAAAGTCGAGAACCAGGCCCGGGGAAAGCTTGCACCCTGTGAATCGCCGGTGGGTACCCGAATACACAGGAATCGATCCCCGCACTTCCGGCATGTGAGGCGTTTGCTTGTTTCAGCACCCTCATCGCAAAGGAAAAACCGCGGGGAGTGGACAGCTCGTTGTTCGGGCTCGAGGAGCGGAGGGGCTAAGGGAGAAATTGAAAAGAGGCTGAGGACAAAGGCCAGTGTCTTCGACGCACCAATGGCTGGTTCGCCGCTGCATTCTTGAGTTGTAACTGACAATAATTAATAATAATAATAATAATTGTTTTTTTTTGAGGAAAGGAAATGGTGCAGTATCTGTGTATCTGTCTCATATATCTTTGGACACCTGAACCGCGCCGTAAGGGAAGGGATAAAGGGGGTAGTGAAAAAAGAAAGGAAGAATAGGTGCCGTAGTGGAGGGCTCCGGAAAAATTTCGACCACCTGGGGATATTTAACGTGCACTGACATCGCACAGCACACGGGCGCCTTAGCGTTTTTCCTCCATAAAAACGCAGCCGCCGCGGTCGGGTTCGAACCCGGGAACTCCGAACCCGACCGCGGCGGCTGCGTTTTTATGGAGGAAAAACGCTAAGGCGCCCGTGTGCTGTAGGCCGCCGCTGCGGTTTGAGGCAAATTTTAAAAGTAAACAGGAGCAGTAAAGCAAACTGAGGGCACGGAGAGGGCAAACCAGAGAAATGATGCCAGCGACCATGACCGGCACCTTGGCGCAACAAAGGGCCCTGTTCGCCCCATCTAGGTGCTTGTGGATACGAGCCTTGAAAGCGCTTCGATGAAGGCGATGTACCCGCCGCGGTGGCTCAGTGGTTAGGCCGCTCGGCTACTGATCCGGAGTTCCCGGGTTCGAACCCGACCGCGGCGGCTGCGTTTCGATGGAGGCGAAATGCTAAGGCGCCCGTGATGTCAGTGCACTTTAAAGATCTCCAGGTGGTCGAAATTATTCCGGAGCCCTTTACTACGGCCCCTCTTTCTTCCTTTCTTCTATCACTCCCTCCTTTATTCCTTCCCTTATGGCGCGGTTCAGGTGTCCGCCGATATGTGAGGCATATACTGCGCCATTTCCTTTCCCCAAAATCGATTTTCTATTTTCAAGGAGGCGATGCCAGTGCACGTTAAATATCCCCAGGTGGTCGAAATTATTCCGGAGCCCTCCACTGCGCCACCTATTTCTTCCTTTCTTCTTTCACTCCCTTCTTTATCCCTTCCCCTACGGCGCGGTTCAGGTGTCAGCCGATATGTGAGAGATATACTGCGCCATTTCCTTTCCCCGAAAAAACCAATTTTCAATTTTTCAAAGGACCCACCACGGTGTCTCAGTGGTTAGGCACTCGGCTACTGATCCGGAGCTCCCGGGTTAGAACCCGACCGCGGCGGCTGCGTTTTTATGGAGGCAGAACGCTAAGGCGCCCTTGTGCTGTGCGATGTCAGTGCACGTTAAAGATCCCCAGGTGGTCGAAATTATGCCGGGAGCCATCCACTACGACACCTCTTTCTTCCTCTCTCCTTTCACTCCCTCCTTTATCACTTCCCTTACGGCGCGGTTCAGGTGTCCAACTATATACGGGACAGATACTGCGCCATTTCCTTTCCCCAAAAAACCAATTAATATTATTATTATTATTATATTTCAAAGGTATAGACATTCAGCAAAGATCTGCCTGACCAGGTAAACCTCAGTAGTATAAACGATGAAATCAGCTCCCCAAAAAATTTAAAGCAAAGGCTATTATTGCAGACCTCCAGCCGAACGGCCCCACCCCCGCGTGGCGTAATGGTCCCTGGAATGCTTTCCCTCCTCTATCTACCTCACCCCACTCTCCTTTCTAGAACACGAAATCCGTCCGCCCCCAAGCTGCGCACTGCAGTCAAGGTACTGCTAGCAGTTATCAAATCTACTTGGAGGGCAGGGTATTCAACAAATCTACAAGGCATTTAATCGCGTTAGCTTTACAGCCCCCATTGCGGAAAAAAACTGCCCGTCTGGCGCCTCCATTCGCAGGTAGCAAAACAAACAGAAGGAAATTCCCTCTCCACTTTCAGAGGACAGGATAAAGAGGGAAGCCGAAGAGAGGATGGGGAAAATGGAGAAGGCGTGGAGCGTGTTGTACTGTAACTGTTGGATTGGATAGGGAGAGTCGAGCGGGGTTTGAGAGTTTGGTTGAGGGTTTGGTTCGCCTGGGCCGTCTCTTGCCATTCTGAGGTCCACGTGTTCGGGATCAGAAGTCTCCTGCTACGGAGTGACGAAGAATCGAGATATGCTTCGAGGTGGAGGAGAGACTGAAAAGTGTTTATTTACATTTTTACAGAGTTCAAAAGAGTGCATCGGGAGCTGGGCGATCACATGCCAAACTGCCGCTTAAATAGGGTACCCTGTCTCCAGGTGGCTGGTTGGGAAATTAGTTCATTTAAAATGCGTGCTATCACTGTGATGTCGATCACGTGTCTGGTATTTAGGATCCGCCTACTAGGACGTCCCTAACACACACTCGCCACTTCCGGAACGTTATGGTCCGTGCTGTCCCTGCTAGAATTGTGAAAAGCCAGAATGGACTCCCAATCCGCGGCGAAAGTCAGAAAACTACACTGGAGAGCACTTCGTGGGAACGTAAGGCCGCCGCTGCACTTCCGCAGATGGTTTCACTAAGGGGAAGGCGAGGTCTCTTCCGAAGCGCGAGCATTCCGGCGTCATTGCTCTCCTTAAACACAGCCGCGTCCTCTGTGACTCACTCGCAGCACCGCTGCCCGCGCTACCTCCGACGACACCCGACACCATGTCGTTGCGTCCCCGGTGGGTCCGGCGCCATGAAATAATAAGAACCACGGTCCCGAGGAATGTTTAGAGGCAGCGGATGTTCATTTCTACCCGCGTAAACAACAGGGGCGGATCCCGCGTTGACGCCACCACCTGCATTTGTGGCGCCGTCGCCACGCCGACGCCTCCTTGAAGCATCTGTCGATTGATGACTCCCAGTCTCTTGAACACTCTTGGCATGTTGGCGTTCTCCGTTCGTGACTGGAGGCAATCGTGTCACGCTGTGATTGACGTGCTGGATCACGCTACCCGCTCGCACTGTCTGAACCCGTGAGCTGCATCAATCGTATTGATCGTCTATTATTTTTTAAACGGTAGACACTTGCTTTCACGTGTCAAAAATCAACTCTGAAAGGAAACACCGAAAGATCGGTTAGGACGTCTGAAAATTCGAAGCTCGCGGTGAAGCCATAGGCACCGAGTTTCCAGTGCGCGGGAGGGGGAGGGGGGCGGGGGGGGGGGCAGATAAGACTTAATTGGTGCCATCTCCGTTCTTCGTTCGTCCACTTTCCCTCCACCCGCCCAATTTTCCCCTTGGGAATGCTGCTTTGAAAGTGGTGTATATACACAGGCGGAGAGGCTTTATATGTAAAAATCAGTTTTTGTCTCCAGTCAAGAGAATATGCTTTAAAAATGACCCCATGTATGACATACTAAATTAATGAATACAAGAAGCTAAACATACGTAAACTCGTGGCATACATTCATAACGTCCTTAGTCTAAGTGAGAGAGATCACTGGGGCACACAAAAACTTCCACAACAAGCTAACAATTTGAATATCATAAACACTACATTTGTAAAAACCAGTGGACAGTACAAACATTTCCCCAATAAGCTAACAATTAAAATTCTTAAACGAGTTATAAACTCCTGCTCTTTCAAAAATGCAAAATAAACTGCCAAACTACATACAAAACAAAAGGACAAAAAACAGGAGTCAAAGAGCAAAGGCTGCAATGACGAAGCGCCAAAGCAGGGAATTGAGTGCGGATTTTATGGGAAAGGATAACTTGAGCTCAAGGGCAGTGACAGCTTCAAGAAAGATGGCGTATTTTGCTGTGACGAAGTTCACTGTGCTTCATTTTATACAACCTTTATCTATAAAGTTTGAACACTGATTTATTTTCTTCTCTAGAAATGATTCCCCAAAACAAATTTTGTTGCGTATGTGTGGCGCCCTCTTTTTGGGATAACGCATAAAATAGCGCAACAGCATACAAGGACATTAAATAATACACACATGTCCTCGTCTGCTTTTGCGCTATTTTATACGTCATGCGCTAACAACAAGCCCAAACTGCCACTTTACTGGTTTTCGGGATAACCTGAGCAATTTATGTTAATTGCTGTGGCAGCCGCTATATGGCACTACATGTATAAAAATACGTTGTGACTAGTCATCTCTGCATTCTACTGTGACTGATTGTGGAGAGATGGACGCCCACCTTGAACAGCATGTAAACATAAACTTCTGTATGCAGCTTGGCAAGACAGCTACACCGACGAATCAGCTCCCTTGTGACGCTTACGGCAACGAGACATTATCACGGGCGCAAATTTTCGAGTGGCCCAAGATATTCGTTTCGGGGTGAACGTCGGTAGAAGACGACACAAGGCAGGGTCGCCCTTCAACCTCACGGAATGAAAACAACGTGGCTCGGATCAGGGAAATCGTACAGCAAGACTGCACCATTACAGTCCGCATGCTATCGATGCTCTCGACATTAGTAGGACAACATGCCACCAAATTTTACGTGAGAACTTGGGGAAACGAACGCTGAATGCCAGACTTCTGCAGCACTCCTTCACACAGGACCAGAAGGACACGCGGGCATCAGTGAGCGCTGATTTGCTCTCTGGGGCAGAGAAGGATGCTGCATTAGTCGACAGCATCATAGCTGAAGACGAAACATGGTGTTTTCCATACGATCCTCAAACATCAAGAGGCAGAATGCCGAACGGCGGTCCCCAAGCTCTCCGGCGTTGAAGAAGGTGCGGCAACACAAGACCAAAACAAAGACCATGCTGACAGTTTTTTTCGGGGCCAGAGCTGTTATGCACCACGAGTTCGTTCCACAAGGGCAGACGGTGAACCAGGAGTTTTATATCCGCGTGCTCCAACACATGAGGGATGCACCACGACGCTGTCGCCCTGACTTATGGGCATTTGGACAATGGCGCCTTCTAAACGATAGCGCAAGGCCGCACACTGCTTTCAGCGTGACAAAATTTCTCGCCAAGCACAGCATTACTGTACTTCCCCATCCGCCATATTCGTGTGTCCTCACACTATGCAATTTTTTCCTGTTTCTTCGTGTGAAGAAGGAGCTGACAGCCCTGCCAAAAGAAAACGTTTTTCGACTGTTTCCAAGACTTCAAGAAGCGTTGGAATCTGTGTATAGTCTGCAAAAGAGACTATTTCGAAGGGGTGCTGCGCAAATGATTTCAATGTTAAGCGCATTTTTTAAATGTTCTCAGTCTCGGTAGTTTACGGACAAAGGTTGTACAAACGCTGCCACACAATAGGGAATGTGTTTCTTCGCATTGTTTACCTCCGAATAACATATTGATTGGTACGTTCATAGTTGAAGTTTCAGGTCAAGAAATGATTTAGGCGTTCGGGGAGCGAAGTCTTAGAAAAGACTGCACGAAAGAAAAACCTGGGCTCATCATGTGGCCATTCATTTGATTTCGCGACTTGAAACAGAAGTTCAGAAAGCTCCCGTTGACAGTCGGATTCCTTATTTGACGGTGAGCTCGATCTAAAATTGTTACTGTTGCCATCCTTCTTTTCGTTGGTGGGAACAGAAGTCTATGTGCCCGCGCCAGTTTAAGACTGTGTTTAATAAGGCTGTCCTGCTCTTCAAACTTTTAGGCAATTGTAGTTCTTTAGTCGATTTGTTGAAAACCGTACAAATTGTTCCAACAGGCACAAAGACCACAAAATAAAAATTTGCTTTGCACAACTGGCTTGGCTGTAATGACGCAAGAAAAGTCTCAGAAACCGTCACAGACTGTGCCAGAAGTCAAGGGGGTCTCGAGGGGAGGTGTCGGACCCCCCACCAGTATTGGCAACGGATCAGAGGCCCCCCGCGCTTAATGTATAGACTGCATGAATCCGAAGCAGGCACCAATTTTTAAAGCGAAAGCTGCACTATTCTATATCATAGGTTAAGCCGTTTTATCCGTGCGTGGCCGGTTGACCGTTAAGTGAGCAAGAGGTGAAGTGTGGCTATAGCGTTACCATATGTGGTGCGCCATGGGGTCGCACGAGTGGACCTTTGAATTTGGTGCGTTCGTCGTACAGCATTCCGGGTGGTGTCATAGCAGTTCTCTTTGCCTATAGCTTACGTTTTAGTAAAGTTGGAGGCTATCTTGCGACAGAGGTTCGGAGCAATGATATATGCACCTTGAATTGCATGCTTTCTGAGAGTTGCAACAGGGGCTCGGACCGGTGACATATGCACCTGCAGTTGCTTCTTTAAGGCCCTATTGAGGTGTCCACCGAGATGTCGAGACTAGTCATCTCCGCATTCTACTGTGACTGAATGTGGAGAGATGGACGTCCTCCTCGAACAGCGTGTAAACATAAAATTCTGTGTGCAGCTTGGCAAGACAGCTATCTAAGCTACTTTTGATGTCAGTGATACTGCTACACTGCGAATAGTTGAGGGATACAAAACGGGCGACTCAGTTCTGCATTTTTTTTCCTATCTGTTGTTAAGAACTTGCGTGTACAGGTCCCATATGACACAACCATATTCTACGATTGAGTGGATATTTGCTACGTAGAGCAGTTTTTTCACATCTTGTGGAGCATATTTAGAGTTTCGTCTGATAAAATTTAAAGAGCTGGCAGCCTTCAGAGTTAAAGTGTCTACATGGCGGTTCCATGTCAAATCGGAGCTAAATGTTACTCCTAGGTATTTTGCCTGGCTTACTTGAGAGATCATTTCAGTGTTTAAATAGTATTGTGTATTGATAGGTTTATGCTTTCGGGTAAAACGAACGTGCTTACATTTAGACACATTAGATTCATAAGCCACGAGCGACACCAGGATGAAATACAGCTGAAATCTTTTTGAAGTTCTATCCTGTCGGAATCATGTTTATTCCTCGGTACAAGACGAAATCATCAGCGTACAATCTAATTTTGGAGGTTATAATGTAGCCAATGTCATTTGCGTAGTTAAGAAACAGCAGTGGGCCGAGCACTGACCTCTGGGGCACACCTGAAAGCACGGAAGCGTCTGTCGATTGGGATCCACTAATCAAGACATTTTGACTGCGTCCTGTTAAATAATTTTGTATCCTGCAAAGTATATTGTGCGGCAAGCCGAGAAAGGATACCTTGTGCAAAAGCCTAATAAATAGCCTAATAAATATTGTAAAGAGATGATCTCTCCTAAGTGCCGTATAAAACCTATCAACAGAGATGTGCAGATGCATAATTTTCTCCAGAGAAGTACCTTATGCTGCATACAAAGTGAGTGTGTCTAATGGTCAAGACAAGGGTTAATTCCACGCATTACAAACATATAAGCACAAACTGAAAGCATCACAAAGCAAAACGTCGACTTACAACTTGAAGCCCTAGTTTGCTTACAAGGTTCATAATTTTTGATGGCACAGATGTCCTGGAACGTTTCACATCTTCCTGCCTGCTTCCATTAGGCGGATTTATGTCAAACAACTGCCTGTTGGGAAAGAAAAAAAAAGACATGCTTTACATGTAGAGCCCTTTGCATATGTGTGCACTGCTCAAAAATACAAACACAGATTTAGGTCTCAAAGGTATTATGATGTACATTGACAACAGGAAAGCGTTTGTGTGTACAGACCATGTGTATAATAATTTGCAAGACACCTTTTTGTTTGCCCCTCCTGCCTAGGGTAATTAAATCATTTCAATAAACAAGCAGCACTTTTGAAGAATGACCAATGTTTATACTGCTGATACCGAAACCAGATATTTAGAAATATTGCCGACATCGAACCCACCAATTATCCCCTTGAATATCTGTAAAAATACAGGGAAGTCGTAATGTATATCGAATTCCTATTTCCTAATGGCGCTCTTCAGTCACTTTCTGTGCGCACAGACGGGTCGGTTGTGCGGTTTTGAGAACCTTCTGGTAGTGCTAGCACTTCGAAACTGTATGCAGAGGTTAACGTGGCATGTGCTTGAGGATGGTCTTAGGTCTTGTGCAGTCACTTCTCATGCCGCATCACTGCAATGCTGTAAAGTCAAGCTAACATAAGTCTAGACTCTAGAGGCGGCCCTCACTTGCTTCGCTGCTGAAGGCGTTACGGCAGGGAGCCAACTGTGTCATCATTTTAATGGATGATTATTCAATTTACGGTGAAATAGCAACAGAATTGTACCTTTTAAAATAAACAGTCCCTAAGCACCGCACGTTACAGCTTTGATACTAAGCAAGTTAGGCCGACCATTGCCTAGCGAGTGGTGCACTGCCAGCACGATGGCGGGTGGCGCATTACTCCAAGAAGGTCATCATTGGCTTGAGTGAAATGTGCTCTTGCGTCTAGGTCATAGGCAAGCTTATTATTAATACTGTCCTGACCGTAGGCAAGGACGAAGTGCTGTGCATGTAAGACGACGAGGACGAAATGTGTGTTCTGGCGTTGGGCTGCCCGCCAGTTTGCAGCGACTCCCATTCTAATTTCTTTTTCCCGCCCTCAGTCAGTACGACTTTGCAACATTACAGGCATTGTGTACTATTATGCACATTAAGCAATTGTCCCGTCTTTGATCTCCAAGTTATCTGGACCCCTTTCCTTCCCTCTTCCAATCTATCAGACTACATACTATTACCACTCCTTTTCCCGTCAAAACTTTCCTGTATCCAGTAATTAACCGCCTCTGTCTTGGCCACTCCCCCGTAGTGGGCATGTGCCAGCAACGTCTGAGGCCTTCCTTCCTTCCTTCCTTCCTTCCTTCCTTCCTTCCTTCCTTCCTTCCTTCCTTCCTTCCTTCCTTCCTTCCTTCCTTCCTTCCTTCCTTCCTTCCTTCCTTCCTTCCTTCCTTCCTTCCTTCCTTCCTTCCTTCCAGTTTGTTGCTCTGATCTTTGGTGGGCTCACCCTGTACATGCCTTCAATCTTTTTTTTGTAAATATATTTTCCTTATTACGCTATATAACATCACACTATTTTGTAATCTCTTTCGAGTTCAATAAATCCCGGTTCGACTGTAATACAGCTTTGTTCTCATGCCAGGAAGTTGAGACGTCAGAATTCAGGCTTAGGTATGTCTCCATAATTGAGCTCAAGTATATCCCACATAGCTGCCAGTTATACAAGCTTCAGACACTATTAGCCCGCCCAGTCATTTTGCATCTCCTTAAGGTACAGCATGTGGACACAAGTGAGAAAATTAATTTCCTGTTGGTAGCTGTTCTTTGGAAGAGCTGTGCAGTAAATTGTGTACGCAAAGAAAGAGGCAGATGTAGCAGTGGACAAATGAAGTAGAGTAACTATTGTGTGCATAAGAAACTTCAGATGCAAAGTATGCTGTCAAAGGCTGCAGTGACCTTCTCTGTTATATATCAGCAATCAGGTAAAGTACGAAAAGCAGTGGCCGCATTTTACACTGAGGACCTATGAGAAACAATTAACCCAAATCAAGCTGTTCGTGCTATCCCTAAGAACACTTGGCCAATTTTTTAGCAGTATCATAAAGGTGTAAAACAGATGGTCGCACAACAGCCTTTGATGCAGTGAGGCTGCAAAGAGCCAAAAATATGCACGTGCACTCAAAGTGCTTGCAAAGTGCTTGCCATTTTCATCCTCTTTTTCCACTCTGCTGTCACAAAGCACTGTACGGCTATTGTTCAGCGCTGTTGTGGTACTGTTAAAGAACTGGCCATGTGTACATCAGGTTCAGCTTGCAAAAGCAGTACTATGCACACGTGGAGGCACACAGAAAAACGGTGCATTAGGTACTGCAATCTACACCAGGCAAGGTGTAGAAAAAACAAAGTACGCTAGTCCAAAATAAGCTAGTCAGTGGTCGGTGCATAGAATACATTTGCAGCGCAGAAAAATATCCTGGGAGGCAAAATGCTTCTTATTAAAATTGCTGCAAGATCTGTGAACATTATATTGTCAGAATTACTAGAAAAAGAAGTTTTTCCCAAGAGTATATTAACATGGTGCACTCACCTTCGTACGAATTCGAGGGTTATGGCCGCACCCTCTGGGTACTCCAGATTCGTTATGTAGTATAATATGAAGGCACTACATGCTGCTTCAGAAGTCACTTGCTTCTGAGAAAATGATTTATTTCTCACAACAAAGCACTCTTCGCTGTATTTGCTTACTGGAAAATAAAGAGCCACAGTTAAAAGACTTGAAAATTTTGAACCCATGCAGTGCTTATTCCTTTTTTGCTAACTCCTGCACCACCATTTATTTTTAAATAAAAGTCAAAGAAGCCAATTCCTAGCATTGACAAACAGAAGAAAATAGGATTAGACTGTATTGGTTGGGAGAGAAAGTCATTACGGTAGCTGTATTGGTTGGAAGAGAAAGTCCTTACGGTAGTACAATAATTCCATAGTAATTCGTTAAACACAGGATAAGGCCCATGCTAGAATTTTACCTTCGACGAAATGTAGTCCCCAATTAGAACTCTGAGGTATGCAATCTGGGCAGGTGTTATCTTCGGTGCAAGGAGAACATCAGTTATTTGCATTAATGTAAGCACGAGGTGCCAAACTGGATCATCTATGTCCGCTACATTGGTGCCAATGTAGAGAGGCAGCAGCTTAAGCAGAGTGCAATTTTGCATTGCATGCCAAGAAAGCTTAAAACCCTGGCTGAGCACTTTTGCAGGCTTATTGCGCAAGTCAAGTTTGGTATATTTCACTGTTGATATCCTGTTTTTCAGGTAATCATATGTGAACCAGCATTTATTGTTCACAAAATAATGAATATACAATGCCACATCATGCTTAACCACCCCCTCAGAGAGGTCACGTGCAATGCATGGCGGCAGTCTAGAATTACACACATGAAAAAACTTAAGGGCATGGAACAGAGACTGTTCAACAATACCAAATTCACTGTTAGTTGAGAAACTTCCTGCAATGCGCTGGACACATTCATCATAATGCTGAGGCATTCACTTTTCCCCAGTCGCAAGAGGTTCCTACTCAAAATCAGAGTGAGTAACAGGGCAGAACCTGCAAAGGTAAGCGCTTGTGCTAAAATTCCGTGCAAAGCCACTAATGCCATGACTACCAACGTTGTTTCCCATTATAAAGTCTAGCCGCACATCATGATGGGCTCCACTGATCAACACTCATGACCTCTCAAGACTGACCATGTCCTCTCTCAATGGCTGCAGCACCTTTGCCAACCCAAATTCTTTGATATCCTACTGGCGGCAAAGCAAAACCATCTGCATAGCTTCCACACGAGACCTACCGTGAAAAGGCACATTTCTAAGTGTCAGGTACACACCCAGGAGCTTAAAATCTCCTTTCGCAGGGCCTAGAGGGTTTGCGATTTCAAATTCATCTGGATATAACAACATTCGTATCAATTTACCCTTCCTGTTTTTGAAAGGCTCACATGAAATGTAATCTTCCAAATATTCGTCAGAAGTTGTATTTTTCTCACTGCTTACTTGAGACATCGAAAATTTCATGAGGCTTTCAGCTGGCACATTCTGATATATAGACTCATTATTCTGTCTGTTGAGGCCTAGAGACACTTCCATGGGTCCTATAAAGTTGAGGTCTTTTCTATAGAAGTTGTGGCGGCAGTATGATGACCTCAGAGTAGTAGACATCCCACTATGAAGCACGTCTTTTGTAAACACTGATCCAATTTTCACGAGTACATCTTCTGGAACGTCAACCAGGCTCTCCAGTGAAATCTTATTGCTCAAGCTATGCAATGTATCAATCTCCTTAACTGTGGTTTGTACTGTGCTTGCTGGCAAATGATGTTGCGTTTCCAGCTTAAGCAGAAACTGGGCAAGGTTGGTAGTTAAGAGGTTGCTACTGGAGGGGTTGCTAGCACTGGCCCCGATGCTACATATACTATTTGGATCAGTGGCTGATGATTGTCGACTGTGGTCACCTTCAGACATGCTCTCTGGCTACAATTCCACGTGAGCAGCAGAGGGCTAAGTGTTTTCAAAATGCCTCTGCCCTTTTGGTGGTACCTTGAGACATGTGTTCTGAATGCACCAGCTGTTGTCAACACACTAACACACCCAGTAAAGGGGCACACAACTGCTTCAGCTTAGTTGCTCAAGTGGCTGGCTACATGACACAGAAACAGAGCGATTAGGTTCTAAAGTCCCGCATGATGAGACAGGAGACTGGAAAAGGCTGCTATCAGAGTCAAGGCGTGGTCTCTTATGGTGCCTCGAGAGATAGCTTCGAAAGCTTCCATAATTACTAAACGCAGCACCACATGAACCGACTGGGCAAGGTGCACCAGCCGCTACGCTACTATAAAACTTGAAATGGTCAAAGTAGCGTGACAATGACTGAAAACTTTAACTACAAACATTACAAGAGGGCATATTTGATTAGTGATGAGCACTAAACACACCTACACAGAAAGAATATGCATCATGAAACATTATGGTCACACTCACACGGGGCAGTTTGAGTTCCACTGGGATTGCTGGTGTGTTCCACAAGAGCTGGAATCACCGCAAGAAATGTTCTTGACAGCTTTTGTACAGAACCACTGATTGAAGTTTCTGATAGTAACTGGTCATCCAATCAGCCCCTCAGAATGAAACTCGGGATCACAGTCGAAGCTGCAATCCCCAGTGGTTCCAACCACAGGCTTGGGAATCAAAGAAAATGAGCAGATTAGGGCGAGTAGTCATTTCCTATAGTGCAGTGCACACAGCACGTTAACTTCTACAGCAAAAATCTATTGCTTGCTTTGAACTGTACTTTGCCCAGACGCCTGAAAAAAGCAATTGCAGGGGGACAGGCCGAAAGTGCCTAAGGAGGCTCATGTCACTCTGCTGCCATCCTGAAGCTAGAACGCGTACCTCGCCCTCCAAAGGAACCATTCATTGGTCATCAGTGGGAGCTGCTACTACAAAGCTACCTTCCATAGATTCCTATTTTTATGCGTTGCATATTGCAATCACTCAGTTCAGCCCTTGGGCGCGGCCGGGCAGCCACCAAACCACGTGACGTGACGTCACGGCAGCCGGAGGAAAAGCTGGGCCCCAACTCGCGTGGTCGCGCGCGGCCGCAGCCACCACCTGACTCCCGCTCCTCCCGCTAGGGGCGCTGCGCCGGCGCGTGACGTCACGGAGGAAAAGCTGGGCCCCAACTCGCGCGGTCGCGCGCGGCCGCAGCCACCACCTGACTCCCGCTCCTCCCGCTAGGGGCGCTGCGCCGGCGCGTGACGTCACGGAGCAAAAGCTGGGCCCCAACTGGCGCGGTCGCGCGCGGCCGCAGCCACCACCTGACTCCCGCTCCTCCCGCTAGGGGCGCTGCGCTATGATTGACGTCACGGCATATGTATAGACCTCCTGCATGTTTGTAAACAAATGAGGTGGCGCTGCAGTAGCTAGCGAGCTCGTGGTAGGCAAAAGGTCGGGGAGTGGCGTCGCGGATAGGTGTTGAGCGCGGGTTTTCAAGGCTTGTAGGCGCGTTTCCAGTTTCTGCGAATCATAGCAATGGTCGATGCTTCCAACTTAGTAATTTGTTGAAGTACACGAGCTCCGTTGGCAACGTGCGGCCTATAAAGAGAAATAGTTTGCCACTGTATTGTATATATGGTTAGTAGTAAACATGTAGAAAGCGTTCCTGCCGTTTATTTATCCGCTAGGCATTGAATAAAACAAGTTTTGACACTCTGCACTAGCCGGAATGATTTTACTTCGGGACAATAGTGAGGGGAAGTGCTGGCCTTGTTTCGTCGGAGCAGACATGCGCTCATCGTCTGCTGACATACGTACGTGTCGCGCTGTGCGAAAAGTGGGGACAGCGTCGTGTCCCTGATCTCTTGTCTAGCTTAGCGCTCTGTTTAGCCGCATGACCACGCACCAGCCAGGCCGACTTGTCCTCTTGTTAAGCTCTTCGATTTGGTGAAAATTTTTGATTTCTAGAATTATTTTCTTTCCTAGCCCTGAAGTCTAGTTTCGTGACGAAAAATTATAGCAAAATTTGAGTACAAATTTATAAATTACGCTTTTTAGAAGTGTGGTCGTCAAAAATTGTGAGGTAATTTCTTTGGTTTCAGTGCCGCATTTCTTTGACCAAAGCGAAAGCGAAGATGCCATAAACGAGGGAATAAACTTTAAGGTTCGTTTTGTGACCTCTCACATTTTCTGCGACTGGATCACTCACCTTCGTAATTCGTATGAAAATCAAATGATTCCATTTGTCGCAAACTGTTCCTGAGACATTGTGGAGCGTAATAAATCTCGATTTTTTTCCCTACACGTGCAGTACTGTGTTAGTTATTTCTTGTAAGAAACGTTTTCATGTAACTATGCATGCATAAGTACTGATCATATAGAAAAAGAACTGATCACGTCATCGTACAGAACAGGGCTTTATGTACATGCTGGCATAAAAAAACTGCGCACTATCTACTCTATTATTTAGACCTTGGGGGACTTGACGGTGTTAATTATAATTACCCAGAACTGCACCAGGTATAGCTATAAATAAAAGGAATTACTGAAACTAGCGTAGGAATTCCATATTTGCACCAAGTTTAGTTACATATCGCATGCATGAATAACGAAAACACTTTTCATTGCCGCGTCCCCTCTCAATCTCGCCACGTGTCTGTTAGTAGCACGCCTGCGGCTGCTTCTTTCCAAACAAGCTTCGCGATCATGTACTACCTCATGAAACATGACACATGCATGATGCAGTGAAAAAGCATATGGCGTTTAGCACACTTAAGGTACGCTATTCTAAGCACACCAACACGACCGCGCAAGATTGACACAACTTACCAGACTTCTTTCTACTCGAATGAAATAATTACGTCGTCATATCAAGAAACAGTTTCAAGTAAATATTAAATGTAATAAAACGCGCCATTAAAACATGGTGTGCTATTAACAAAAAACGCATTCCTTGGGGGCGAGTGAACCTGTCGGCGCCCCGTGCACTCCGGCTCAAGGTGATAAGTACACTGTAAAAACAAACCGTCATTTTGACGGCCACTTTTTTATCTATTTTGACGAGCCGCCGGCGTCAAACGGGAAAGACGGAGACTTCGCCGTGAACGAGCGGGCGAGGAGAAAGAGACGGAGAGCGCAACACAAAACGAGAAACTCTATTGGCTGGCGCATAGGGGTACGTCATGTGAGACGTCGCTCAACGCGCGCTTCCGGCCCCCGCTGTCAAGGAAGGAGTCCGGTTGTCGTGGTTCCCTCTCGCTTTTCTTTGTGCGCGCTGCTTCTGCCCGGGTGTGCGTTCTGCAGTTTGCGCCATTTTGCCTTTTTGTGTGCGGCGCGTTGGAAGGCCGCGAAGACGCAATCAAGGAACGTATGGGCTGCAGCGGAAAATCAACTGCAGCGGGTAGAGGTAAGTGTTCTGCTTATATGCTTCGTTCGTGCAGTACGCGTTCTGTGCGGCACATAGCTACGAGGAGCACGCTAGTTCTCACGCGTAATGTATACACGCACCGATGGCCGTGGGCCCGAGATTGCCGTTCAGAGACATGCTTCTACGTAAAGCGTGAATCGCGGCCTCATGGTTCAGCCACGTGCAGCGATTTTCAGGGGCTGCGTGCGCCCACGTGTAAAAAAATCTTCCTGTGAGGAACACTGAAGCGTACGAAGAGCATTGGCGCACGTTAATTGAAGAAAGTCGAAGAAAGTCGTTTATAGTATCTCTATCATGCGGGCACATACAATCGCGATCGAGCCTGACTTTCGGTTACGATTACTGCTACGCGGGCCAAGGATCGAAATCGAGTTGGTCGAGCTCTAGCGCGCCATGCGCCTCTGTTTAAATGCAGAACACCTTATGAATGGGCTTAATGGGCAGTAAAAATAGTCGTAAAAACCATTTTTTACATTTTCAGTTGTAATTCAGGCCAAGACATGTGCTATGACTACCATGCTGGCCATCTGCAGCTCCCTTGAATTCATGGTGTCGGCACTACTGTCGTAGGTTCGTAAAAGTATTCGTCAATAAAAAGCAGACTACTTTTCGTGCACTGATCAGCTTTTTTCTGTTTTATTTCTTACGCTCTCTTTTTTGTTGTTCCTCGCTTCCTGGCACACCGAGCCCCATACGTCGGTGTCCGGTGGCGATGGGGCAGCTCAGTGTTTAGTTCGTGTACTGATAGTGTGCAGTTTCATTCTTGTATAGCATTAAGATATGGGCCTAATGATTTCAGCAATAGTTATTTCCAAATAAATTCTATTCATTTTTATAGCTTATTGCCTATAAGCCTCAAACAAGGGCCAAAAATTTCTTTCGACTGGCGTATCCATTAGCTGGGAATTATTGAATCAAGTAAATTTGTAGTCTTGTAATTTTATACCGCATTTTCATCCATTTCTGCTGAAATGATACTGTACCCGAGGTGTAGAAAGTGCCTTGATGACAGCAGGATCGTTGGAAGTATGGTTATGATTTATTATTGAGATGCATGTATCTGATCACTGATGTTTTCTCTGGAGTCTAATAACATGTGGCTTGTGAATTCCCAGCATGCAGCTGAAGGGGGGCTGGAAGGACTGCCAACAACTCCGCACCTTGCTGTGATTGGTATGTATTTGTCATTTATAGAACTTTGGCTCAAAACATGGCTTGTACAGTGTATTTTATTATTCTACGATGTAACCTGATTTTGTGTAACTTCACTCTACTTAGTAGGACATATTCAAAACTTAGGAATGAGGCTAGCCCTGGATGAAAGGCTTAATTGCTGCTTCATCTTATGTATGTACAGTTTGTTTAATAATTAAACATGATAACAATGTGCAAGTTTGGCCAGTAGTTTTCCATTCTTATTAGAGTGTACAAAAAATTTGGAACTCAGTAGCAGTACTGTTGATAAGTGGGGAGGGTGGGGCAATCTCCGCACTATAAGGTGATATGCCAGAGTTCATCGAGACTAATGTGCGGCCTTTTGACTTGCCAAAAGCATGACGTTCTGCTAGAAAGCATGAACGAAGCTGAGCTTGGCTTTTCTCATCAATGTCATGGCAGGCTAGGTACAAAATGAAGGGCCTTTGAAAAGTTGCCTCGGTGCTTGCCCAAGTTTCGTTACCTCATCACTATTCCCCATTATTTAAAAAAAAACGGAGTATTCTGTCGACAAAGTTAATTCTTTTTTGTCGTGCAATATTTGTAAAGCTTTTTCCATAAACAAGTTCTATGTAGTATGTTTACATGAAGCAAGCATCTTCAACAGATATAATTAGTGGCGTGTAAAGCACTGATAAGGGAGGGCATGTTGCATGTGTCTGTCTACTGCCAGGGTACCATAAGGCCTAGCAACAAGACCCAGTATGGCTTTTTACGAGTACATTTGAATTCGGCTTCTCTCAGTGGACACATCGAAGGCCATAGAGTTACTCGAATTATTAGATCACCCCTTTAGTGGGTAGCGTTTGCGTGTGACTAATTTTTTTTCCTTGCAGGATCAAGCATGGGGGACATAAAGAAGATCATCGTTGCAGTGGATTCTACAAGAAGTCTTGAGAAGGCCATGGGCCTCCTCCTTGGTGCCTTCTTTGTGTTCAACGTTGCGTACCCTCCCGACTGCCCCCTCACCATGGAGCTTTTGCAGAGGTAAATGAGTGAATGTGGATGATGCGTTTGATAAGCAATCGGAATCCGAGGCAATAGTGTGAGCAGCAGGCTTCTTTTTCCTAAGGAAAGGCACTCGCCCTCCTTAGCCAGTGCCTGCAAATGATCAGTTCTGCCCTGTTCCCCTGAAATTCTGATGTCGTCACATACATTCCTCTCGTGCATTTCTTCGTTCTCTGACACGGCACCGTGTTGCTTTTTTGGCACACCTGTATGGTGGTTTGCCAGTCACAGGCGTCTTTAGAAAGTAGAATGGTAAGATTATTGACATAGTGCTGCTTGCCAGCAGTACATGCTAACAAGCCTTGCACATTGGCTAGCTCTGGCAATTGCGAGATGAAGGCCGGACTTTTAATTTTAAATTGCACCCAGTTCTGGTATTCTGACACTTGCAGAATTGCGGATTTGATCATTGTCATGTGATGAATGCACCAGGCTGGCAGTTTGCATTGCCTAAACTTGGTCACGTGTCCTGTGAGTGCATCTAGATAACACTTTTCAGTGTTTTGCTTATTTTTTGGTTGGCTACTGCAAGAAAGGGGCTAGAACGAAGAACCAGATAGGACGGGCGACTGTCAATTATTGCTAAATGTAATGTGTGCAGCACTTTTATAAGTACCGACGTCAGGAAAAATAGGAGCGAGGATTAAGTGTAAATGCAGTTATTTTAAATCGCTCTACTATGTATCGTGTCCACTGGCTAATGTCCTAGTGCAACATTACAGTGTGTCTGACTATGGGTTGCGTCCACACATGTGGCAAGTTGCCGGATGCCTCTCTGCACTTTTACAGGCCTCAGGTTCGCTTGTTACCATTGATGCAGTGCTCGCTGTAGCCTGTGTACAATCAGCCCCGAGAAAGTAGAGCTCTCTACCTCACCTTCTGGGCACTCAACAAACCTTTTGCAATGATGAATGTCAGATTTCATTTTGCATTGAAACGGGAGACGTGACACATAGGCAGGACAGCTTCACAGGTACTGTCACAACCATTACATGGCACTTTCCCCTTTCACCTGGTGATCTTTTAGGGGCTGGCAGGGTTATTAGCCCCTTTCAAAAAAAATTATGCTGTGATCCCATATTTGTCCAGAATTGCTCAGTACTTGAAATGGACAGGTGAAAGAGCCATCGTGAAGTCTGCTATGTTGGCACCTGAGAAGTTGGCCGCCCTTTGTGTCAACAGTTGCAGTGTAAAAGAAAAAAAATTAAGACATTCATCATCGTGACAGGTTTGTTGATTGCTCAGAAGATTTCAGGTGTGAAATTCCACTTATTTGTGGCCAAGGGCACAGAAATTAGAATGAGCATTGTGCAAATGGTAAGATGATGAGGCATGATAATGAGGTTTTTAAATGTATGCATGGTTGCCACATGTGCAATTGCAGCCTATACCTGGACATCAGGGTGTTACATCAATACTGACCTATGTTTGCGGCTGATAGCTGAAAACACTGAAATGCAGCAAAATGCTCTTGCATAGTTATGGTTTCTAGACTCTGTGTATGGTTCCTGTACATGATGAGCACCTATTGTTACTAGAAATACTATACGGTGTGTGTGTGCAATTGTGGGCTGTTTTTACGAGTTATAATAATGGTTACATTTAGGTACATCATCTATTGTTAGTGCATGTATATGTAGCTATTTAAGCGCACTACTAGTGTGCTCACATTTGTTGCTACCTGATTTTAATCTCGTCTTTCAGTTTCGTAATACTGTGTGTTGCAGAAGGTAGTGCAGTTCACACATTCATGGCATTTCACGCGTGTAGGCAGAGTATGTGATTGGCACAGTTTATGGAGCATGGATTTATTCTATCCTCGTTTTGTTTCCAGGTACCTTGGGCAGAGCAACCCAACGAAAGGGCGCGGCAAAGGCAGGGCCTGCGGAATCGCACCAAAGTTGCTGAGCCTGCTGAATGCACTTTAATTTATGAATAAATGTGCAAGTAGAAATGTAAATTTGTTTTTGTTGCATGGTTTATGAGGTACTGCCCACTGCAAGTGACTTTCATGTGGTCAGGTTCACCACACTATATATTGACACAGAATTATGTTGAGACTTGTCGTGTTGGGCCATCATACTGACAACACAGTTGCATTTCATGTTGACAAGCCAAATTTTGGAATGGTTAAAAGCATAGTCATCTCGAAATTACAGCCTGCTATTACCTTGATGGCCAAATGCTGTACTGACAGTTATAGATAATTTCAAATTTGCAAAAAGTCTTGAAGTCATAAAAACAGTTTTAAAATTGACAGCTTGCCATCGCAGACAATCAGTGGTATAATTACAGTTTGGCTATATTTTCAAATCGATAAAAATGACATCGAAGTCAGGAAAAAACATTGTCATTTAGAAATGACATCTTGCTGTAACTGCTACGGTCAAATGCTATCAAATTGACAGTTTGACTGTATTTCACATTGACAAGAAAAACATCAAAATGATGGAAAAACTGTCATTTAGAAATGATGTTCTGCTGTCACTTTGATGGTCAAATGTCATCAAATTGACGGTTCAGTTGTATTTCAGATTGACAAGAAAGACGTCAAAATGATGGAAAAACTGTCATTTAGAAATGATGTTCTGCCGTCATTTTGATGGTCAAATGTAATCAAATTGACGGTTCAGTTGTATTTCAGATTGACAAGAAAAACATCAAAATGATGAAAAAGCACCGTCATTTTAAAATGACGGGGTGCCATCATTTTAACGGTCAAATGCTTGGAAATAGAGCTGCCAAGGTATTTCCCGTCATTTTGACGGATTTTTTTTTACAGTGTACGTGTGCAGCTGCATATGTCTTTTTTTCCTTGAGCAATTATCAGCCTACTATCCTGAAGTTCTGGTGAATAAACGCAGTAACTTGCATGCTATAAGTGCATTGAGTGGCAGTGCCTATCGACTCCCAGACTTCGCGCTTTACTACAGTGGCCCAATGCCTGTTAGCCAGTTTCCGAATGCGCCATTTATGCGCGAGAAACCTATCGAGGCTAATTTAATATTTTTTATGCTACTACGCGGATCAAGCAGTGACGCAGCTGGTCAATACATGCTGCTTCTGCAGTGCACAGGCTTGAAGCAGCCGCCGGTAGCTGCGGCAGCTGCGGTAGACACGGGCAAGCGTAACTTGTTTTGCCTACCATGCGAAAGTCGCTGCTAACATCAGCGCCACCGCATCTTCGTGACGTCGCGGGGTGAAGGAGGTCCATAAAATAGCTGCGCTCCTTCGCCGGGACAGTCATACCCCTATCACACGGGCATTTCGAGGGCCCTCGAACCGATAGTCTATCGACTCAAAGGCGATCGAGCGCTGCTACACGGGCAGTTTCAATGGCGATCGAGTCAATAGCCTATCGAGTCAACGGAGCAGCACGGAACTCCATCGAGATATGCAACGCATCCTTGGCTGAACCAAGCTAAGCCTGGCCATTCTTTTAAAACCAACATATGCTTGTAAATGATGCGTGATCATGATAAATATGTACAGATGATGACATGGTCGCAGAATGTGCATACAACAGCGCTATTTGAACATAGGTTATACAAAAAAAGTGGGACCATGCCTTATCGAGTGCAGAAAATTGAAAAGCATATGTGGGCTCGGGGTTTCTTTTTTTTTTCTGCTGTCGCATATTTTAAAGTATCAGCCATATGAAATAGGTGGCCACGGCCATCATTTCCGTGCTCATGACGACTTGTAACGCCCAAAGACATTCAACTCAGTTTTTCGATAAGCGTTATTTCACACTAATATGTACATACTGTGGGAACCAGTTCACCGTTAGATTGTTACCGCTCATGAAGTGGTGGTATGTGGGATTCAACACTCTGAAGCGACACATGGGCTATGAGTAGAAGTTGGACTTTTTGGTTAGAGCCGAAAAAGGTCAGTATTGGCATGCAGGGTATAGCTATGGTAGGGTACAGATGGTACCACTGGGCCACGGTCTGCAGTGCCCTGTATTATTCCGCCAGACAACCTCAACAGCGAACAAAATCAGCTTCTCAATGTCTGACTTTCAAAAAACCGAGGTATCATAATTGTAGAGCTTATAATTCTTTTTCTTGAGGGAAAGGCACAGAGACGCGGAAGTCCAAATTTTGACTACATATAACTCAGCCTCCATAAAACGCACTTAAAAAATTCTAGCCGGAGGATATTTGTGAAGCAGCATCTTTTAACATACCGCAAATTTAGTGAGAGTCCCTTTATGAGGCCCTGTAAGTTGTATCCAATTATAGTTGGGGGTTGAGTAAATTACAATCTATCAAATTTTATAAGCAAATAGGGAAGCCAGGAACGTGATGCGACCACGGTATCGTTACATAAGCACCCTAGGTGTGCGATTTGATGTATTGCTCCGCTTGCTTACATGCGTCTATGGACCGGGGAAGCCCTACCTCCTCGCCACCTGCTAGCTAAGCAAGGTTTGTTCATTTTCACCACCTCAGAGCTCTCAGTCAGTCCAGTAAATTTTTCTAATGCATCTAGGACAGTGACACAAAACCGTGCATGACTGCCACGAAAAACTTTCATGTTATGGCTGAGCAGCAGTCGCATTGCTGCCATCAACACGCAGATCATACTCGTTCAAACCAGTGCGACAACCCAATGACAACGTGTCAAACTAGGTCTTAGAAGTATACTTTCACTTCTGTTTTCGTCTCTTAGCTCTCATTTAAACTGTGTGGCATTTTTAATGACGAGAGCAATTACTCCTATAAGCACCACTCCAAATACTACCACCGTCACCTTAATTACTAGTGGGCTAGGAGAAATCGTGCCACGTCACGGCGTGACTCTTCAACTGCAAAAGTGTCTTCTGATCACAATGGACTGCCGCATTAAATCAACAAAAATAGTCACTTTTCCTTAATCGAAAAATAATATTCACCAAAGATAAAATACTTGCGTTCTAGAATAAACACCGACAAAAGGATGACGAATTTTCATAAATAAAAGCTGTTTAAGTCCAACAGACAGATATGAAGGATGCTGTAGTGAAGAGCTCCGTGCGCTGACATTGCAGAGCACACTGGCGTAGTCGTATGTTGTGGGATATCTTAAAGGGAAGCTGAAGCACTTTTCGAAAAAAATGAGTTCTCTACGTCAGTATATAGCTTTTAGTCAGCTGAAAAAGAATATCTCATTAAAAAAAGCGGAAATAAACGCAGAAAGCTGTTTTTTAGAAGAAAACGCGCCCCATCGCCTCAGGGCGCCGAGCGAACGCCGCTCTTGCCCGCGATTGGCCGGGACTGTCGTGACGTCATCCACGGGGATCTCCGGCCGGCACCGACGGCGTTGCTGCGTAGCGCGTTGCTTCAGCTGGCTTTTAAGGACTAAGATTTGGAAATTATAGATAATTCAAGCAGTGTTGAACCGTTTGGACTTTCACCATGCATGTTCGAGCCATCAGCAGCTTCAGAAAATGGCGGAACGAAATACGCCGCGGAGTGCGCCGGCAGCGAAAGTCAAGTCGCGATATTTTCAAGTGTTCGAAATCCCGACTTGATGGATGGATGGATGACAGCTTTTATTTCCACGGGAAATAGAGACCCTTTACTACTCACCGCCCTGGCACGCAGGCCTGGAGGGCGGGGGCCGGAGCCTCCGTGACTAAAGGCTAACAAAGAGATTTTATCTCTTCGCGGCAACAGCCGCCAGGCGGATTGCCTTGTTACTGCCGAGCGGGTTCTTCGCTGCGCAGCAGGGCTTCCCAGCTTTCTCTGCTATCAATATCTTCGTCGACTCCGGGGTAGTCGGCGCATTCTCATATTCTCTGCTTCCGGGTAACTGTGGAACCGCCGGACTGTCGGGACCTGGACGAGCGCGCGCAAACGTATTCCGAAATCGTTGAGAGCTACACTAAACAAAAAAACTGGTGCCACCGCCTGATAAGAAGATAATAGAGAAGCGACCGCATAACAGCGCCTGCAAGCCGAAAATTTCATTAACCCAGTATGTGCCTTTCACGTCCTACCAGGGTAACACGAAAACCAAATCTCGACTGATACGTATGTTTTGCGTAGGCGCATTCATATCTTTTGTGTAGGTGCAAGTGTGCAAGTGGCAATAAAAAAGTAAATTGCGTCGAAACGTTTTTGTGTACCGCTTCTGCATAAAAGCCTGGTCACCAACTTCCTGTAACGCATGTAAGCATAATCTAATTCAGATCATCGGCAAGCGTCACGAGTCGCGCGAGGTAAAGCATTTGTTTGTTCATTTATTTATAGTTACTGACCTAATTACTCCCGAAGGCCTTTTAGAACTACAAAAGAATGCCAAACTAGGTGAGTTGGAGTGGGTGCACGGCGGTACTGCAGCGCGAAGAGACGAGGCGACCGGGAGGAAGCTCCCGTGTGCGCTTTCCTTCTGTCGCATGTTCGGGCTACTGTTCAACCATGAAACTCCTGCACTTACCCCCGTTCGTTGTTTTTTTTTTGCATGCTGAATACGCTTTTGAACAATAATTATGGCTGCGTTTCGGAGCTCGCAGTGCTGCTCATCAAAACTGGTGTGCTGCGAGATATAGTTGCTGCTGTTGCGTATCGAGATAACCGGCAGGATTGCTTGTGACAGATATATGCGTACCGCGGCTCGACAACTTTGCCGTTCTGACTCAATGACAAATTTGCATGAATTCTGGCGCCATTGCCGATCGTCAGTCATGACGAAGCGCTCGATCATGAACGCAAATGTTTGCATTGCTCAAGCATGCAAGGCTTATATAATCGTTTTTTTTTGTTCAGTTAGGTGCAGCTGCATGTGCTGCGCGCTCATGAAGGATTAAGAGAATTGCTTGTGCTGCCGTGAGGTGCAAGCAGTCAGGTAAAAGTCAAAAGGAACACAGTGCGTAACGAGCTCAAAAGAGTTCAAGACTGTCTGAAATACAATGCTGGAGGTGGCCTTAGCTCAGCATGGATGTGAACCAGCTGGAAAATGCAGAGTTAACATACAGGTAAGAAAGTAATATAACGAAAAGAGAAATATTGATGCACATATTTTGTGCAGGCAGTTTCGGCGTGCAGCGTACTACCAGATTGTCTGGTTAAAGTGGAAGAGGCGGGGGAGAACAACCAACAGATTCTACCACGCTGTGTGCTAAGCGCTGTTCGAAAGAAGTACCATGCCAAAAGTGGTCAATATACAGGCTTCAAGCGTTACACGGAACGCCCAAACGAGAGAAAGTAAACGGCACTGGCAGATGATTATGTTGTTCTGTGGTTCGCCAAAGCGCGGGCCGCAGCGAAGCAAGCGCAGCCGGACGGCCGGGCGACTCTCCGTGAATGGCGCCACTTCCGCCAGTTCCCCCTCTCTGCCGTCCCCCCACCCGGCGCTTCCGGAAGCGACGAGGGCGTGCCGGCGGCGGGTTTTTAAGCAGCGATTGCAGCTCTGTTTGAAGGATAGAATCGGGGAAAAATTTACACTCGTGATTTTCAAGGTCCTTTCTTCCCAACCACAGCGTTTCATGCGATTCGAAAACCGTTTCAGCTTCCCTTTAACTATAAACTGGCTCTAAACAGTTGAGAGACACTTTTTAAGGGTAAAAAAAAAAAACAGGACTGTATTACAGAACTGAGCGCAAAAATGTCTTTACAGGGCCGTGTACAATTCTCTGCTGACCTGACACGAAGCTTGTAAGCTGTCTTCGCTGTCTTACTCTCCTCGTCGGCTCCAGCCTTTTCCCCCGAGTTCGTCTAGCACAGGAGCCGTCTCGAATTCACCGCGGTCGTGCCTTGTACGGTTGTGCGGTGTCCATGCGGAATCTCGCTTTTCCTTCCTCCATTCGCGTTCATAGCCACTTCTGAATGACACCGCGATTTCTGGTCAGGCTGCAATCCCGTGTCGAGAAGACCACCGAGCTATGTGCTTATATCTGGTGTTAGGCCTGTTTACATCCGATGCGAGATGGGCACCATTGTTTTTATTTATTTTTAACCTCCCCACGCTGTATAGACTCACGGTGGTCATCGACTGTGCTGATCACCGCTGCCTGAACTGTGTCACGCGGATCGCGAAGACGCGACGACCAGCCCAGACGGAAACCGCGGCTTTACGTCCTTAGATCTGCGAAGCAGCGACGGCCACACAAAGCGGCTGGTAACGCGAGACGCGCGCTGGGGGGATGTGCGTGGCTCGCTCTCATGGACGACCTTCTTATGGATTCGATGTGCATTTAATTCACTACATGAACAAATAGCAAGGTTGGCGCAAAAGGGCGCGAAGCGAACACGTTTATGGCTCTCAACGCGGGAACCGGCGCCATGAACACGATGCAGCACCGCACACCACATTTGATAACGCTAGCAAACTGAGCCTTACCTTGTCGCGAAGAACAGAATGCTCCAAAAGGGAGCAGGCTCACGCCGGGCTGCTCGTTGAGGAAGGAAGGTCGTTCCAGGTGAGTACAAAGACTGCGTTGCTTTGATGCGGGGAACGAAGAGACGAGCACTCCACACAACGCGCTCCATATTGGTGACGCCAAGTACACTATAGCCAAACTTTTCCTCCTTCATGGCTATAGCCAAGTTATAGCCAAGTCTTGTCGCCAATGCTAAAGCGCACATGAATAAATCGGAGGGAGGTAGGAGCGTTTCCTTCGATGTAGGGTGGTCGCAGATGCTTTTACGCTCTTTTACTGCTCGCATCAACGTTGCTAGACTGTGGAAGGAGAAAATACGGACCGAATACGGACAACTCGTCCGTTTTCGCCTAACGGCCGACGTCGTAACCTACTTAAGGACGATTCTGCCAAAAACGTACGGATTTTTTTTGCAGTTTACACCACGAGTTCGTGCCACAACAGCATACGGTGAATGAGGAGTTTTATATCCGCATGCTCCAACACATGCGTGATGCACGGCGATGCCGTCGCCCTGACTTATAGGAGTCCGGACAATGAAGCCTTCTAAACGATAACGCAAGGCCGCACATTGCTTTCAGCGTGACAAAATTTGTCGCCAAGCACAGTATTACTGTACTTCACCATCCGCCATACTCGCCTGACCTCACCCCACGCAATTTTTTCCTGTTTCCTCGTGTGAAGAGAGCCATAAAGCATCGCTGGATGGGGAGCGTGGAGGCGATTCAAGATGCCACGACAAAGGAGCTGACAGCCCTGCCAAAAGAAAGCGTTTTCCAACTGTTTCCAAGACCTCAAGAAGCGTTGGAAGCTGTGTATAGACTGCAAGGGAGACTATTTCGAAGGGGTACTGCGCAAATGATTTCAATGTTAAACGCATTTTTTTAATAGGCTCCGTCTCGGCACTTTACGAACAAAGGTTGTACAAAGACTGCCACACCATCAAGAATGTGTTTCTTCGCATTGTTTACCTCCGAATAAAATATTGAAAGGTACGTTCATAGTTGAAGTTTCAGGTCAAGAAATGATTTGGGTGTTCGGAGAGCGAAGTCTTAGAAAAGACAGCAGGAAAAAAAAAGTTGGGCTGAAGCTTAGCTAAAGTGTTAAGCCTGGATATCTCGAAGCGAAAAGCTTCATGGCGATGCTCGTGGTTTAGCTTAAGATTTCATACATAGGGTTACCATTTAGGCACACCTTTCTAGCTTTTCCAAAACGTGTTGTCTTAGGTATACAGTTTTTACAATCGTTAGCTTAGCTGTGGTCGCCTTCGGCCTCCTACGTAACACTGCTCGAGTTCCTTTCTGATAATTTCAGTGCCACCATGGCAGCATTTGCAACAACTGATATTCACACAAGTGTCATACGCTGACCAAAAAAAGAAAATTGTTTTTTTTTTGGGATAGGAAATGGCGCAGTATCTTCCTCACAAATCGGCGGACACGTGAACCGCGCCGTAGGGAAAGGGATAACGGAGGGCGTAAAAGAAGAAAGTAAGAAAGAGGTGCCGTATAGCGGAGGGCTCCGGAATAATTTAGACCACCTGGGGATCTTTAACGTGCACTGACATTGCATAGCACATGGGCGCCTTAGCGCTTCGCCTCCATCGAAACGCAGCCGCCGCGTTCGGGTTCGACCGCGGGAACTCCTGATCATGCTTCAAATTTCGCAGCGTTCATTTGCGTACACCGGAACCGCGCCGTAAGGGATCGGATAAAGGAAGGAGTAAAAGAAGAAAGGAAGAATGAGGTGCCGTATAGTGGTGGGCTCCGGAATAATTTCCACCACCTGGGGATCTTTAACGTGCTCTGACAACTAGAAAGAATCGGATGCTTAAACGATGAGTCGATGATGGCCAGACCGCGGTTTCCAAGCAACCTTCTCTATAGGATTAATTTTCCGTGCAAGTTTCTTGATACTAACGGCGGCGATGCTTATATACAGTGCAAGAAACCACACGCTATACCCTGGGCTGCCGTGGCAGATCTACGCTGCTCCGCTTTGTGGTCATTCGTCAGTCCTCTGTGTTAATGTGTTCATGTCACTAAATTTCCAGGTGAACGGAGCCATCTACCGATAGTTTCAGCCTAAATAGCTTCTGGCTCGAGGCTGCTTGGACCTTGTAAACAGTGCATACGGCTGCCGACCTATCGACATCTAGTTAGGCCTTTGGCGTTCAGGTGTGTAATATATATTGTATATTTGTATATATTGTATATACGATATATGAGACAGATACTGCGCTATTTCCTTTCCCCAAAAACCAATTATTGATATTATTAATCTTTAAAGTGCACTGACATCGCACAGCACACGGGCGCCTTTGCGTTTCGCCCCTATCGAAACGCGGCTACCGCGGTAGGAATCGAACCCCTTATGCCTGTTTCACATGCAAGCGAACCGCTCGCGAACTCCGCCGCGGCGGCGAGTACACCCTCTCTCAAGCAGCGCAGAAAGCCCCAGCGGCTGGAGAGGCGAGGATCGGGCAAGTTGGAAATTTTCGCGGCGGCAACGCGGCAGCACCGCATCTCAACCAATGACGGCCCGGCGTTGCCACGCGAGTTTGTACGCCGCACGTACGAACTTTTGTTTAAAAAATAAATTGTATAAAGTGCTGTTTAATGCTTAAAACGCAAGAATTATATTTATTTAAAGAAACTGTGAAAAGAATTGACAAAATAATGCTTTTATATCACGCTTTTTTGTGTTTGCAGGCCAACAAAACTGGTTGCAGGCCACCAAAACCGGTTGCAGGCGCATATCTTTTGCCAGCAACGTTGGTTTTCGCAGCGGTGGGAAACGCGCAGCGGCGATGCATGTGAAACGAAAGCTCGCGAACCGCTTCGCAGCGCCGCGCCGCTGTTCGCTCTGTTCGCCAATTCGCTTGCATGTGAACCGCCCTTTAGGCCACATTCTCACAGCCGGCCTCCTCTACGGCGCGGCAGCGACGGAGCCGAAAACCGCGGCAGCAGCGGAGCGGCGCGGTGTTCTAACCGAAATATGCGCCGGAGACCGGCAAACCAGTTAGGGCGGGCGCTCGCTTCTCCCACGTTTCTCCGGCATGGAAAAAAACAAGAACGGCGGTGGCGGAGTCCGAAGGAGATGCCGAAGGTGCGGTGAAAGTCGTCTGCTTGCGCGTTGCTTTGCTTGACTATTATCGCAGAACAAACATGCGATCTCGCAAGCGGTGGCAAAAGTTAGAAGTCAGTTGAATAACTTTGCGCAATTCCACATTTTTACAGCGAAACACCACGCGTACAGCACCAAAACATATTTATACGAATATAGCAAGCTGCTTTTAAAGCACTGCGCGCACTGCAGTCACATTATTCAGGCCAACGCGAACGAAATCGAGCATATGTAGGGGGTAATGAACTTGGTTATCAATACCGGAATGGTTTGTCAAGGCCTGCTAGACTGTTCTTTTAACCAACGTTCGAGAATTAGCCTTGCAAAAGAGTTTGGAGAATATTTTACCAGTATCAGCTAATTGAAGCAATGAGGCCCTAAAAGCTAGCAACAAGTAAACGGGGTTTCAACGCAGCTTTCATCGCAGGAAGCGGCTAAAAGCCGTCAGCTCGGCGGGTTCGTGGCGGCCTTCGACACAGCGCTCGTGTCGTCCGTCTTGTTTGTTCCGTCCTCGTGTTTTTCCGCGCTGTTTTACCATAGATAGTAGTAATCAACTTGCTCAGCTTTCCGTACTTCTTCTTCCAATGTTATTCCTATGATAAGCTTTTTTATTACTCCGTAGTTTTCATCTCGCGTTTCTTTATCGTCTTTACTGTCTTTGCATTGTTTTTATTTGAGTTTGTTTTTCTGCTCTTTATCTTATCTGCCCCGTCACCTCTATCCTCCTTTTTGTCTTCTTCACCTGAATGGTTGTTCTTTTCATCAGCCATCCCCTTCTCTTCGGTTTAAACCTGGTAACAGGCTTTCCGTCCCCCACTTCGTTACCGTCCCGAACTCCCTCTTTTCGCCATAGTCCACGGGCTGTGCTTTTTTTTTTAGGTGTTGTCTAAGTTAAGGTTCGTTCTTCGGGCTTCACAACAGGTGCCCCACCGTCCGAGGCGGAATAACAGAAGAGATCAGGCAACACTTGACTGAAGGAAGGCAAACTCAATCTTTATACAGGAATTCACATATTTACAACAGAATAAACGGCGAGTGATTACGTGGAACTGGCTGAGGAAAAATCTTCCCTCCTTGGCATCGCCGAAGATGCAAGGGATCGAAATATAGCTCAGAACAATTTTCCAGGCTCCGGAGCCCGGTTTTGAAACCTGGGAGCCTGTCCCACATTTGACACCACACAATCACAACAAACTAACACATGATTTATACACAAACTGCATGGCATGTCTTCCAGGATCCGCAAGGTTCAAACCGCTCTCCCTAAAATACTCAGCACGATAAGAACATCAAAATTGCTTTTAAAAAGTGGCATTCCGGGAACGGGCCCTCGAAATGATTGGCCCACTAGGTTTACGTGCCACGCCCCATACTTACACAGTATTACTCAAACTCTCTCCTTTACCACTCTACTCTCTCCATTACCACTCGCTCTACAGAGTGGAAGCAGGCCGAGCATTTTGGAACATCACATTTTTCAGAATTAATCTAAATTTGTTGAGAGTTCAGCGATGTTTTCTTTGTGAAGTTAGAATTGATGATGGAGTGTGATTTTGTGTTTAATGCCACATTCAGAAGACGGCTTCACCATGTGCAACAGAGTTAGAATCCAACACTAGTAACTCTATAGGCAACTTTACGCCACTATAACATTGCTAAGCTCCTGCACATTTGTGCAAACTATTCTCGTTAAATCAGGATATCGCGTAAAATTGTTGTTTGGGCTAGATGTTATATGTGAAACGTGAGCTTTATAAGTTTGTTATCGTAAGTTAAGGTGACGAAAACTTAAAATTTATATCCATGAAGTAACGGCAAAGTAACGTGCGGTACGTTTTTCGGTAACGGTAATGATAACGCGTTACCTTTTTTGTAGGTAACGTAGGGCGGTAACGCGTTTCTTTTTTGTTAACGTAACGAGTAACGTATTTAGTTATTTTTTTTCGGTAACGCCTACAACAGTGCTCCGAACGTGCGTCAGCATCTCTTTTGTAAGCACACCTACGTTTCGTTAACCCGGCCCACTTCTCGAGAGCCGTTGGTGTGCCCCGTCCTCGGGCTTCGGCGGGGACCTCTGTGGGGTTCCGGGAAAACGTCCCCCTCCTTCCCTCCATCTCTGTCTCTGTCTTGGCCGGTCAACGCTCGCCTGCGCGTTGACCAGTAGCGCGAGAAATCCAAATACACATCAGTGGTGCTACTTGAGCGCAACAGATGCAAATTCGCTTATCGTATATCCCGCGCCAAATGGAAACACTAAACTCACCGGAGGCTCGTTTACCAGGAACGCCTCGTTTATTGCCAAATGAAATAAAACCGTCATCCGCTCTCTGTTCCTTGGCAGCGGGAGCTTGTCGGGGCGCAAGACGCATGCATCTAACGACAAAGAAAAAAAGGGAGGGGGGCTTTTTTTCTTGTGCCCGGTGGTGGTGGTGGAAACTTTATTAGACAAAGGGGAGTTTAGGGCGCGTAGGTCCTTGGCCACCAGCATGGCCCCACTGCACTCAAACGTTCATGTCCCGGAGGCTCATGACGCTGGTAGCCCGGCCTGTGGCGATGGCTTGCTCGGCCGGGTGCTGGGAGCCCGCGCACCCACGCATCGCCGCCGCCGAAGCCGCGACGCCCGCCAGCGCCATCTCTCGGTCACAGCAAGCAAGCCGTGGGTCACGTGAGGCGAGCTTGGGCTGTGACTGGCACGTTTTTTGTGGGGCGGGGCTCCGTCGCCTCTGCTCGACGGAAACGTAGAGCAGGGCCCAGCGGCACCGGCCGTCCTATTTGGGGGGGGGGGGGGGGACCGGTCCAAATTCATCCCCCTCCGTCGGCTCCGGCGGCGAAGGAAGGGACGGAGGAAGCGAAAAACCGGCTGTGAGAATGTGGCCTTACTCGCTTCTGCGGAACCGTCTACTCCAGTTTCTAATACCCTAGTTACACGGCCGCCTTAACCGCGGTTAAGTTTGCCTCAGTTAATATTAACCACAGTTGTGCGCTGTTAGACGGAGAGCCTAACCGCAGTTATGCCACTAACCATGGTTATCGGTAACTGAGGTTGGCTACCTCAGTCAAGCGGCTAACTGACAAAATGGCTGCCACCATGTCGGCTGAGCTCGCGATGCCCGCTGCCACATCAAGTGAGCAGAAGCGTGTGAACTGGTCTGTTGCCACAACAGAAGCACTCATACGCATCTGGGAGGACAATCTCTCGGCTTTGCGGTCAAATACGCGCAATGCGAGACTCCCTGAACGCAGGCCTGCCGGCAGGCGAAGGGCCGTATTCAGCAAAACAGATCCGGCAGAAGCTGGAAAATCTCAATAAGCACTACCGGTAAGTACGAAAGCCATTTCATACAATGGTGTAGTTTACAGGCTATTTTAGTGCTTTTTAACGCTGGTATCCGGTGCGCTGCACGTACGCACAAACATTAGCCGTGCTGCACGGTGCTTCGTCCGGTATGACAGCTACTTTGCTGTAGAATACATAACTCTTTTTCTGGCCGACCTGTGATGTGCGCGGATCGTTACTGCCCTGAACTCGGCTCATTTGAACTGACCACTTGTACGTCTACTAACGGTAACCGCGTCAAGTGCATTGTTTTTCGGCGGCGTCTCCTGAATTGACTCCTATATCGTCCAAAGTGATGTGCGCCAGCAGCACGCAGGTGTTTCGTTCTTGATGCTCTTTGGAGCGCATAGCATCGCATGCACCCGCCTGGCAGTGCGAACTTCGCTGACGTAGTTTGCACGCGCCGTATAATGACGATAAACGGGGTTAATGGTGAGAGTTCGCGCAACAGTAGAAGGTCCTGCCTCGAGCTAGCTTAGCTTGCTACGTTTTTCGCAGCCTGTCGGAGGTCGCGCGGTATTAGTCAATGCTCGGAGGCTGTATAGAACTGGTATTCTTTATATTTTCCGTCCCAAATTAACCGTAGCATCAGCAAAGTAATCTCGACGTGAAATCAGGTACCTGCGCTAGCACGGTTGACACTTGAGATGTACTACTTTATCTGCTGAATGTGCTGACCAGCATGCTTGTCCTCCGATTCTGCAGCCTTTCAGTCTACACAAAGACAGGCGGGATATGTACTTCTTCCATATGAATAGCTGATTCTTTCCTGTTTGTCTTTAAAAGAAACACTACCCGCCTATAAATTTTCTGATGCAAAGTGTCATGGAATAAAACTACCTTTGTTTCTAGGAAGCTGAGGAGATCTAGCTCACGCACGGGATCAAAAGGCATTGAATGGCCATTTTACTGGCTGCTTCACTCTTTTCTTGGAGCGCTGCCAGTGACCAACAGTAGCCTGGAGCAAGAAAGTGTAGAGGTAATCACTGCTTCAGAAAAACTCAATCTGACAGTGCCTGCAAGCATGTGTATTTTATTCACAAGTATTATAATCCATCATGACTAGCAACGCTGCAACAAGGAAATGGTTTTTTTGCCTCGGCAAGATGACGCGTTATAGCCATCACAGCTATGTAGTTCGAAAACACTACACAACACAAATCAAGTGACTAAAACTTTCAAAGGACATGTCTCATTCACTTTGTTTTATTACAGACAACAGACTAAACTCATCTTAATATCTATGCACTTTGCTCCAAAGCAGGCAGTGAAAACAGAACATGAAAGAATTTGAACATGTTCAAGAGCCAACAAGCAAAGAAAACCTGTGGGAAACGACAAAGTGAACAAGATGGAGTGATGCATAGCTCTGTGAAGTGTTTCCAATAAGCTGCACATGATTTGATTGTGTTTGAATGTCATCACACATAACACCATTACAACACACTGCACTGTGCGCTGTGAAAGATCTTTGCTGTCAGACTGTACTGATACTCTCCAAGACGAACAAATTGCGGTACAAGAAATGCATTGCATAATGGGACTGCATAACATTTTCTGCACCCCGGTTAATCCTAAATCTGCCCTTGTGTCCACTGTTTTCAGAAGCTGGCCGCAGTTAAAGGAATAGGGTGCGAGTATTTATTTTCCAAAACATGTCGCAACCCTATTATATTACTTCATAGGTGTTCCTTTATAGGAGTTTAGTCTAATCAAGTATAATGTCAAATATTTCATAAAAGGAAGAATCCACAGTGCATTTCCCATCATAAAATGGCTTGCGAGTTGGAAGTCGTCATTTCTACCTTTTTTATCCTGCTCATTTCTCTGAGCTTTCTTGATAAATTATCAAAAATCTATTTTCGACCTTGCCTAGCAGCTAGGTTTCATATCCTGCAGCTATGTGGCATACATATTTATAGTTTTTAACTTTTGCTTGGTATTGGCAGTTTTTGCAGGAGCTCCTGACAATGCAGCAGCAAGCCGATGACCGGGCAGCCAAGGCTGCCAGAGAAAGTACCGAGCTGAGAAAGCAGCTCTTGGAACTGCAGAAGGAAAGCAACGAGATTCAAAAGAAAGCAACGAGATTCAAAGAGGAATGCTTGATGTCATGAAATCGTACTTCACAGCAAGTAAAAATCAGGAATGAAATAATCTGTCCCCTCTGAAATAAGTGATGTATTACCAACTGCGACAGACAGTGCAGCATGGTCAAATGCTCAAGCCGAATATTTTTTAACTACTAATTTGTCCGCATCAATAATGATACAGCACTCACTTAAATATTTTAAACATAAGAATGCTTATCACTGTCCTTTTATCCTCCAAACATTAAACAAGCCTTTGCCCAACATAAAACAAAATATTTTGTGTTCAACATTGTTAATGATATATACATGCTATACGACAAGCTATCAAAATTATAAAATGGGTAGGCAACTGAACAAGATCCAAGTTGTAAACCTCCAGAACCCTACAATGCCATTTTGCACAACATGACACAATGGTAGCACTGAATAAAACAGATACTCATACATGCTGCAAGCATTAGGCTGAGGCCACGTCTCAGTACTTTATGCGGTGTAATGAATAGGTATACTATGAAGTAGGCAGGTGCTTTGATTGATGGGTGTACCGTCACAATTGCATTATAAACTCTGCTGCAAAAGACACTACTTTTCATCATGCTATACAACTTGAGAAAGCACACATGAATGTCCAATGGGCGCCACGTCCTCTCTGAAGGCTGGCTTCAAGCATTCGATTGAAAGGGTGTCAGTGTGCCCATGAATGTCGACGATGAAGAACTTCGATGTTCTTTTGAGTACATGGAAGGGGCCGTCGTAGGGGCGCTGAAGCGGCTTGCGGACAGAGTCTCGGTGAACAAAGATGTGCGTGCAAGTCGCGAGTTCGGATGGAACATGTGAAGATCGTCGAGACTGGCGTCGGAGATGTGTCATCCTGAGATGGCGGCAAAAATAGCGGAGCTGTCTCACGTGATCGGTAGGGTCTGGACTTGTATACGAACCGGTAGATTCGAAAAATTCACCAGGGTGAGCTGATGACAAGTTCTGCCGGAGTGCAACGACGATCTTGTTTCAGCGTAGCACGGAGGCTAAGCAGAACCAGTAGTAAGGAGGCGGTGCAGTGGGTGGTGTCGAGTTGGGCTTTGAGGGATGTTTTTAGCAAACGATGGAAGCGTTCGATTACCCGATCATGCTTCTGCTACACATTCAAGACCGTTCACTGTGAAGCAAGGTGCTTTGCCAGGGCATTTCTCACTGCCACCCCCGAAGGCTCCTCTTGACTGCTTGTGCAGGAAGGCTGTGGTCGTCGTCCATCCTCTAGACGGACCACATCCAGCCAGTTGGCGTCGCATCTGTCAGTCATTTCCTCACAAATATTGTGAAGTACGCAGTGGCAGCGAATGACTTTGTTCACATTGACAATGTCGCATTCAAGGCCCTTAGACAATATACGAAAACGTGCCTTGAGCCACCCGAAGGCATTTTCTACCACACGCCTGGCACTTGAAAGATGAATGTTAAATGCCTGCGTAGCAGACTCAGTAGTCCCAAAATGCTTGTATGGCTTCATGAGGTTTTTTGGAGTGAGAAGGCTTGATCAGCCGCCAGCAGAGGTGAAACGTGCTCTGCTTCGATGGTTTTGGCTTCCATCTTAAACAATTCTCTGCTCAGAAACTTTGGCAGTTTCGATTCTGCAAACACACCTGCGTGATGGTTCCTCCCAGGAGATCCGCTGTTTGTGTAAAGGAATTTGTACCTGTGGTCAGCAACAGCCAAAAGTATTACGCTATACCACCCCTTATAGTTATGGTAGTCCACTGCATGCTCGGAAGGCGGACAGACTTCGATGTGGCAGCCGTCTAGTGCTCCAACAGCTTGAGGGAAGCCTGCAACTGCAGAAAACTGCTGCAGGTGTTCGGCCAGTTCGTGCGTCCTCGGCATTCTCACGTACCGAGGTTCGAGAAGTCGCACAACATCGCAGAGCTCTTTAACAATGATGTTAACTGAGGAGCGACTGACTCCAAACACGTTTGCCACAGTTCTTTCTTCCGCGGAAGTCGCAAGACGATATACGGCAATTGCCACACGTTTATGCAGCGGTATTGCTTTCCGAATATTTCTGTCCAGACTCCTCATGCGGTGTCACACATTTAAAATGTATTTAAATGTGCCTCTTGTCATTCTAATGTTCTCCCTAAACCCAGCCTCTGGCAAGTGCGGAAGCGTTGCTTCGTACCATGAAGCTTCGCGCGGATACGCCCACACACACCACTCTCGAGAGCACAGAACTTGCAGCCAGAACTTGGAGGCGCCGGCTCGTATGTTCGGCTCGTTCTTGCTCGGTTTGCTTGTCTTCAAGTTCGTCAAGAATGGCGAGCTGTCGCAGACGTAGCTGCTGCATTTCCATTTGATAAGCGGCGAGCACAGCGAGGAACTTGCTCTCTTCCTCGTCGCCCGACACAGGCTTGCTCTGAGCCTTCGCTGTATGCACAACTTCCCGCCGACGCACAGCACCGTCAACACTTCATGTAGTAAAATACACTTCAAACACGAAGAAAAGGATGGACTAGAATTGAAAATATACTTAAAACAGCAAAGTGCACTTATTATGACACGAGAAACAATCTGAAATTGAATAAAACGAAAACAGCGAGAAGAAAACGAAATAGCTCAAAGTGCCGAGGCGATGGCAAGCAGCGAAGGAGGGTTGCCTTGGCTCTAGCATCGGCTATGGTGTCGACTGCGCCCCATGTTGAAAGACTACCTTCATGTTTTGTCTGAATTCGAACAACCTCGGGTAACAAGTTTAGATGCACAGGCGATACCAAGCTTAGTCCACAAAAAGAACTTCTTATCACAGTGTTTTGTTAAATGTTTTGTATGTCACGGGAATAAAATGGGCCTTATAATTGTGTCTGTAGCAGCAGTCACGTGACCAGCGCCGAACACGCCCATGGGACAAGTTTTCGCGTGTAACACCGCCAAACTGAGGTTAGCGATAACCAAGGTTATCTCCGCCTAACCAAGGTTACGGTTAACCGCGGTTAAGTCGTCCGTGTAACTAGAATGTAAGAGACGCTTGCTTGCTGTCTCACTCGATAGTCATCGGGCAAGGCAATTTATCTCTCATTAAGGAACACTCGTGACGAATTTTACCGACGTGGCTGCGTGGCGGCAATGAAACGAGCTTTTTTTCCCAGTTGTGGTTTCTTTAAAAGCGATACGAAAATGAAGGAAAATAAAACATTACTGGGGGAAAAAGCCGCCTTCGTTCGCGTCACGCAGCCGCCGTTTCTTTGCTTACTGACGCACAGAAGATAGGATTGTCGCCATGATATTCGCAGTGAGCTGGCGCAAAGAAGTAGAGAGAGGGAGTTACGTTTACCCCTTCAGGTGGTGATGAAAGGAAACACCTTGTTGATGATTAAATCGGGGTTTCTTGATGACCCGGTGGTTCTAACTAGCAAACATTCACGTTACTCGAAGAAATGAGGTTAACTATTTATTTACAGCATAACTAAAACAAGAAGAAACCGAGCAAGGAGAAAACTATTTACATCACTAAACCGCTGATCAGACGAATTCAGCCCCCGTTCAACCCAGCGCGCTTGTTTTTAAACCCTCTGTTTCCGCCCTTAACGGGGACAGCCACCAATAAGATTACAAGCGACACACCTCACCAATGAGTGGTTAGGGAAAGAAAAATGAGGTTTCCACCAACTAATCAAAGATTGGGGAAAGAGTGGTGATTAAACATTTGGGAAATGAGAGGTTGCAATCAAATACACAAACAGCACAAACGCGACACCCTCTGCCACGGCACCCACGGCACAGCCGTTACCACCTTCCTATCTCTTTCGCACACGCGACAAACATATGTCGACGAGACGTTCACTAAAGTTGTTTACAGAACACACCGAAAGAGAAGAAGACAGTCGTTACGGGAATAGTGGGTTTCCGGTCACTCGGCTAATACTCAGCCGTATCTCGTGCATTCCCGAAGCCTCAGCAACCCCTTGACAACGCACACATGCCGACAGCTGTACATAGTTAGGCTTCTTAAGACGGGCTATGCCCATGACGGCGTGGAGTAAACAAGGGCATCCGCCGCACGAAGGGGGGGGGGGGGGCAGGGACCGGACGGGCCCCTTTGTTGGCGACTGCCGACCCCACTGGAGCGGCCTTCTTTGCGAACACGAGACCGACCAGTTCACGGAACGGTCAGCGAACTCCACAGAGGAAATGGGTAATAATAGACAGTTTTAGCTGTGCGTACGCAACGGCTTAGCGTACGCAAGGAGTTTGCGGGGACGATAGTGCGCATGCGCAGAACGCAAGCGCAAGCCCTGCGTCTTGCGTGCGTACGCTAGCCAGTGGACTTTGCGTTCCGGCGCTTGCGTGGCTTGCGTACGCTAACTTTGACAAGATGGCGGCGCCCTGCTCGCCCGCTTCGGAATAAAAACATGTCGCCGCCGGATTCTCCGACGCAATAGCTCGCTCAAATGGTAGCGGTTCGCTTTTATTTCGCCTACTCTTGCCCACACACAGTAGTATAAGCGATAACTAGCCCCTGTTTTTCAGATAATTTGGTGATTTTCAAGCTCCTAGGCCTAACTATATGCAGTGTGTTTTCCTCGGAGCAACGACACCTGGCGAAGCAGTTTTCTGGCTTTTAGCCAGTTCTTACATTTTCTTCGGTTTGCATAGTTTTTCTTCTTGGAACAAAAAAAGCTCACAATGCACTCACACTAGTTATCAGTAATCACGAATGAAATGTTCTTCAACCGAGCGTTGATGTGGTTTTACGTTTCGTCACTAGATGGCGCCACGTGCGCCTGAGGAACGCTACGGCACGGTCAGCTAAAACTATGCTTCGGAGCGGACAGCGTAACGCACGCAGCGCCGTAGCGCTTTGCGTACGCAAGCACTTGCGTACGCACAGCTAAAACTGTTTAATGCCTTCGGGCATTAAGATAAAACAAAAAATAATCTGAACAAAACGCTGCGACGAGAGCTTCACATACTCGCTTACCCGCAAGAGCGCCTAATTAATGCGGTTCCTTTATTCGGAAACGGCTTTGTGATCAGGTTGCGAAGAAGCCGCTCGGCAAATTTTGATGTAGCCTGACAGGTTTTAACACTCGCCTTTCAGCTTTCTTGGCCTACGTTCTTGGCTTTCTTTGCCTTTGAATAGTGCAAGTGCTTGTGGTCTGAACATGCGACTTCTGACAGCGTGGTGCAGAACGTGCGATGTGTACCGAGGCGGCTGTAATCGGTAGAAGAAAGGCCGTGACGCGTAACGACAACGAGGCGCCTCTAATCGAAAGATGAAAGGCGGCGGAGAACGCACAAATCTTGCATAACAGAGGCGAAAACGGGCCACGACCCTTTCCTTGAAGTGAGCTCGTAGTGTGTCTGATGGAGCAGTCAGAAACCAAGTTACGAGGGGCTGTTGTGTTCCCGGGTTTTCTGCCTACATTATTAAAGTGCACACCTATTTGGCTTTGCTCGTGACAGCGCGCGCCGAAAAAATTGTTAATCGCAGGTCAAACCAGACTGCCTGACCAAGAGTTAACCTCAAAGCATGAGAGGTAAAACAGGCGAAACGCTTCATTTCCAGAACAATTTCCGCTGCGGACGGAGGAATAATGAACAACTTATCTTTGCATCCTCATAATCATTTAAATTAGCAGGCATAAAACGCACCATTTTGCATTTATTTCATGGCTCGAAATAGAAAATCCTGATTGTTGGAAATGTAATTGAAATGGGTACATACAGCATCTGGATCTAAGGTGTGCATTGCAATACGCTACGCAAGTTGTAAGAATGCACTTGTGTCCAAGAAATGTTGTTTTCCTTTCAAGCACACTGAACTGCCGCTGATGCACAGATCAGCTTTTGTTTTTGAGAAAAATTGCTTCCAGTCCATGCTTGCCCTCTTTATGTGTGACACTAAAGCGTATTCCGCCTTAAAAATTGAAGTCAGCGCTTTCTAATTTGTAATTTTCTATGGGTAGAGGCGTGGGCTGATGTGTGCGGTGATATGCTTGGGTATCGGGACCGAGGTCTTCACCGCATGACGATGAACTCTGCAGACGACGGAGGGAAGCCTTCAGGAGGGTTGGTAAACTTGAAGGTTTATTTACATATTTACAAGAGAAGCAGGGAGACCAAAAGTTAGAGATGAAGTGCCGTGAAACCAGCCAAATCGCGGCTTAAATACAGTGGATATTCCCTAGGCACCTAGCTATGGAAACCGGTGGCTGATCAAGCGTCCAATGGGCAGACACACTCTTTATAGTCTCTTCCCTAACCCCGTGACCGCTCCGCCCCCACAAACACGTGCACAGGCGATAAGGAATCCTGGCGCCTTGAGGTCCTGGAATGTGGTTTCCGACGGGTTGATCATGTGCATAAGGTCGTTGGCTTAGCAGGCGGTGATGCCCTCCGTGGGAAAGAGGCGTCCTGACGGCCCCGGGCATTCCAGAGGGTAAGATGAATCAGCCGTGTCCGCCCCCGCTTTGTCTGGCCGCACGTGCAAGCGAGCGAGGCGGGTCCGGCGCCTTTGTTCGCGTCTTTCTGCCGGTCCACGTGAGGGCGCAGTTCGGGAGCAATGCCGCATTCCATACTACGGACGAAGGGATGACAGGCCTTTCGTCACAGCTCACCGTCGCCAGGAGCCGTTCCTAATCCTCTTCTCAGGACGACAGCACCTTTGGGTCAAACATAGTTCGATGGCGCCTGCTGGGCTCGTCTTTTCCCGCTGGCGGGGCCTCCGATCACAACAATCCGTCCGCCGCCAAGAAGACGCCACGAAGTGGTTGCAGCTGGTCGGTGCACCACGAATGGGCGTCAGAGTCCCAGTCGGCCTCGTAGTAGTCAGTCCACCTGACCTGCACAGCTGGCAAGGGTCCTTAACGGAGCATTAGCGATCCGATCTGAGCTCAGCCCCTACCTCCGGCTAGGCAGCACGCGGCCAGCCTCAGAACATTGCCAGGTCTTTAATAGAGAGCAATATGGCTGCAAATTTTGGATGACTTAACCCTCGCCAACAGCTCACGCCCGGAAGTCTGCTGAACCAAAACTAGTTCCTCTTTGTTTTTCCTTTTTTCGCAAAAGACATGCGTCTGAAATTTGGTAAAAAAACATTTTTTTCGGCAATGAGGTAGGTACGGAGAAGCAAGAGAAAAAAATACAAAACAAAAACCAAAAATGTTAGACGGTAGCCTTTCTCGAGCATTAGGGAATTTTACGCCAGATTATGCAGGAAAGCTACGACTGAGACCGTCGGCATTCCCGTTTTCCCGCCCTTTCCGGTAGCGGATCTCAAAGTTGTGCTCTTGAAGCGCTAGACTCCAGCGCAAAAGTCTCCCATTCTTTGGCGACATATTTCTAAGCCAGGTTAAGGGGCAGTGATCAGTTTCTATGGTGAATCTCGAACCTGCCAGGTAGCACCTCAGTCTCTGGGTGGCCCAGATCAAGAAAGCACATTCTTTCTCAGACGCGCTGTAAGCCTGCTCTCTTGCGGTCAATTTCCGACTCAGAAACAAAACCGGATGCTCTGCTCCGAGATCGTCGTGCTGGCTTAACACTGCTCCCATGCCCCGGTCGCTAGCATCCCACTGAAGGATGAAGGGGCGGTCATACACGGGGGCTCTTAGCACAGGTTGCCCCATTATTGCCGCCTTTAAGGCCCTAAACGAGCTCTCCTTAGCATCGTCCCAAATCACCCGAACTGGCTCTGCCTTTCTTAGACTGTCCGTCAGCGGACTAGCGATTTCCGAGTAGTTGGGGATATAGTTCTGATAATATCCGGTTAGACCTAGGAATGCTCGTATATCGGTCTTAGTCACAGGTCGGCGGTACTCCTGAATGGCTCGCACCTTTGCGTCCAGCGGCCTTCGGGCTCCCCCTCCGATAGCATGCCCTAAGTATTCTACCTCAGCTCTTCCAATCTGGCACTTCTCAGCCCTGATCGTGAGGCCGGAGTTCTGCACCCGGGTCAATACTTCCCGCAAATGACGCAAATGTTCCTCCCAGCTGTGCGAGAAAACCGCTATGTCGTCGAGGTAAGGAAGCGCAAAGTCTTCCGTCCCCCTGAGAACACGATCCATTAAGCGGGAAAAGCAAAAGGGGGCGTTTTTTAGCCCAAAGCTCATCACGAGCGGTCGGAAGGTACCCATGGGTGAGATAAACGCCGCGTAACGGCTCGCTCTTTCTGTCAGGGGCACTTGCCAGTATCCCCGCGTTAAGTAAAGGGTTGACACATAGGTAGCCCGGCCAACCGTCTCGACTCTTTCCTCCAAATTAGGAATTGGGTACAGCTGGTCGCGTGTTATAGCATTTAGCCGGCGGTAATCAATGCAAGGTCTCGGGTCCTTGCCAGGCACCTGCACCAGCATGAGGGGAGAGGTATATTCACTGTCTGACGGAACTATAATCCCCATCTCTAGCATCCGTTCTATTTCAGAAGCTAAAATTTCCTTCTGCCGCGGAGAGACTCGGTAGGGCCTAGAGCGAATCGCTTCGTCCGATGTCAGCTCAATGTCGTGTTCTATGAGATCCGTTCTCCCTGGCTGGTCCGAAAAAACAGCCTGGAACTCGCCCAGCAGTCGCTGCAGGTCCCCCCGTTTCTCTGCACTCACGCTCTCCTCCGCCCGAATCCTCTCGAGCAGGTTTTTGAAGGGTTGTGATTCGGTCTCGTCCCCTGGAAACACAAATTCTGTTTCCACTTCTTCTGGTACATTTAGTGCAAGGTGGACAGGGGCTTCGCGTTCCCTGTAAGGTTTCCTGAGATTAGAGTGATAAACTCTCGTTTCCTTTCTTCGGCCTGTCATCCTAACCACATAGTTAACGTCGGATAGCTTTTCAACTACTTCGGCACGCCCTTCCCACTGAACAGCGAGTTTGTTTGCCCGTGAAGTAGCTAAAATCAACACGTTGTCACCTACAGCAAACGTACGCTGGAGCGCGTTTCGGTCATAGTACCGCTTTGCTATTTGCTGAGCGGACTTTATGTTATTCGCTACCATCTCCTGACACGAGTGAAGAAGATCAAGCAAGTTCAGCACATACTCCACCACAGTAGGATCGTCGCCGGTTCCCTCCCAGGCCTCTCTTAACATCCGAAGGGGGGATCTCAGCGATCGCTCCTACACCAGCTCTGCCGGACTGAAGCCCGTGGCCTCATGCGGCACCGAGCGGAGCGCGAACATCGTTGCTGGCAGGCAAGCTTCCCAGTCCTTATGATGCTCATAGCACATAGCTCTTAGCACGCGCTTCAAAACCGAATGCCACGCTTCGACGCTGTTACTCCGAGGGTGCCTGACCAAGCTATGAACTATGCGTATTCCACATTTTTCAAGGAAGGTAGTAGTCAGTGCGCTCATGACGACGCTTCCCTGATCGCTTTGTAACTCAGCCGGAAAGCCAACGCGGGAAAATGTCGACAACAACCCGTCAACAATGCCCACCGAGTTCACCTCCTTGAGCGGAACTGCCTCGGGGAACTTGGTCGCCGGACAGATCATAGTTTGTATGTAGCGGTAGCCCGAATGAGTCACTGGTAGAGGACCGACTACGTCCACCACCAAACGACGGAAGGGTTCGCTAATCACGGGCACTAGCTTCATCGGAGCCTTCCTCAAATCCCCTGGCTTTCCGACACGCTGACAGGTGTCGCATGACTTTACAAACTGCTCGACATCCCTGAAGCAGCCAGGCCAATAAAACTCCTGTAGAATCCTAGCTTTAGTTTTCTTCACTCCAAGGTGGGAAGACCAATCCCCACCATGGCACAATTTAAGGATGCCTGCGCGGTATTTCTGCGGCACCACGAGCTGATCAAACTGGACCCCCTTTGAGTCCTTGTAATATCGATACAACACTCCGAAACGGTTACGGATCGTAATGTTTTTCGTTGCTACACTTTGTTCGCTTGTACGGCTGGATAAATCGCGAAGTGTAACGTCCGCCGCCTGCTCGGCTGCAATCATGTCTCTATCGACTTTGGCCAGATCCAAAAAGGGTTCCAAGCGTGGCTGCACGACATTTGACCCGACCCCCACTGAGTCGCCCTGCGGCTCAGAGACTGGTTCCTTGCACTCGGCGTCGCATCTGTTCCTGCCGCGAGCCTCTCCGCTCGTCTCAGAAGCATCGCCTCCTGGGTTTTCCCCTGCCTGACCCGTCGTGGGAGAGCCTTCGTTCTTCCTACGATTTACTTCAGCTGCAATCTCGCGAGCCTTCGCACGAGTGAGCGCTTGGACGGTTCGATCGCCGAAACTACGACCCTCTTCCTGGAGCATCTGCTCCGACCGATTTGAAAAGAGGTACGGAAAATTTTCCGGCAGATTTCGTGATACCGCTGCCTCCGTTTCCAGAACGCCAAAAGGGGCCTTCTATTCTAACTCGTGCGATCGGCAAGCATGCGCTATTTTTTTTCGGCCACCCACCTAATCCATGCACATTCCCCAGTAAAATAAGCTGCGTTCACGTACGTGGGGTGTATTACGTCCATGGTGGCCGCGGAGTCCCTCAGAACCCGGCACGGTTTTCCATTAACCTGCATGTCTTTCAGGTATGGCTCTAGCAGGCGCATGTTCTCATCGCCCGCCTCCACCAAGGAGAGAACGATTTCCTGCTTCCTGCAAGCGCGGGCGAAGTGACCGGGCTCGTGACAACGGAAACACACTGGTTTCTTTCTGGCTTCAAAAGCCTTATCCCTCTCTTTTTCGGTCGCCCCCTTTGTGGGGTTGCTTGATTCTGCTTTGTAGCCCTCGTTCCGCTCCCAGTTGCGGCTTGCTGCCCCTCCTGTCTGGATCCGTGGAAATTTTTTTCTACTTTGGGGCTTACGGGGGCACGCGCACCCTCTGCTACGCGCTTGGCATGGAACTCTTCGGCCAGCTCTGCTGCACTTTCTAGGGTTTTATTTCCCGGCCTGTCCTGCACCCACACACGCATTTCTTCCCTCAAAGAGCCAAAAAACTGCTCCAGACAGATCACCTCTATTACTTCATCGTGAGTTCCGTAAGCCTGTTCTCCCTTTAGCCATTCCTTCAGGTCTGCCTTAAGGTTTTACGCAAAATCCGGAAATGACTGATTAGGCTGTTTTCTGGCTTCCCTGAAGCGGCGCCGAAAGGCCTCTGCGGACAGGCGATACTTTTTTAGGAGTGCTGCATTTACTTTCTGCCGCCTCTTCTTTTGCCAGACGAGCGAGTACTTGGGCCGCCTCACATGGAAGATTGGTCAGAAGTTTCTGCGGCCAAGACTCGGTCGGGAACTCGCAACTTTCACATGCCCGCTCAAAGTTCACGAGAAAGAACCCTATGTCCTCTCCAAGTTTGTACGGTTGCAAGAGGTCCTTTATTTTTATTTTTGATGCTGCCTGGCTTGCCACGGTGTTCGACACCTCTAGCCTAGTGCGTTCTGCCTGTGCAGCCTGAGCTATCTGTAGATCGAGCCGTTTTTCTCGATCTCTATCATGCTCTCTTTCCTGCTCTACGCGCTTCCTTTCGTGCTCCCTTTCTTGCTCTTCGCGCTTCCTTTCGTGCTCCCTTTCCTGCTCTTCGCGCTTTCTTTCGTGCTCTCTTTCCTGCTCTTCTCGCTTTTTTTTGTTCATCCTCTCGCTTCTTTTGTTCCCTTTCCTTAATTAGCTCCCAACATTCTACTATCTCCTCCTCGTCCGCACCGAAATCCTCAATTGCCCTAATCAATTCAGGTTTTCTACGGATCGACCCACAATCAATGCCCAATCCCCCGCATACGAGAACTAGGTCTAGTTTGCGCAGCTTCTTCCAGTCCATGACTATTTAAGCAACGGCAAGTCTCTACTCACGTGGTCAGAGGAGCCCCGGCTGCCTCTTATACCAACCTTCGATTACCTAGGCTAACAATTTTCCAAAGTTGTAAAACCTGGCAATGCTCCAAGAGAAAGACCGCGCACTTACCATACCACAGTCAGGACCAGGCGCAGACCATCCCACCGCTGTTAACCAGTTGATATGCTTAGGTATCGGGACCGAGGTCTTCACCGGATGACGATGAACTCTGCAGACGACGGAGGGAAGCATTCAGGAGTGTTGGTAAACTTGAAGGTTTATTTACATATTTACAAGAGAAGCAGGGAGACCAAAAGTCAAAGATGAAGTGCCGTGAAACCAGCCAAATCGCGGCTTAAATACAGTGGATATTCCCTAGGCACCTAGCTAGGGAAACCGGTGGCTGATCAAGCATCCAATGGGCAGACACACTCTTCATAGTCACTTCCCTAACCCCGTGACCGCTCCGCCCCCACAAACACGTGCACAGGCGATAAGGAATCCTGGCGCCTTGAGGTCCTGGAATTGTTTCCGACCGGTTGAGCAGGTGCATAAGGTCGTTGGCTTAGCAGGCGGTGACCCCCTCCGTGGGAAAGAGGCGTCCTGGAATGTGGTTTCCGACGGGTTGATCATGTGGATAAGGTCGTTGGCTTAGCAGGCGGTGATGCCCTCCGTGGGAAAGAGGCGTCCTGACGGCCCCGGGCATTCCAGAGGGTAAGATGAATCAGCCGTGTCCGCCCCCGATTTGTCTGGCCGCACGTGCAAGCGAGCGAGGCGGGTCCGGCGCCTTTGTTCGTGTCTTTCTGCCGGTCCACGTGAGGGCGCAGTTCGGGAGCAATGCCGCATTTCATACTCCGGACGAAGGGATGACAGGCCTTTCGTCACAGCTCACCGTCGCCAGGAGCCGTTCCTAATCCTCTTCTCAGGACGACAGCACCTTTGGGTCAAACATAGTTCGATGGCGCCTGCTGGGCTCGTCTGTTCCCGGTGTCGGGGCCTCCGGCCACAACAGCGGACAGAGGTGTTCTTTGCTTTGTTGGGCATCCGTCATCAGCGCACGTTGAGAGGGCACGCTGTTTCGGAATATAGAATGTGGACACATGCATAGGTGCCTGAGATGTTATTGATCTGTACTTTGCTGTCAGTTTTTTACATCCTGCGCCGAACCGCCGGCCGTTGGGTTATCTTCACCGATTCAAAATCATCTCTGCAGATCCTGGCCAACCTGCTGAAGAAAACGAATCACCAGCCAGTTTTCCTGGACATTGGGTATATCCATCATTTAGCTATTGCCGCAGGCCACTGCATAACATTTCAGTGGGTACCTGCTCACTGTGGCATTATGGCTAATGAAAAAGCAGATGAAGCGGCCCGTAAGGGCCATCAACATCAGAGATACATTCGAAGTTTTCTCACGAAATCTGATGCGTCCCAAATGGCTAAAAGTTTTGCGTACGAAGAAACGTATCGGCTTTGGAGTTTGCCGACACATCAGTACCAATTTCTTCACTCAATCGACCCACATCTTAGACCAAGACTCTCACCCAGAATTCCTCGATAACTCGAAACACTTTATCACCGACTTCGTCTGAATGCTGCATATACAAACGGCCTGCGATACCGTTTTGGACAAATGAACAGTCCGTATTGTGACAACTGTGCCTCGATAGAAACTGTGCAACATATCCTGCTTGAGTGCCCTGCGTATGCTAACGAGCGTGCGTACTATGAACATTGCATGCAGAAGCTCTGTCCAGTGCCCCTAACAATGGACAAAGTTTTAGGCCCCTTAGTCTGCTTCAGGCAATAGAGACTTGCAATGAACTTTCTTTTTACATATTTAAAAGACATTGGACATCTCGATAAGCTCTAAATTCACTTGCTGGTTACCTTCATGCATTCTTCTTGCAGTGAACTTCGTCAGCCCATTTGTCGGACTATGCACTCCATCATTCCATACGTTACATCAATACTCGCCACTGCATCCTTAGTACCCATTTCATGGCTGCATTTTACCTTCGTTTTTTTTCACCTCTTCACGCTGCTCTCCTTCAGTCTTTATCTCCCAAATTCCCCTCCCTACGTAGAGTAGCATGCCAGCGATATTGAAACGCCGGCTAAATTCTCTGTTTTTTCATTAAAGAGTCTCTCTCTCTCCCTCAGTTATTTATGTATGCTCGTGTAGGCACGCGAGTCGGGAGGCAAATGTTGTTTATAATATGACAGCTATTATTTCCATCGAGCGAAGCGCAGCCGTACAGCTGCAAATGAAAGATATGCAGCTTCCTAAATATGTTATGTGTAGGATTTGCTAATTTAATTTCTATGTGGACAAGGATTTCAAGAGGAACGGCCTAGTTGGAAATTTTTCACCTGTTTCACCTTCCTGGAAGCGCGCAACTGTTATTTGTGCGCCGATCCGCCCCTAAACCCACTGAGTTGGCATTTGCGAAACTCATTCTTTATTCCAAGTACAGGCTGCCCGGACCTGCAAGCTGCCTAGCCCTGCAGCTGTTGGCCGACAGCCACTTGGGTAAAACCCTGCGGGAGGCCGGGGCCGCTTCAGGCAGCAAGCGAGTGGGGTGAGCCTTTTCATCGCACCACACGCAGTTCGCGCAGCAGCCGAATAAGCAGTGATCGCTGTACCATGGTACACGTGTTCCTCTTCCTCATTACTCTTTTTTTTGCCAGTGCTGTGCTTTGCGGGCGTCGTGCTGTGACGCTTCTCTGCTGGAACGGCAGCAATTATTGGTGCGAGAAAAGTTAAAATGGGCATGCACCGCATTTAGCGGTTAAGTTTTTGTATGTTTGTCGGTTTGTTATATATTGAGCATACTAGGCAAGGAAATTAAGGGGCTTGTTAGGCAATATGTACAATGGATTCAACAGCCACCGAAACCAAAGCACATAGGGGAGTGTTTCTATCTTTTTGTTTTATTTGTCATGTTGATCAATTAGAGATTTGTAATGTAATTATTTTATTGCTTAACCTACGGCCTCTGAATGTCGCATCCGGTGCGCTCCCAACTAAGCTACCGCGACGGCTGTCTAATCTGCTTTTCGAGGTATCTAAGCTGCGCAGCTAAATTACCTTGCGCAGACTGAATAGTTAACTTTTTAACTATTACTGTTAGGCTCCTTAATTATTGAGATGCGTGTAGCCCACTGTAAGTAATGTTCCTATCGGTTTTCAGAATTTAGAATTTTGCATGCATACTTAGTTCAGTGCGTGCCTACATTTGATGCCTTTGTCATATCCGAAGCGTTTGGACGCCTAAGAAAGGGGTACTACGCATTGTTAGGGTTCAGGTAGGAGCATCCCACCGCTGCCACCAGTTGTTGGGATTCAGGTAGCAGCAGCCCACCGCTGCCATCAGTTGTCGGGATTCAGGTAGCGTGACTTGGCCGGAGAAGAGACAAGGACGATCGGAGGAAGAAAATTGGAAAACTTTATACAAGGACTATTTACATAATGTACAAGTACGGGCAACTGAGAGTGCTTCACATTAAAGAGAGCTTCTTAGCAGTCGGGAGTCTCTGGTATCTCTCAAGAAGGGGGCTCTCTCTGGTATCAAACCAGCAGCTCCTTAAAAACTCTTCGTAATCCCCAGATCCATAGGTAGGGAATACAGTTCGTAGAATGATGTCCAATCACACGATGGCACTGAAGGTACCACCAACGGCAGGGCGGTCCTGATGTTTCTTCGCAGCTCGGTCGAGAGAAAGGGAACAGGACCCGGTCACGTTGTCGTCCCCGCGGCCTCCAGGTGGCCGCGCACGTGCGTCCGGACCGCGTCCATGTTGACCCGGAGGGCACCTGCATGACACAGGAATGCAAGCTGTCTCCCAACAGGTGTCGAAAGATCTTGTACTGGGGACCGGAACGCGGAAGCTCTGTCGAAGGTGCGGCACTCGGGCAATTGTTCAAATCCAGCGTGACTAAAGGGGACCACACTGATACCGCACTTCGTCGTGGCGAGGACCGGAACGAATACGCCCCAGTAGCACAAATGGGGCTGTGAACTGCGGGCCCTTGTGGGCCCGGCACGGGCTGCCCATAGGGGCCCGACGTAGGATATGTGCGGGATTTGCAACTCGGCATCGGGGGGGACCCTGAAGGGCTGCACAGTGGGCTTACTGCATAGCCCCTCAAGGCTCCGCGCTGGATCCCATTGGGCAGGCCCGTGCCGGGTCTGCGTGGGCTGACCCATGCCGGGCCTGCGTGGGCTGGCCCGTGCCGGGCCTCTGTGGGCTGGCCCGTGTCGGGCCTCCGTGGGCTAGCCCGTACTGGGCACCCGTGGGCTATCCCGTACTGGGCCCCTGTGGTCTAGCCGTTCTGGTCCCAGTGGGCTTCTTAGGTGATAACTTGCGGGAAGTCAACAAAGGTAACCCATATAGAATCAATAGCTGTATGCCTTTGGGCCTACCGACCCAATTAGACTTAAGGCCCACCTTGCCAACCCAGAGAGGCTTTCTTCACATCATCAGTATTTTTTGTGTACATGTTAATACTGAAATTACAATGCAAGTAAGAATGCTTCTAATTTATTTATTTGTTTTTGCAAGACATTTTGGGCATTCTTGCATACAAAGCCCCAATTACTGGGGTGAAGGGTCCGCCCCCTTCGTCCGAACTTTCCGACCGCCATCCCAGTCGCCCCCAGCACGAACGCAGCCACTCTGTTGTTGCCTTCCATGGTAGCTGTTGGGATTCTGCGCTGTATAGCAGATCTAAAAGTGAACAAATAAACACACATCAAATTGATATTCAGTATGGTGGATAAAAATCACTTTCAAAAGTACTACAGTCACATCTTTCAGGAAATGCTTCATAGCCGTATGCAATGCTACAATGTGGAATGCTTGAAATATCAGCATATTTCGTTTGCTGTTAATATCCGTAACCATAATAAACATAAATATCCATAATAAGAATAACCAAAAGGTGCATGAGCCATTAAAGGACTATAGACACCTAAATTTATTGCATGTTTTCTTCTGTAAAATGATGCGTTAGATAATAAAATACATGGATTACTAGGTAGTACTTGCCTACAACCACGCTAAATAATTTATAATCGAATTTCTTCTCTCATGCAGTTTTGGTTTCATCGACCGAACGCCGACTGTCGTGAAGTTGATGTTTTGGTCACATGATGCAACTAGAAAAACTAATACAATCGCTGATATGTAGCTTTAATTGACTACGACATTTAACCCAGCCTCTTCCAAGACCTAGAATGAGAAAAAATGACCTGTCAGCAACAATATAATCGATTTTTTATGCCTCATGTGAATTAAACACCAACTACTCGTCACAGTCATCGTTCGACTGATGAAACCGAAACAGCGTCAAGAAGAAATTAAATTGCAGAAATACTGCACATTGCGCTAGTTGGTGTTGATGCATAGTGGTGGTTCAAAAGCGCAAACACATACGGACCATGTAAGAGACGAGACACACAAACCAGCGCTGAACTTACTACAGATTTTTTATTAGGAAGAAGCACGTCATATATACATACACGAAAAAACAACGCACATGCGCAGTGTCAACAAGACTCCTAGTGCTAGTACAAGAAAAAACTGCTTTAAAAGCACGTGAATATCTGCAGAACCACTACCCACTAAGTAGCATATTGATTTCTTGAAGCGATAATGTAACAGATGACATACTCACGCACCCATTACTTTTTCTGATAATATGAAATGCCTCAGCTACTTCTCTAGTGCGCTGGTCAGAATTAGCGAACAAGACATCAGTATCGTCCAAAAAATGGTGTACATTTGCACGTGAAACAATGCTTAGCTAGGTTAGTTTCTTTCCTAAAGAATTAGCGTGCTCCATGAGCCGCACGTTAATGCAGCGGCCAATTTGACCTATGTAGGTAAGGCCACAGGACTGAGGGATTTGATACGCTACGCCAGTCTTACAGGGAACATATCTATTTTCATGATTTATGTTGCAAGCATTTCTTTTGCGCCCTTCATGCTTTCTTTGAACTGCCGCCCCCACTCTCTAGCTTGTTAGGTGCAGGGAATAGAACCTTTACCCCATGCTTGCTTCCCACTCTTTTTAATCCGGTGCGACAGCGTGTGGACATATGGCATAACCCACTACCTTTGTTCTCCCTTCTTACGTACCCTTTTCCAGCCCCGAGGTACTTGCAGACGATTTCAGCTCACGGAGGACTTTGTCTGCACTCGAAACGAGAACTGAGTCCCAGAAACCAGCTTCCCTACATCTGTCTATTTGGGCTAAGAGACTGGGCATCATTTTATGATAAGATTTCTTTACTGCCATGCCTAAGCATCCCGTAACGATGCCACTTTTTTCAAGCTTTGAATGAAAGGGCCTGTAATTCAAAAGGAGCTTTTCACTCAAGGGGAATACTGCCAACAGACATGGTTGGGTTCGAAAGAGAATTTTAAATAAAGGAATTGCAAGACTCTTTCTTAAGGGACTTCATGTGTGAACCTCAGCCCCGACCAATTATGTGCAAAACTATGAACATTTGACACAAATTCGGGATTCACGGACCTAGCCAGCACCAGGTAATCATCCACATAACAGAAAATGCATATGCAATAACCGGCTAGATCAGTCTCAACTTTCATATCAACCCTGCTTAGATAAATGTTACTGAGAATGGGAGCTACCTTGGCACCTATGCACACACCCGATTTTTGCATATAAAGACGACCATCCCACTCAACAAACGTGTTACTCAGGTAGCAAGATAACAGTTAAAGAAAGGATCCTGTTGTGATTCCACACTCATTTTGGAACACGCATTCATCGCTCTCATCACATAGTGCCCGGCTCTCATTTCGGAGGAAATCCGCTACTGCCTCAGAATTAGGTACGAGAAACGGATCCTTTACGCGAAGTGACGACAAATGTTTGAGAAGATAGGTAGACACAAACAACTGCCAAGAATTGTGCTCAGATACGCTTGCCCGGAAAGGAAATTTAGGCTTGTGCATCTTAGCACTAAAGAAAATTTCTAGCACCGATTGTTCAGCTTCCTTCACTTTCTTTGCTATACCTTCATACTTAAAACTTCCGAAGTAAAGTCATCGTCTCCTCTGAACATCGGTGCTAGAAATTTTCTTTAGTGTTAAGACGCACAAGCCTAACGTTACTTTCCGCGCAATCGTATCTGAGACCAATTCTTGGCAGTTGGTTGTGTCTACCTATCTTTGCAAACATTTGTCGTCACTTCGCGCAAAGGATCCGTTTCTCGTACATAATTCTGAGGCAGTAGCTGATTTCCACCGAAATGAGAGCCTGGCACTATGTGATGGTTTAAGCATAGATGTTGTTGATTTGTTTTATTTTGTTCCACACTTTGAACTAATCCAGTATGTTCAGCAATGTATTACAGAGGACAACAATGAATACGTGCTCCAAAATGAGTGTTGAATCCTCGAAAATGAGTGTTGAATCACAACAAGTTCCTTTCTGGAACTGTTATCTTACTACCTGAGTAACACGCTTGTTGAGTGGGATGGTCGACCTTATATGCAAAAATCGGGTGTGTGCATAGGTGCCAAGGTAGCTCCCAATCTCAGTAACATTTATCTAAACCGGGTTGATATGAAAGCTGAGACTGATCTAGCCGGTTATTGCATACGCATTTTCTGTTATGTGGACGATTACCTGGTGCTGGATAGGTCAGTGAATCCCGAATTTGTCAAATGTTCTTGATGTTTTTGCACGTAATGGGTCGGGGCTGAAGTTCAAAAATTCTCTTTCGAACCCAACCATGTCTGTTGGCAGTATTCCCCTAGAAGTGAAAAGCCCCTTTTGAATTACAGGCCCTTTCATTCAAAGCTTGAAAAAGTGGCATCGTTACGGGATGCTTAGGCATGGCAGTAAAGAAATCTTATCATAAAATGATGCCCAGTCTCTTAGCCCAAATAGACAGATGTAGGGAAGCTGGTTTCCGGGACTCAGTTCTCGTTTCGAGTGCAGACAGTCCCCCATGAGCTGAAAACCGTCTACAAGCACCTCGGGGCTGGAAAAAGGTTCGGAAGAAGGGAGAAGAAAGGTAGTGGTTATGTCATATGTCCACACGCTGTCGCACCGGATTAAAAAGAGTGGGGAGCAAGCATAGGGTAAAGGTTCTGTACCCTGCACCTAACAAGCTAGAAAGAGTGGGGGCGGCAGTTCAAAGAAAGCATGAAAGGCGCAGAAGAAATGCTTGCAACATAAATCATGAAAATAGATGTGTTCCCTGTAAGACTGGCGTAGTGTATCAAATCCCTGTCCTGTGGCCTTACCTACATAGGCCAGATTGGCTACTGCATTAACGTGCGGCTCATGGAGCATGCTAATTCTTTAAGAAAGAAACTAACCTAGCTAAGCATTGTTTCACGTGCAAATGTACGCCATTTTTTTGACGAGACTGATGTCTTGTTCGCAAATTCTGACCAGCGCACTAGAGAAGTAGCTGAGGCGTTTCATATTATCAGAAAAAGTAATGGGTGCGTGAGTACGCCGTCTGTTACATTATTGCTTCGAGAAATCAATATGCTACATAGTGGGTAGCGGTTCTGCAGATACACACATGCTTTTAAAGCGGTTTTTTACCTTTTACTAGCACTAGGAGTCTTGTTGACATCGCACATGTGCGCTGTTTTTCCGTGTGTATATATATGACGTGCTTCTTCCTAATAAAAAAATCAGTTGTAAGCTCAGTGCTGGTTTGTGTGTCTCGTCTCTTGGTCCGTGTGTGTTTGCACTTTTGAACCATGACTATGACATTAAATAATAAATTATTTAGTGGTCATACATGTATAGAATGTCTAACGCATGGTTTGAAAGAAGAAAACGCACAAGAAAAAATTTGGTAAGTATAGTCCTTTAAATTTGGATGGCTACTCAGTAATTGATAACGGAAGTGCTGAAAACCACACCAGGTAGATTGAAAGTAGCTTTTTCCTGCAATTAGATGGTGTGTTCACAAAGTGTATATAACCTTCAGAAGATTCACATGTACTCGCCAAAAATTGCGCTGTACAGCCGTAGGTTCTTAAATGCTTCTTTTTCGCCACGCCCCTTCAATGTGTACATAAGGGCCACAGGAGTCTTCACTAGTCTTCATAATAAGTTTTGTAGCGTCATCAGCTGGCTCACTCCCAATGAGTGCTAGCTTTTTGATCTGAAATAGACTATACAGAATATACAAAGTGAACTATGCCATGAAAACCATACACTGAACCATTCATAAAACTCCCTCTTCGAGGAACCATGTGCAAGTCAACAAAAAATCAGAAGGATGTAGAACAGGATAATACAGGGGACTCAAAGAGACCTATGATCACAATGGTATGACTCAGCTTAATAATAACAGAATTCTCTGCTGTCTTCTAAACGACCATCTTTGCATCGTCATATTAACTTCCTTTTATGCACGACTCAATGGCATACGCTTCCCAAACAATAAGATAAGGGGGACAAAGTGAAGCCATTACTTTAAGTCCACCTTGGACTATGGCAAAATTGTAGTCTGGAGCTTAATGAGTAATGTAAGAACATAACCGCCAGCTGCCACTATGAACAGCAAGGCTAATGCTTGTGCTAATTTCTTGTAGTAGGCTAGATATTATATACAGCAAATCCTCTTTCAAATACACTTGTACAAAATGAAGCTTTCAGGTCTACAAATCCAAATGCAACATGAGGCAATTTCGAAGTCCCAACTTAATCTGAAGTGGACTCACCATATGTAGAGGGCTCAAATTAAACTACAGCAGAACAAAACACTATGCATCAAAATTATATTAAAAGGAATCAATACGTTGCCAGTAGTTCATAGGCACAAGTGAAAGAAATGCCATATACCCAGTCGAAAAAAAACACTAGCCCGTTTCTGGTGTTTACACCAAACTGGCTTTTTAAACACGGGTTCTGGTGTGACCGTGTCTGGTGCTCCGACCAGGCCAGGATTTTCAGACACGGGTCCTAATGTGGCGTAGTGTGGTGTGCTTTAGTCTGTCCTGGTCTGGTTTTTTGTGCTGTGACCCGGTCGTCTGATACCGGCTCTGGTGTGCTTTGGTTTAGTGTTTCCTGGTGTGGTCGGTGTACCATTAGATTTGGTGCGGTTGGTATACCGTAGAATGTCTTGATTGAGATGCTGTGAGTTTGGACATACTATCGTGAGAAAAATTAAGAGATCCCAGCGAATGCATGCCAAATGTGTAAAACGGCAAGCACTCCTGATGTTGAGTCAGGTGCACTAACATCCATCAATCTCGCTGCGCCGGCCTTGATGGCACGAGCATTTCATCAGGTGGCACATGCACGCAGTTAGGCATAGTGTGGCACACACTCGCAGCATCATAATTTTTCACATGATTGTACATTGGAGCATGCACATAACCACATCATTTCTGTTCTTGCCGAAGACTAAGAGCAAGCATGTATCGTAAAGAAAAAATGCTCACATTTGCACAAAAGCATCCTTAGCTTCATTGGTAGACAAAATTTGCAGAATAGCCAAGATGAAGGCCCCTAGCATCATAGCGTGCATCTTTTCTGACAAAGTTGAATAGGTTGAATTTCCCTGATAGCAGCTTGACTTCAGCTGTGTAGCCACAATGCCTGAAGAACAACAGAACAAAATCACGAATTTGTGTGAAATACACTATAATAATCACTGTGCAAAGAAAACCAGCAAATACTGCTATTAAATTTAGCTCAGTGGTGCAAACATACAGTACACATTCAATACGACTTGCAATGCCTCTGCAGTAAATCAACTATCTTCTGCTTTATAGTAAATCAATGCTACTCACATAAAGCACCCAACTTGCATTAATTTGCTTGAAATCAGTCTCTGGATGAGCAAGTATTTCACACATTCATTCACACAGTACGATGAACACGGACAAGGGGGAAGACACCGAAAAACACTGAGGTGCCTCCTCCCTTGCCCCTGTTCATCATCATGCTGTGTAAATGAAAATGTGAATTATTGCGTTGTGTTTTTCTTTTGTATTCATAGCTAACTGCATATATTTACAATACAGTTGGGTACGCCTGCATCATTATCTGAATTCCTATCATATTTTAGCATTGCAGCTGATATTGAGCATGACAGTCCTTCTAACACAGTCAGACTTTCTGAGACAATCAACAGCACTCTAGCATCTCCGGTAATTTGATTCATTACGAGGCTCAGAGATACTAATACTTGGTAGCCTAGAGAAATAAATTGATATGAAAATTCTACTGCTGCAGAAAACAAAAAATAAGAGAAATCAAGGAATTACAGAAATGATTACAAGATGCCCATAAAGATGGGCACAAAAAGGAGATAAGATGTAGTTCGACTAAAAAAAATATCAGAGGCGAGTATATTTCAGGGTGACAAATCCACGTATTGAGACTTTTTATGCGCACAGGGTGCAGAACTGCAAAGCACTGCAAGGCTGGCTGCATCTATTTAGAAGGCCATTCCTCTTCATTTCTTCCAAAAAAGTGGCAGCAAAGCATAAAAAGCCGACTGCTGAAATTTATTTTCAGCTGAATGCCACATACAAAATGACAAGCGTGGAATGTTAATGATTCGAAAGGAAACCTTAAACAAGATGCGATGAACTCTGGCACTGGTAAAACCCTAACAGATGTGCAAAAAAAAAGCTGCCAGATTATTTTTCCTGCTGAATGTATTAAAACCAAAGCTGCCTGAGCGCACATGAGTTTTGTTTAGGTATAGCTTGCTATACACATCCTGAGCCTCTGGTGCAGTTGACTGCAGAGTACCTGCAGACACTTGCACACATACAAAACCCACACTAGAATCTGCGTACTGTGCATTGCCCACTATAGTGCCTAGCACGCCCTGTCTTCCAGTGAGATGCACTTCTTTTGGTGCATCCAGTCGTTAGGGTTCCAGGTTTAAAAAATGTCCGAGTTGATTATGAGTTAAGTGAATAAGCTTAACAAGTTGACTGGTTCTAAGCAGGCAGATCACTTGCAAGAGCCGCTTCTCACAGCAAGGCAGAAAACAATAATGGCTTCAGGACACTGCAGTGCAGGGCTCCAAATTAGTTTAGACCAAGTGGGGTTCGTTAAGCTTCGCTGACATTGGCAGACCGGCGCCTTTTCCAAAGTAGCAATGTTTACTGCCACACATATACATAACTCACAAGTCACATGATTCCTCCCAACATGTATGCAACAAAGTATTGCAACCGCTTCGAGCCATCTCTACAGGCCCCACCGGGCCGTCCCTGCTAAGTGTGAAAAAAGTGGCTAAGATATGCTATGTCATATTCAATACTACAAACTATTTTTACAAAGCATGCAGCAAAGCTAGCGAAAGAGTTCTCAAGCACACCTATGCTTGAGTAAAAAGTAGCCAAAATCTTATTACATGTAAACTGAAGTAGCCGAAGTTAGAACGTGATTTGTAAAACTGTATGCATAACAGCTAGACAAGAGAGCAGAGAAGGTAAGGGCAAACAGGGGCTCATTATGGGCTACATGATGGACTCTAACAGTAACTTCCATCATGGCATCTGACAGTTAAACAATAGGCCAGCTAGCATTCAATTCAAGCTTATTTCCATGCAAAATGCTTTCAGTGATGGCTACAAGTTATAACATACAAATTTTCGTTGTTAAGTAGAAGTAACCAGAGGATTCATGGACGATGGCAAATGTGGCGGCACCCACGAATGCCTATACTGAGTCAGCATCACTTAGGCCTCAGTACCTAAAATCCAAGCTTCAGGGCAAATGACTGCTAAGTACCGTCCGTCTTCTGTTTCCATGGCATGAGAAGTAGATATCCACTAATAGTTATTCCTTATGAGTAATTTCACTGATCATGCACTGCCGCACTGCACATAGAGCCTAGGCTTTTAAGCTGCTTTTATCCTCACACGAGCTAACTGAAACCATCAATCAACCTCCTGTAAATAAACTTTCACATGAAGACATCTACAATTATTTGATCACGCCTTGTATGTTTGGCATTATCCTTTGTTTGGCGCTTTCATATTATAAACCCCTAACAAACCTGAGTCGTAATTCTCACATACACTGATGGAGTGAGTATATGCCCCTGAGATAAATCCAGCTACAGCTAGCAATTACCTCTCAGTTCATCCATTTTTCACACTCCAGCGCACAAAAATACACGAACGAAGAGGATAGACACCACGGACACCGGACATATTTTTTGTGCGCTGGAATGATGTCTCGTAATTCCCAGAACCGACTATCCCAGCCCTCTATGCTTAGCTTTGTGGAGAACCTTTTCCTTGCCTTCCGCTGCCACCTCCTGAGCACTTGCCACTGGAACTGCATAGTACAACTGCTTCTGTTGACCAGATGGGAATGGCAGTTCTCTTGTGAAATACAGCATCTTTTGGGATTCCTTTCACGATGTAATACATTGCCTTCTCTACCTTGAATTTAGATACACCTAAAGGAAAAAGAACACGCATATAAAAATTCTTAGCCATATTTGCAGCCAGGAATATGATAATAATTGTATTTGTACGCTTCATAGCAACAACAGCAGTATGCTTTAACGCCTGTTGAAGCAAGAAAGTAAGAAATCATTTCGTTTATTACCAACACAAGACTTGCACCTTGACGTTGATGGTGTCATGCAATAGTGGTGAGTTCTGATAGCAGTGTGAAGTACAAAAGGCAACTGCTTGCCTCGAATTTTAGAACATGCAACTTTAACTCCACAATTATTGAAAAAATTTGACTTCATCCTTGAAAATCGCAGATTAGTATGTGTGGTAGCAAATACTGAAAATAAAATAGTAGGAACACTGCCACTGTTTAAATCAACACGCGGTGACTGGTTTGGTTTATGGTTTGGTTTATATAGGTTTAACGTCCCAAAGCGACTCAGGCTATGAGAGACACGGTAATGAAGGGCTCCAGAAGTTTCGAGTACCTGGGGTTCTTTAGAGTGCTCTGACACCGCACAGTACACGGGCCTCAAGAATTTCGCCTTCATCGAAATTTGACCGCCGCGGCCGGGATTGAATTCGCGTCTTTCAGGCCAGCAGCCGAGTGCCATAACCACTCAGCCACCGCGGCGGCTTCGCAGTGACTGGTAAGAGCAATTTGCTAATTGCAGTTCTTGCCCATGCCCTTGTCAAGCAAGGCACTAATGCCGGTTGACCTGTAGTAAATCTAACGTGTCCTCAACATGCTGCCTGGTTAGCAAAGTTCTTGTAGTCAAAATTGAACGAAACATTATTTTTTCAGCTAGAAGCGCATGAACTATTGATATAGTCCAAGGCAAACAACTTAGTGCCTTAGAATAGTGTTCAACGAGGGGCCCACACGTAGAGACACTTGACTTGCCACTGTTTCCTTATACAAAGTAATACAGGAGTGCATGGCCTGTGGTGTTCAAGCTAAGAAATACAAAATATAAATAGAAACAAAACTGAAGTGCAAAGAAAAATTATACAAGTTCTGTCATTACACCTTATGTGACACTAGAGAGTACATGTTCATAAAGAAGTAGAAAATGGTCATTTTGAAATTTTGCACAATCACCAAATTGTCATGAGCAGTCAGTATGCCTTTTTTCCCACAAAAGGTTTCCAGCGGCTCCAGTGCACTTCAGTTTCTTTTTAGTACAGTGCCTTTAAAAGACAGAAATTGGTCAAGGGCCACAAAATGGTAATAACTGTGTATCACCATTTTCATATCTATGCTTCATTAATTTTTAACACAACCTCCAATATGACCCACACGATTTGCTGCAGGAGCAGGATTCCAGTGTGCACCACTCACATTCAATGAAGGACCTGGCTGCCTTTTCCAAGTGTTATACTAATTTTCACAATGAAAGTACCGTTGAGCGAGTTTGACAGCAAGCAAAAACATGATTTGAACCCAATAGCATAAGGAAATTTTAAACTGGTCCATAACAATATGCTTGTAACAAGACAACTTCAGGTGTCAATACTCAGCAAAGTTGCCATCAGATCTCAGCTTTGGTGTGCTCATAAAGGGAGGGTGGGGTGCTTAGTTATAATGACCAATTGTCACGGCTGGTACATTGTGCTACCTACTTCAATGATGAAGGATGTGACAAACTACCCTCCAAAATCTGACATCTGGCATAAAGGCTGAAAAGCAAAAACAAATGAAGGACCACTAAGACCTGAAATTATTTCCTGCTTGAACAGTTATGCACATCCTAAAAGAAGCTGACAAACGGCACAAAGTTATACTGGTATTTTGGCCTCAGATGCTCGCTCATTTGAGCCTCAGTATCCTAACTAAAGCAATAAAAAAGACATGACTGTTGAAGGCATCATAAGTTCCTGTAAAGCTCATCAGCAGTGAGAAAAACAAATTCTAACCTTCATAATAATATAAAATTCAGCCAATGAGGCCACTGTGTCAGTCACCAACTAAGAGACCATGTACAAACTATACACTGTAAATGCACAAACTCTACATGAGAGCAAAGCATGCCCTGCACTTGTGAAACACATTTGTGTCAATGTAAGATTCTTGGCAAACAGTAGGTATCACCATTATTGGCATGTGCTAAAAAGGAAGAGGGCACCTTAATGATGCTGTACAATTTAGAATTCAGCCTTTCAGTAAACTATATTTTGTCTAGTGCCATGAGCACCGTCAGAGGAGAAGGCAAAAATGAAAGGAAAGCTGCCAGGTCTCATGAGGCCTGCCACAAAAAAGAACACTGAACAGAAGTGGTGCACAAACCAAAAAGAAGGGATGCACTATGCGATTACAGGACACAAAATAACACAGGAAAACAGGGCCTAACCAATGAATGAAAAGAGAACAACCAAAAGAAGGTAAGCAGTACTGAACACTGCTAACTCTGCAAATTGAGAACAGTGAAATAGACAACACCTAAAAAATAAGTTTCAAGGACTATAAAAACGTAACTTTGGTCACATATTTTTTAAACGCTGCATTAGACATTAGAATACATAAATCCCCAAGTGGTATTTGCCTACCATTAAATAATTTATAATTCCATTCCCTTCTCTGATGTTGTTTAGGCTTGATCAGCCGAATGATGGCTGTGATGCATAGTTGGCCTTTAGGTCTGCTGAGGCATGAAAAAGGCTACAATATAAATGTTGATATGCAATTTTCATGCACTACAACACCTAAAACAGCCTGTTTCAAAAGCTGGAATGATAACAATTGCCATAGCAGCAGTTATATTACCAGTTTTCTTGCTTTTGACATGACCTTAAAACCAACTACACGTCGCAGCCATCGTTCGGTTTATAATACTGAAACAACAAGGAGAAAGTCAATTATAAATTATTTACCAGTCATAGAGCAAATATCACGGGGTGGTCCATGTGCAGGTGCGGACAGAAGTAGACGGAGCGCGCCGCACAAGAACTGCGTGTCAACGCCGCCTAGCCAAACCAGACGAAAGTTCGAAATCGCCACGTGCATGAGCAGGCCCGCTTCCGGCGCGACCCTCTCAATGCTCCGCTTGCCTCGCATTCGTCCGGCGTCTGTGTCGTGCTGATAATGATCATGATCGAATGGTCGTGCTCTGTGTAGCTAGCGAACATTTCGGAAAACAAAGACCGCTGTCTTGATAAGGCAAATTGCGCGGGGACGCCTCTACCATTAAGCCGCTTCGTTTGAGACAGCTGGAGGCGTGTTTGCGCCGCAAACAACCCGCATGTTTCGAACTTTTGCTGCCGCTGGGACTCTGCTGCGTCTCACTCGCAAGCAAACGCGCTCGAAACACTCGGCATACTGCCGCAGTTTTGTGTTAATTTTCTTCAGTTATCACTGATGATTCGCCTTGTCCCTACCAGGCGCTGGCGCAGCACTAGTGCATGCACCCTGCCTGTCTCCCTCGAAACAAACTGCCCCTATACTGGATCCTGCTCTTATCACCACTGAGACAGTGCGCTGCGTATCGCGCTGTCATGTGCAGAGCAGAGCTCATGGTAAACACTTTGCATGCACCTTCGGATCTTAGGATGACTACAAGCACCCGCTGTCTCACCCACACGAATGCTGTGGCAGCAGTGCGTCACTGTTGCGTGCCCCGCGTGCGAAATTCGGCATATAGGTGCCCGTGATCGCCCACTAATCAGAGTATGAGCCATGACAGAAGCCGGCAAGCGATCCAAACTCTTCTGTGCGAGCTGCATTACTTCACTGCTACCAGTTACATATAGACATTGGTCTGTTTGAGAATATAGGTGTGGAAACCGAACAGCTGCATCCAGCACATTTGGAAGCAGTCACTATCCTTGAGACGCTGGATCGCGCTGCAAAAAGCGCCAAAAGCGGCGGTTTCATCTCATTTTAGGCAGACCTCCTAGGCTAGGTTCCAATGCAGGAGCACTGTGGTGCAGTACAGACACACAGGGCGCATGCTTTGCCCTCCGTCGGTTCCTCGTAGGTGCAAGCCGAAAATGAACGGTAACTGTATTAAAAGAACCCGAAGCTGCGGTAATGGATCGAGTGTTTTTGAGTTTATTTGGTCTATAGCGAGATGGAAATGAATCCCAGAGGCAACTAAAGTTTGAAGGACGCGTGCTATTTGCGATGGAAACGTGCCTACAGCTGCCACAGATGAAACAACATAATGATAGCGTCGCCCCCGCGGGATTTGTGGCATCAAGGGCAGCGGTCTGTGCGCTCCGAAATGCCCGCTCGCTACTAAGGGCACAACCATCCGACCATAATCATCATCAGCGTGACCCTGACTACGGCCGAATTCGAGGCAAGCGGAGCAATGAGAGGGTTGCGCTGGTCGGGGGCCTGCATATGCGTGTCGCGATTTTGAGCTTACGTGTGGTTTTGGTAGGCGGCGCTGAAAAGCAGTTCTTTCTTGTGCGGCACGCTCCGTTTACTTCTGTCCACGCCTGGACATTAACGTCTAAGGCATTTGAAAAAAGACGCAAGCAAACATCTGGTGTCCATAGTATATGCAGTTTCTTTCAAGATTTGTTGAACTATGATATCAGGTAGCATGCCGAAAGGCTGAGTCAAACAGGTCACTACAAGCTCCTAATTTCCTGTAAGTGTATTAGAGCAAGTATATTCACTGAACTTGCACAGTGTCATCACCAAGCAAGTGAAATGGCAAAAAAATCAAAACTGACCAAGATAATCACCGAGGTAACAATTTATGGTGAACATTCACCTTTTTCATTTAGCACTTTTAGCTTTTTTGTGCACAGGCTATAATTCAAGAAACCTTGAAGTAGTTTGCAGTAGACAGTGCTTATTTTCCACTCAGATCTAGAGGCAGTACAGATATTGCAACTACAGTAAAAAGTTCTTTTAACAGTACCTCTTGCTGGACTAGTTGGTGTAACATTGTGTAACAAAAGTAAAAACAGCGCTAATTTTTACATAAACAACACAGAAAGAACAGACAGGACGGGCGCTGTCCTGTCTGTTCTTTCTGTGTGGTTTGTGTAAAAATTAGCACTGTTTCTACTTTCGTTATACAGTGAGAGGCCACAGAAGAGAAAATGTCAAGTCCAATTAATGTTTCATCTTTGATGTGCATTTATAGCTGCACTATATAACACCATTCATATTCTTTTCATCAAGTGAAATAAGACGTATTTGCTGGACCAGTCTCAGAGGAGTGCCATGTGACACCGGCATTACTGCAGAAGCTTGACATGGTTATCCTTCTACTATGATTGTCTATGACGAGTGCCATGGGAGATGGATACTAGAGGAAAAAAGAATAAAAGCATTGTTCTCATGCTGTAATATCACCTTAGAATGCTGCCCTGTAGCCCATTACTTCATATTGGCATTTTTTAAAGCCTGGCTGCATTGAAGGGGGTTTCTAGTGACTCGAGAACAGGTGGGGAGGGAACTAGAGAGGGACAGAGAGAAAGCAGCTGAGCTGAGGCTATGCCAGTGTGCTCGTTGTTGCTGTGTAGCCTTGGAGCTGAGCGGCCAGCTCTGGACTCAATCGTGGTATGAGGGTGCGGGTTTCTCTTTTTCTTGCACCCTGTGTGTTGTGCAGTCAACGTTGCATTTTTTGCATCTTAGCTATAAGAAAACATGTTAATGATTCTTGCTAAAAATCACCACGAAATTTTAAAAATGACAGGAGAAATGTTTCAAAAACCACTAAAAAGAAAAATAAAATTGGTTGCTTGCTTCGGATTCATACGCTCCCTACATTCTAGTACAGGGAGTCTCAGATTCCTCGCTAGTTTTATAAGGGTTCCGAGGCCAGCCGAGACCCACCTGTATTTAAGCACTGCTTCTTTCTGAGCATGAAACTGGCACTATCTAAAGATGACCTATTGAGAAGAGACACACACGTTATTTTGAATAGGGGAATGCCAATACATGCCATCAACGTTCTGGTCCAAAGCAGACATTGCAACACACATCTTAATGCAGAGGTGAAAAAAAACAGATCCGAGAAAACTCGACACATACTTGTGCTCTGCAATGTACGCTGAACGGGCACAGACAAGAACAGCCCCAAATCTGGACAGTGGAGACATCTCCGATGAAGCTCTTTTCAGACCTCTTCACTACTGAAGAGAAGGCACTTCACCTGCATAACATCATAATTTCCAGCTGTGTATTTTGCACCCACAATGCTTGGCACTTCCTGATAATTATTTGTATTGCTGGCATTTCACACAACCACAAGAAAATGTTTAAACAGCCAAACTTCAAATACATAACGCCACTTGCTCACACTAGTTTTTATGATAAGCTCTGTACTACCTAGGTTATTCGAAACCACTTAATTTGAAAGGGCTACAAAGCGCTCTATTTCTAGGGCTACTTCTTCGTCATCATTTAGCAATGATTTTTATTCACGGCCGCCAGCAACTAAAAGAACTTTACAGCTGCAGGCAACGTTACCAATGTTACAAAAGCGATTGCACAGGCAGCTACCTGTTGTGGTATCGCAGTGACGCGTCGCTTCAATTCACTCAGTCGCTTGCATGCCTTGACGCGTCACACCCCTCCCACTCTGAGCTTGACAGCTGGTGTAATCGGCTCGTAGAGGTGTGTTCTAACCTTAAGACGCTACATCAGATCACTATAAAGACGCACATACGCGTAGCGAATAACAGAACGCTAAACAGACCGCGCGGCGCACGCTATCGGCAGTCCGCAACGGGCCGACACTGGCGTCAAAAACACGCGTGCAGGCAGTGCACGATCCCGTCCCACGTCGAATAATGAACAGGAAGTCGGGCAACCACCTTAACGAAAGCCCAAAACATAGTGACGAGCCTTGCTGGGCGGTATACAATTGCCACATTTACAATTAGGACTCCTACGCGTGCCTGCCATTCAGCAAACGCATCTATGCATACACCTCGGCGCTCGCGTCGCAACGCATACACTGTGAACACTGACGGACCAGCAGTTTGATGATTCGATGTGGAATGCAACTTTGCTGCCGCGGAAACAACCAGTGACTCACGCGCAATGCCGAAGGGAAACGAACAGGACAGAGCTGACAGAGCCTCGTCCCTTCCGCGTCTTCTCGCCTTTGCGCTCGCTCGATTATTTACGCGGTGGCAAATTGCACGCACTCTTGCGCTACACTATGGGTCTCACCTGGAAACGAAGACTACGCATTCCAGTAACCGCTTTATTCTCTTGCTTCGCAGCGGCTACGGTTGAAGCCGAACGTGTTGTCAATATGAAACGGCTCCATGCTTCTCGGCGTGGTGACTTTTCACCAAGTACGCGAACGGCTGCATTGCTGACACGCGGCGCAAGCTACGATAAGCAGGAAATCCAAACGGAAGTTTGAAGGAACGATTTTGAAACCAGACACAAACAGCGCACGAACAGCAGCAGCACGGAGCACGCATGGTAAATATATACTGCGAACTGTTACAAAATTGCAGTTAGACTAAGGCGCTCCGCGCCTCCGTGCATCATTTCCAGCCAGTTTTCATGTCAAAAGCAGGCGACAATGTTTCAGCTCCTTGCAGAACAACATTACAAATTGTTTTCTTAGTTTTTCTCTTTTCTTTCTGGTCTTTTGCCGACCGGATTAACGAGCTTTCACTGCATATTTTTTAGCACAGCACCAAATTTCTCGTAAACCACATTTCGCCTTATGCTAGAAAGATATGATCTGGAGAACAAGTCTGGTTTACTCAAATTCAAGAAAAAAAAGTTAATCTCGAAGGTGCTATTGTAGATTTCAACAAAATGTGTATTACTGCAAAATCTCAAATTATACAAACAATAAGGGACCATAAAAAATTCAAATTATCAAATGACCCCCAACAAAACTGACAAGAACCGTTTGTACCAGGTCGGAAGAGGGGACCGCCTCAGTTATTGCTGGCAGCCGGAATTCGTCTACCTATATGGTTTGCGATTTTGAAGCGCATATAACTTAAATTACATGCTTAATTCCATATTCTATGCAGAATATATTTAGCTTGAACGCGGGAATGCAAGCTATTTGCCCACATTCGTCTGGCTTCATCAACGTGCTGAGTGGCAGCCCATATACTGCGAATATAATATATGCCCGCACTTCACCCATGCGCCCATGCTCCATCGCTGTGGTACCCATGCAGCCCTTTTACATGTAATGTAGGATATGCAGCCAGGCTAATGTAAGTGCAACTACATGTCCATAGGTGTCGCCGGGCAACCATCGGTAACATTACGCGTGATGTTTCTGCACTGCAAACTCCAGAATAATCGACGCAGGACTTACGAAGGCTACAGGCTGAAATATACTCCTGTTTCCACACACAGTGTCGTCAGAGTGATTCACGGCAAGCCCCCATCGCGGTTGCCCGCAATTCACCGTCGTATAGCCCAGGTTCACGCACACACATTTTGCCACTGCATAGTCCACACATAGCCCTTTTCTACCAGATATGTAGGCGGGGAAGGTGTGGGAATGGCTGATATATGCCCATGCGCCACCCACGTATTTTCTACGCAGTGCCTTTGTAGGCTGTAGGCGGGAATATTGTATGTTTGCCCACACGCATCTAGCCTCCTTGGATCCTTGAGGGTGCTGCAGGGGCCGCCTCTATTGGGTTTGCCCGCACTTCACCATCATGTAACCCCATATTTTATGCACACGAACTGCATGCAGCCCATGCTTAGCCCTTTCATACCCTGGTTAGGATAAAGGCGGGGAAGATGCGGAAATGACAAACGTGCCCACGCCTAGCCCATGCGGGACCAACGTAGGCGTTGCTCAGACAGCCCAAACTGCATGCCTACAACGCTTCGCCGCTGTGCAGCCCAAAGTTTAGCCCCTATATTTTCCACACGGGACCCATGTAGGCCGAAGGCGGGAATACTATCTCTCTGCCCACACAAAACCACCGTGGCTCCCTCAAGGCGCTGCACGGGAAGCCCCAAGAGGGGCTGCCCACACTGAACCATGATAGAGCCCGCACTGTTGCCCCGCATGTATCTGTGGTGGCATGCATACAGCCCATACTTAGCCCTTTCATACCCTGTTTAGGATAGAGGCGGGGAAGATGCGGAAATGACAAATGTGCCCACGCCTAGCCCATGCGGGACCAACGTAGGCGTTGCTTAGACAGCCCAAACTGCATGCCTACAACGCTTCGCCGCTGTGCAGCCCAAAGGTTAGCCCCTGTATTTTCCACACGGGACCCATGTAGGCCGAAGGCGGGAATACTATCTCTCTGCCCACACAAAACCACCGTGGCTCCCTCAAGGCGCTGCACGGGAAGCCCCAAGAGGGGCTGCCCACACTGAACCATGATAGAGCCCTCACTGTTGCCCGCATGTATCTGTGGTGGCATGCATACAGCCCATACTTAGCCCTTTCATACCCTGTTTAGGATAGAGGCGGGGAAGATGCGGAAATGACAAATGTGCCCACGCCTAGCCCATGCGGGACCAACGTAGGCGTTGCTTAGACAGCCCAAACTGCATGCCTACAACGCTTCGCCGTTGTGCAGCCCAAAGTTTAGCCCCTATATTTTCCACACGGGACCCATGTAGGCCGAAGACGGGAATACTATCTCTCTGCCCACACAAAACCACCGTGGCTCCCTCAAGGCGCTGCACGGGCAGCCCCAAGAGGGGCTGCCCACACTGAACCATGATAGAGCCCGCACTGTTGCCCGCATGTATCTGTGGTGGCATGCATACAGCCCATACTTAGCCATTTCATACCCTGTTTAGGATAGAGGCGGGGAAGATGCGGAAATGACAAATGGGCCCACGCCTAGCCCATGCGGGACCAACGTAGGCGTTGCTCAGACAGCCCAAACTGCATGCCTACAACGCTTCGCCACTGTGCAGCCCAAAGGTTAGCCCCTGTATTTTCCACACGGGACCCATGTAGGCCGAAGGCGGGAATACTATCTCTCTGCCCACACAAAACCACCGTGGCTCCCTCAAGGCGCTGCACGGGCAGCCCCAAGAGGGGCTGCCCACACTGAACCATGATAGAGCCCGCACTGTTGCCCGCATGTATTTGTGGTGGGACCCAGGTGGGCTGGCCGCTCTTTTTAAGCCCATGCGTAGCTGACGAGGGGCCCACTCAGGCATAAAATGGGCAGCCCAAACCTGTTTTGCCAGCACTGCGCCCACGAGGGACCCATGTAGGTTTATTGCGGGCAGCCACCAGCCCTCATTGCCCATGTCGGACCCGCATGGGCCCGCCACCTTGTGCTACTGGGGCGCTTATGGTCGTCGCTGGCATTGCTGTTCGAACACGTGGGGACGCTATTGTCGTTGTTGCCTCCGGCAGTCCTGCAGTCACGTCTTCCCCAGAGGGCTCACCCACCCTCGCGGTGGTCTTCAGGGAATCCTTCCCATGCCCAACTTCGCCGAATTCCACAGCAGGAAGGAAGCGCGAGCACAACAGAGGGTACAACATCGTCATCATCATCATCATCAACCTGACTACGCCCACTGCAGCGCAAAGGCCTCTCCCATGTCTTTAACCCTGTCCTTTGCCAGCTGCGCCCACCCTATGCCTGCAAACTTCCTAATCTCATCCGCCCACCTAACCTTCTGCCGCCCCCTGCTACACTTGCCTTCTCTTGGAATCCAGTCCGTTACCATTAAGGACCAGTGGTTATCTCGCCTTCGTATTGCATGCCCTACCCAAGCCCATTTCTTCCTCTTGATTTCGTCTAGGATGTCATAAACACGCGTTTGTTCCCTCACCCATTCTGCCCGCTTCCGTTCTCTTTACGTTACACCTATCATTTTTCTTTCCTTGTTGATTAACGGATTTTTATGATTGAGGTGGCCATAATAGACGTCGTAAATTTCGTGCCGCTAAGTGTCGGTGTGTGAGGGTGATTAGCAAAAAGTGTTCTCGCAATTATACGTTGATTTTTGTAGCATCCTGTTCTTCCCTTCTTTTGTTTTCAAGAACTTGACGTTTTCTATTGCGTTCTCATTAAAAGGAATATTTTTCAAACCTTAACGTACCCCTCAACATCGCGCTTTCAATTTATAAAAATAAATATGCAATGCATTTCTTTCAGAGCTCACAATGAGGAAAACTCGTATCCTGCGTGGTGTCTTCTTTTCCAGGAGCCGACCACAAAAAATGCCCAAAAGCTCAAGCTCTTGAGCAAATGTTAGCACTGCAGTCCGCGGTCAAGTGAGTGGTATTTTCTGTGGCTTGACCATGATAGAAGTTGCTTCCGGAAGGCATGTGCCCGGTGTTTCAAGGAAGTTCTTGTGCAAGATGTCTAGCAAGCTGTTACTTAGGAATCGAGACGAACAGTTCATTTGGAAAAAAATATGGGAGGAAAAAGTATCAAAGTATCTGAGGCTTTCGCTCCTCGCATGTAACCCCTGGGCGCGGATATCGTTGCCCGGGAACACGCTCTGGGTCAGTTCATGCTGAACGAATCCTTGCATCATTTCTCTTCCATGAATTCTGCAGGGTTTGCAAGTTGCAGTTGAGGTGGTGCACTGGCACCGGGATCGCGTGGTGCACAGTGACAGCGAAGAAGGCAACCTGCAGCAAAAAGACACGTTTTTATTTAGCTTTCATATGGGGTAAATGCTGGATGAAATTAGTGGTGATATTGTTTCGAAATAAGCGGTAACAAACAAGCAGCACTTGTACTTTATTGCGCGACATTAAATTTTTTTTACTTCACCAATATTTTCAGACTTTGGAGCTCGAGCTAAAGAGGGAATAATAGAGCGGCAGCATCAAGGTCTACATTTGTAATTAGCGTACGAAAATAAAGCTGCGAATTTGAAACATGGACCAACATGGATTGAAACATGGATTGAATTTGAAACATCGCCTGTCCCAAGGACGCGTACTTAGTTGACTGTGCGCATTGACCCAAGTGGTTCTCACTGCTACAACATGCGAAGACCAGCAGTGACGGGCCTTCCGTAGAACAGACCGCATCGAATGGCTGTGGTCTTGCTGCGGTAGTGCGGCAACACTCTGAGACCGTCAGTAAGAAACACTCATGGTGCCTACCTCAACGAGGACGGCCTTTTGCGCAAAAGCACTCATAAGGGTTTCCATATTATGGTTGGGCTCTTCTCGGTTTTCTGTCCGTCAAATACACCAGCGTTGAGGCAATTGATCCTCACTTACAATAATTTCGGAATTCCATCTGTCTTATACGAGAGCGTTGTGCCAATATGAAAGCCTCGTCATTAATTTCAAAATCACGATATTTACAGGTGACATTTATGAGGGCGACGATTGGCTTTTAGGTGTGCCAAGAAAGCCACGTATGCGGTGCGATAAAATTTCCGATGCATTTCTTCTCTACAAGAGCAGGAACATTAAAAAATGGTTCACTACTTGCTTACCTATGTACTAGTAAAGGAGACGTCAAAGCTGCGTCGATTAATGCTTGTCCAGTTTAGTGTGTAGGCATCATCAGATCAAAATTTCGCACGTTTATATTATAAGGACCAAATACCCGGAGCACAAACGAGGAGTGCGTAAATGCAGTGTTCCTGCTTTGGTAAAACTGGCGTCCGCCGTCGCCAGTCGCGCAAGGTCGCGCAAGCCGGAGCTGTAAGCAATGGCTCTGAGGTGGATTCACACGACGGACCATTCGCCGCGTTCCACTTCCAAGCTTCCAAACTTAAGCGCCACGCAGCTGAAGTGGACGTCACATCCATCCGAATCACATCTACAGTGTCATTAATGAAAGCAGTTGCTACCAGCCAAGAGATACGTACGCACAAAAGAGAAAAACACGCCAATTGGACTGGACTAATAATAGACATTTTTATTGAATAGAGACCGCCGACTGATTGCCACGCGTGCAACAAGCCTGGATACATAATTTACGCATGATACTTGAAAAATTATTTCCTTTACAATAAGCGCTCCAGATGGTCAGCTTATTCACAAGATTACCCATCTTTACCTACTGTCCCACATTCTTGGACTAATGCTTTGAAAATTGAGAAATTGAAGATATTGTTATCGAAATATTGAAGGTAATGATCCATTATTCTGATATGTAGCAAACTCTTTCTTTTACTGTGCTTTCATCGGTCGCATCGAATTGTTAAACACTGTCGTAGAAAACCAACGGGGAACGCTTTTTACGATAGCAAATACATTGACAGAAAAAAATTAAAGACTGCCTTCGGGTGATTTGCGGACATATTGATTGTTATAGTGAAATCTTACATTAAATAAAAAAATTGCGTTCGTAAACGGTTTCCCGCTGAAAAATGACTTTGTCCGGAATATCTGGGTATGTATAGGGAAGGGCTGAGAGATTTCCCGTGCTTTGCGTGTATTTTAAGGTGGCTGAAAATGGAGGCCTTCCCGAAACGTGGGGCAGTGCCGACGAAGATTACCATCATATCCAGCACCAACTCTCGTTCGATGCTTGCGCATTCTTTCCTACACATATTCTCCTGTTTAACCTAGGTAAAATTTTTTACGGGTCAGCAGTATATTATCGAAAACTTCAGTCTGGCATTTTTCATACATGCTTCTAGGTTTGTTGCAGCAGTTTCGTTTTGCCGCAAGGCGTAGGCCGTGTGCAAAAACCTGAAAACTTTGCTGGAGGTGTAAAAACCACCTTTCTTCCTTATCGTTTGGTGGCTGTTTTGACATTGTGCTTCACTTTGTACAAATATGAAGCTACTTGAATTTTCTTCCTTTCGTCACAAGCGTCATTCTTATCTTATTTCTGGGCCAGACTATTCAGCTTCTTTAACTCAGATTCAGCTACCGCAGCCATCATTGTTTATGGGAATCCCGCATCAGAAAAGCATTTGGCCTAAGTAGTGACGCTGGTTGGCACACTATGGCAGCAACAGTTTTTGGCGGCGTTTTGGAAGCAAGCCTTAGCTCTTAACTAGTTTTGAATGATTAAGGACATGCGGGTAAGATTCTTTTCTGAGTTCTTGGTGAGAAATTACAGCACACACGACTTTCTCCCGAAAAATGTCGTGTCAAGTGAGGCAACCGAATTAGGAAGAAAGCCATGTACCCAACGAGAAGTCGAAAACAACTCCTACCTTATGATTCTGGTGATTAAAAACCAGTCAAGAGAGGCATTGCTAGACGCAATACGCCCAGGCGTTCACGCACTAGTTTAAAGAGAGAGAGAGGGAGAGAGAGAGAGGAAAAGAGAGAGGGAGAGAAAGCCTTTAATGAAAGAAAAACAGCATTTAGCGGGCGTTTAAGAATCGCTGGCATGCTACTCGGCGTGGGGAAGGGAATTTGGGAGATAAAGGTGGAAGGAAGGACAGGGATCCGGAAAAGGTAAAATAGAAGAAATAAAAAGGGAGAAGATAAAATGCGGCCATTAAATGCAAGGTGAAATCAGTGCATGTCGAGATGTGCAATATCATTTTAATATGCAAACAAAAGTGTTCATTGCTTTTCTGTGTGGCCTAAGGCGGCCTAAGGGACCTAAAACAGTCCATTATTACAGGCACTGGGCAGAGCTTTTTATCCAATGTTCATAGTGCACACGCTCGTCAGCATACGCAGGGCCGTCAAGCAGGATGTGTCCCACAGTTTAGACCGAGCCACAGTTGTCACAAAGCGCACGGTTCATTTGACCGAAACGGTATCGTAAGCCGTTTGTAAATGCAGCGTTAAGGCGAAGCTGTGACAAAGTGTCTGAGATGTGGGTAAACTGAGTAAAAAAATTGGTATAATGTGCCGGCAAGCTCCCGAGCCGATACGTTTCTTCGGAAGCAAATCTTATAGCCATTTGGGACACATCATATTTCAATATTTCAAGAACAAAGTTCTAATATATCTCCGATGCAGGTGGCCTTTACGGGCCCTTTCATATGCTTTTTCATTAGCCAGAATGCCTCGGTGTGCTGGTATCCGCTGAAGTAATATGCAGTGGCCCGCTACAATAGTCAAATGATGTAGGCACCCAATGTAAAGAAAATGGGCGGATGATTGGTATTCTTCAGCAGGTTGGACAGGATATGCTGAGATGCTTTCTAGTCGGTGAAGATAACCCATCGGTCGGCTGTTCGGCAGGATATAGGAAACAACTTCTTTATTGCCGTGAAGCTCACCTGTCTAGAGGATATCTTTCGCTGCAACTGGTAAGAAAGGACATGGTTTGTTGAGGGCACATAAAGGGTACAGGAAGAAGTTTCTGAAGTAGTTAAACCGTGGGTGAAAATGTGGATATGCTTCGTATATTCCTCCGTTAAGTAGGATAGATTAGCTTGCAGAAGCGCTGCCTGTGGCATGCGGCTCGTTGCATTCACAGCTCGAACTTGTTCACCTTTAGAGGCGAGAGTGTCCAGGGGGAAATGTTATTGGTAGTAGTTTCTGTGGCTGGTTGATAGTAAGGAAGGACAGGAACTGCACTGCTTGGCCAAAGTCAGAGTTGCAGTGGGTTAGGTGGACACGGTGTAGGAAGTGCTTCTTTCCTTGGATGACATGGTGGAGATGGGTACGCATAGCTTCTCGGGTGGCAATCACACCTAGCGGGAGCTTCCGGTGCTTTTACTGATGCAGAGGAACTCAGCACGAGGCTCAGGCATGTCCGCAGGCAGTTGTTCTGCGCTACCTCAAGAATCTTCTTGATTGTTGGAGACACTCTTTGAGGCACCGGTAGGCAATAGCGCAAGGTTTCTTCAACGTAGGCTTTTTCAAGAAGATCCACTGAACGGCATTTGCTACCCTATTGTGTTCTAGCCATGAGCATGAAAACTTGCGACGCTGCGGTGATCCTCTCGCGAAGTTATTGATCTGAGGTGATCACGAGAGATTGCGGTCGATTATAACACCTAGGAGTCGCTGAGATCGTACTCAAGGTAGCGACCATCCACCTAGGATGAGCTGATATCGAGTCATTTTTTTCTTGAAAAATTGATGCCAACACTCTTATGGCGAGAGACAAAGAACTCGGGGGGCCTGTTACATCGAGATGTGCAGTAACGCTTCGTGAACACGTTGCTGGGAAATATAGCGAGACCGTGACGTGTTCTGGATGCAGATATCATCTGCATAAATTTTTAAGCGCACTCCTCGGAGGTGGTTTCCTGTTATGTCTATAAGGGTAATAGAGAACAGGAGAGGGCTGTGCACCTCTTGTTGACGCCCCTGTGTTGGACCGTTAGGGCTCGTAAATATTGGTCGTTCTTTTAAAAAGTGTCCAATCTATTTATACAGCTTTCCTCCGAGGCCAGGACAGGCAAGAGGCTGCATGAATTGCATGGTAGAAAACATAGTCAAAAACGGCCTTGATGTCATTGAAAATGGCTGTCGGGATGCACCCAGCATGAAGGTAATGTTCAGTGATGAGACGCAGGCGATGACATTATCAGTTGCTCACCTACTCCAACGGAACCCGATCATTTTTTGGGGATACTAATTTCGGCTTTCGAGGAACCATGTGATGAGTTTGCAGATCATTCGCTGCATACGCTTACCTACGCAGCTAAGTAGGGCGATGGACCTTATGGATGCGTCGCTTGTTGGCTGCTTACAAGGTTTCAAAACAGGCACAATTTCTTCCAGCTTCCATTTCCTGAGGACGTCACCAGTCATCCCGGAAGAATTGTAATATGCCAGGAGTCGAAGACGGAAGTTGTGGGGTAGCGTTGCGATGGCGTCATAGGTCCACTGAACGCCAGGAGTCCGCGGAACGCCATCGCGTGCTTGGTACGACGCCTTGCCCGTTGGACAATTTAAGGACAGGAAATGACGCCTATCTCACATATCTCGGCAGATACCCGAACCGAGACGCAAGAAAAGAAAAATAAGATAAAAATTGGTTTTAAGGAAAAGAAATGACGCCTGTCTCGCATATCTCGGTGGACACCCGAACCGCGTTCGATTGACAGATTTCACGGACGGACGGACAACGATGAGCTATTATAAGTTTTTGCCTTAAAACGGGCATTATTGGTATGGAAGAACCTGCCATACGCGCTCCACCCCACTTTTATTCTTCTATAGTTGCTACCCTCTCATGATCCCGATCAGCGGTCACCACCTGCACCAAGCGGATGTATTCATTTTTCACTTCCAGCACCTCGCTACCAATTGTTAACGGCTGTTCCCTTGCTAGACTGTTGAACGTTACTTTGGTTTTCCTTATGTTAATTTTTAAACCCACCGTTCTGCTCTGCCTGTTTGATCATGCTTTGCAGTATCTTCTGAGTGACTTAGCAACGCAATGTCATCAGCGAATCGCAAATTACTTTGGTATTCTTCATTAACTCTTATCCCCAAATGTCACCAATCCAGGGCTCGGAACACCTCCTGTGAACTTTCTATGAGTAGCATTGGCGAGATCGTACCTTCCTCCTTGACACCCTTTCTTACTGGAATTTTATGGCTGACTTTATGCAGCATTATCGTTGCTGTGCAGTCGTTTTAGATATGTTCTAATATTTTCGAATAAGACTCTTCTACACCCTGATTCCGCAGTGCCTGCATGACTGCTGAGGTTTCGACTGAGCCAAATGCTTTCTTATCACCTGCCTGACAGTGGGAATATAGTGTATTATCGAGTATCCTTTAAGAAAGCCTGCCCGATCATTTCGTCGATTGAAGTCTAAGGTTGTCCTGATTTTATTTGCGATTACCTTAGTAAATATCTTGTAGGCAACGGCCAGTAAGCTGATCGGCCTGTAGTTTTTCAAGTCCTTGACGTCTTCTTTCACGCGAATTAAGGTAATGTTAGCATTCTTCCAAGTTTCTGGTACGCTCCAGGTCATAAGGCATTGCGTATGTAATGTGGCTAGTTTTTCTAGCACATTCTCCCCTCTTTCCGCACCGTGTTGTTAAGCGCTTTATTCTTCATTTTATCTGTGTATTCTTGGTGTGCATTTCATGTATGAGCAAACGTGGCAAAAAATTGAAATAGGAACATTCTTCGATCTAAGCTCAGCGGCTTAGGACATTGAACAGGGAAAGATGATTGGCAATAGCGGCCAAGAGGCCTGGAGTGGCATGTCCATTGTGGCGTTTCCTAGAGGCCGGCCGGTTGGGCGTCTCACATTCCGGTTTTGGCGTTGTTACGTTTCGCCTACGACGCGCGGTATAGCCGGCGCGGATGCAACGGACGCCGCGGCTTCGTTCAAAGTGGCGGTCATTTTGGGCCCGTTCAGTGCTGCCGTAACGCCTCTCGCCAAGCGCGTCCAGGCAGGTTTCAATGCCACGTGTCGTCGTGTGTGCGTGTGTGTGTGTGCATGTTGGTGCCCACGCTTGTCAAAGCGCGGCAGCCGGGGAGAGGAGCTCCCCAACTGGGAGGCGAGGAGGTCTGACCGGCGCCGGCCCGGCGGACGCGCACGTCACGTCTGAACATGTCTGAGCGTCGCCGTATCGGGCGCCTCATCCCAAGCCGTTCCTTCTTGCCCTCGACTCCGGGGGTATAAAAAGCCGCTGCCCCGGACGCCAGAGACACTTCGATTTCTTCCTTCGAGTAACGTGGTCGCCCTGACCGGCTGCTCTTTTGCGATGCCAGAATAAACAAGTTGTTCTGTTGCCAGTCGACTCATCCTTTGCCGGGACCTTCGGATGTTTCCAGCTTTGCCCCAGGCCGCCAGGCCAACGCTACCCTTGGGGCTTGCAACCCATTTGCAACAACTGGTTGCCAGCGGTGAGATCCCGACAACGGAGGCCAGCAGCGAAGATATGCGGTCAACTGTATGCTGAGCAGCACAACGACCATCAGGGAGCAGTGCAACGAGCCCTGTGTGATGACTGGTTGCCTGCAGCGGAACGACTGCGCTGAGTTCTTGGCTGCGAAGTTTGGTGAGTGCGGGACTTTCTTCTTCTGAGTTTTGCCAGGCTTTTGTTAGTGTCAGAAACAGAGCTGGTAATTGTGTTGTCGTTGCTGCCGGGTTAGTTTGCGGCAAGACAATAGTAGGCAGTAGAGAAAGCAGCATTCGGAGCAGCCATGGATTTGAAGTCGTTGCGCAAACCGAAATTGCTGAAGCTTGCAAGAGAGTTGGGTCTGGATGTCTCAGACAAACTCAGAAAACCAGAACTGCTAAGGGCTATTCTTGAGTTGGAGGCTGAGGATGACGAGCTGTCGGAATGCCTTGATACCATTGAGGAGAGGGAACAAAAATAAAAAGAGAAAAACGAGCGCGAACGTAAAGAGCAAAAAGAGAAAGACGAGCGCGAACGTAAAGAACAAAAAGAGAAAGAAGAGCGCGACCGTCAACACGCTTTGGAAATGAAGCGTCTCGAGGTAGAGATGGAACGCTCTCGTAATGGAAGTCAGGCACACGGTGCAGGAGAACGGGTATCGTTCAAAATGACTGACCTGATGCGGCCGTTTAAGCTTGGAGAGGACATTGGTTTGTTCCTGGTTAACTTTGAGCGAACGTGCGAGAAGCAGGGGTTCTCTCGGGAAACGTGGCCACAGCGCTTGCTCTCTTTGTTACCCGGCGAGGCGGCCGACGTAGTCGCTCGCTTGAAGAGAGAGAAGGCAGAGGATTTCGACCAAGTGAAATCGAGTCTGCTAAAAAAGTACAGGCTGTCAGCGGAGGCGTTCCGTCGGAAGTTTCGGGAAAATGAAAAAGGCAGAAGTGAGTCACATACAGAGTTTGCCTACAGGCTTATGTCAAACATGCAGGAGTGGCTCAAAGAAGAGAAAGCGTTTGGTGACCACAAGAAAATTCTGCAGTGTTTCGGGCTGGAACAGTTTTATAGTCGGTTACCTGAGAACGTGCGGTACTGGGTCTTGGATAGGCCAGACGTTAGTACAGTGGCTAAAGCCGCCGAGCTAGCCGAGGAGTTTGTGACGCGTCGGGCTCGCGGAGCTAAGGACGGTCAAAAGGGTGAATTTGGCTCCAAGTCTGAGAGGCCGAAGTTCACACCCATGAGAGCAAGGGGGGACACACGTAGTGCGGATGCGAGTGAAAGCAGTCCGACCGAACGTAAGGAGACGGCGGCAGCCGAAGCCGAACGCAGAAAGCGGTTCGAGACGAGGCAAGCGCGCGTGTGTTATACGTGCCAGAAGCCGGGTCACTTTTCGGCGCAGTGTCCAGAAACAAAAAGAAAAGTCGTGTGTTTGTCATTATGTAGCACTGACGAGAACATGAAGCTTCTCGAGCCTTACATGCGAGACTTCCTCGTGAACGGGAAAGAGTGCCGAGTGCTTCGTGATTCTGCAGCTACAATAGATGTAGTTCACCCATCTTACGTAGAACCCGATATGTTCACGGGCGAGTGCGCATGGATCAAGCAAGCCGTGGAAGCTCATAGCGTGTGTCTGCCCGTAGCAAAAGTGCTTATTGAAGGACCTTTCGGAGGACTTGAGACGGAGGCCGTAGTGTCATCTATGCTGCCCCCCCCAGTACCCGTACCTATTTTCGAACAGGTCCGATCACCTCCTGCGCGAGAAGGGGCTTTTGTTTGGTGAGGCTAGCGTTCAGGCCTTAACCAGATCGAGAGTTCGGGAGCTCGCTGCAAAGGCGGTAGTTGCGGGGCCGACGTTGTCGAACAATGAGAAAGGGTCGGAGGCGTAGCAAGCGGATATTCAGAGCACGTCCGAACTGAATAAAATTGAGCCTGTAGCGTTGAAGGCACCAGGTACTGGAGAGGAAATGCCCGACACGGGAAAGTTAGAAGAGCTTCCGGTCGAGCTTCCGGGACTAAGCTCAGTGACGAACAGGGAAGACACCGATCAGGTCATTAGTGACTTAATCGGTAAAGCACCGCTGTCGCCTGAGCAGAAAACCGAACTACACCAACTCTTACAAGAGTTTCAAGGTCAGTTCTCTGAGAGGCCTGGTAGGACTTCTGTCCTTACTCATGATATAGAACTTACCTCCCCAGAGCCAGTACGATCCAAGGCGTACCGGGTGTCACCCCGCCAGCGCGATATTATGGAGGCTGAGGTAAAGAAAATGCTACAGCTCGGTGTTATTGAGGCCGGTGAGAGTGATTATACCTCCCCTTTGATTTTAGTTGAGGTACCGGGCAAGGAACCTCGTCCTTGCGTCGACTACCGCAGGCTTAATTCCATCATTAAGGATCAAATTTATCCGATCCCTAACATCGAGGAGCGCCTTGAGAAAGTTAGTAGCGCTCAGTTTATTTCCACCCTAGATCTTGTCAGGGGTTATTGGCAGGTTCCACTTACAGAAGAGGCTAGTAGGTATGCGGCGTTCATTTCACCAATGGGAACATTCCGTCCTAAAGTTTTGAGTTTTGGTTTGAAGAACGCGCCATACTGCTTTTCAAGCCTCATGGACAAAGTGTTGCGGGGACAGGAAGAATTCGCTTTACCGTATTTAGACGACGTAGCGATATTCTCCGCATCCTGGTCTGAGCATATGGCACACTTGCGGGCAGTGCTAACCCGCCTGCGCGAAGCGGGCTTGACAGTCAAGGCTCCCAAGTGCCAATTAGCACAGGCCGAGGTTGTCTACCTCGGTCACGTGATTGGACAGGGTCGTCGCCGCCCCTCTGAAATAAAGGTGGCCGCTGTGCGAGACTTCCCGCAACCGCGCACGAAGACCGATATTCGGTCGTTCTTAGGTGTCGCAGGCTACTATCAGAGGTACATCCCCAGGTACTCCGATATCGCGGCTCCCCTGACGGATGCTCTAAGAAAAACAGAGCCCCAAACAGTCGTCTGGGGCGAGACAAAGGAGATAGCTTTTAGCGCCCTAAAGAGCGCCCTAACAAGCCAGCCTGTGCTACGATCGCCAGACTACACAAAAGGGTTCGTTGTTCAGTGCGATGCTAGTGAGCGAGGCATGGGCGTTGTACTGTGCCAAAGGGACAATGGAGAAGTGGAACACCCCGTCCTGAATGCTAGTCGTAAGCTGACCTGTCGTGAGCAGGCATACAACGCCACCGAGAAAGAGTGTGCGTGTCTCGTGTGGGCCGTTCAGAAATTGTCATGCTACCTAGCCGGCTCGAGGTTTATCATTGAGACGGATCACTGCCCTCTCCAATGGCTGCAGACCATCTCTCCCAAAAATGGCCGCCTCCTGCGCTGGAGCCTCGCTTTGCAACAATATTCCTTTGAGGTGCGCTACAAAAAGGGGAGTCTCAACGGTAACGCCGATGGCTTAAGTCGAAGCCCCTAACGTAGGAATCCGCCTCAAAGTTGTTTGTTACTGATGTTTTCTTCCTGAGGCAGGATTTTTAACATATTGCTTTTGTTTAGTGTTTCAAAGTGATTATGTGCTTTCTAGTGCAATTTTCCAATTTGTGGACGCGTTCTGAGTGCTGCTTGACTACTGTAAGGAACTAGGCAGTAGTATTAAAGGGGAAAGAGCCTGGCAGAGCCTAAAGAGGGTTGTCTCGTGCTTGCTGACTGAGCGGTTGCGTTTCGGCGTAGTTCTAACGCTTGCTGGGAACGAGCACAAAAATGGCAACTCTCCCGAAGTCACTTTGCAGTGCCCTGTGTGAACCTGAACCTGAGAACGAGGCCTTCTCTGTGCGCTGCGCTCAAGCAACGTCGAGGGACGACCGGTTTCGATTACGAGCATCATCGAGCGACATCCCTCCGGACAGCGGATGCAGTCCCCTGACCATCGGGATCTCCTTCTCCCGGCGGGGCGGTCTGTTACGTTTCGCCTACGACGCGCGGTATAGCCGGCGCGGATGCAACGGACGCCGCGGCTTCGTTCAAAGTGGCGGTCATTTTGGGCCCGTTCAGTGCTGCCGTAACGCCTCTCGCCAAGCGCGTCCAGGCAGGTTTCAATGCCACGTGTCGTCGTGTGTGCGTGTGTGTGTGTGCATGTTGGTGCCCACGCTTGTCAAAGCGCGGCAGCCGGGGAGAGGAGCTCCCCAACTGGGAGGCGAGGAGGTCTGACCGGCGCCGGCCCGGCGGACGCGCACGTCACGTCTGAACATGTCTGAGCGTCGCCGTATCGGGCGCCTTATCCCAAGCCGTTCCTTCTTGCCCTCGACTCCGAGGGTATAAAAAGCCGCTGCCCCGGACGCCAGAGACACTTCGATTTCTTCCTTCGAGTAACGTGGTCGCCCTGACCGGCTGCTCTTTTGCGATGCCAGAATAAACAAGTTGTTCTGTTGCCAGTCGACTCATCCTTTGCCGCGACCTTCGGATGTTTCCAGCTTTGCCCCAGGCCGCCAGGCCAACGCTACCCTTGGGGCTTGCAACCCATTTGCAACAGCGTCTATACCCTCGCGTGCATATTCGGCCTTCTTCTCTTGTGGTCTTCAGTTCGATCACATTAACCTGCCGCAGTGGCTCAGTGGGTAGAGCGTTCGGTTACTGAGCCAGGCCACCTGGGTTCGAACCCGACCGCGGTGGCCGCCTTTCGATGGATTCAAAGCGCGAAAGGCGCTTCGTGCTGTGCGATGTCAGTACACGTTAAAGATCCCCAGGTGGTCGAAATTATTACGCAGCCCTCCACTACGGCCCCTCTTTCTATCTTCTTTCACTCCCACCTTCCTCTCTTCCCTCACGGCCAACTTACACGAAGCAAATAGTCTTGTTTCCAGTGTGGTCTAAACGTTTCGTTGGGTTTGAGGGAAACAAAGAGGAACAACTGGCTCACTGGGTCTTTGGGCGCATCAGTCGGCTGTAAGTGGCGATGCTATCCACCTACAAACTGAGGAAGTTATGCGCCTTTTCTTTTCTCATATCCAACTGAGGGTTTAAACTCAGTTGGTTTTGAGAAAAGAAAAACCACATAACAATTTTCGTGCTTTAGTGAACGCCCCAATTGCGCTTTGCGGTATGTTGGGGGGGGTCTATTTAACGTGTTACACGGCGGCCGTTGAACCCTCTAAAAGGCTTGTACGCGTACAAAGCTATTAAAACATTCGCTGTAAAAAAATTGCTAAGCGTTTGTTCTCTGCAGCGCAACGTGCTAAGCACAGTGGAAACTGCCGCCGTGCGCCTGCCGGTCCTTTGTTGATGCCTTAGACGTGCAGGCGAACTCGGCTAATATAACGATTGCAACGGGAATACAGCTACATGCTTGGCACTGGTGATGTGAATGACGGTGGCCACTTGTTGACACGTGACCGTGAATCTATGACAGTAATTTTAGCGTCAATCCCGCTCACACGACAGTATGTTGAGAGCCCACGCTGTGAACCCTGAACCCACCGGTAAGGAACCTGAGAAACAGCTTTCGCTGTGAAAAAAAGGTTCTTAACTGTTCTTCTTAGTTGGGGATCAGGTGACAAGATAGCTACGGCAGCTGATATAGCATAATTTTTAGGAATTTCGAAAATTCACCCCCGAGTCAGTGCGCAGTGATGGACTTCCGTAGCGGCGACAGAGCGATAACTGCTGTATTAAGCACCTATGCAAATATGCATGTTATACATGTGTTATTAAACAGATTATTTTACTCACTTATGCACGTATAAATGTGCACACGCGAGATTTATATCTGCGGAAATTACTTGAAAGAACCTTACACATTTTCGTTGTTGTCTTTGCCTGCAGATTGCAGGCGGAGAAGACTCTGGCCGCGAAGAGAGACGTCGAGCAGATACAAGCACTCATCGAGAGTGAGTGCACCATGTCCGGCGTGCTGGAGCAGGCTGTCGCTGAGGCAGCATCAGAAGCCTGCAGCCTGACGGTTGAAATAGCCTCCGCCAAGGTACGCATTCTGTCTCTTTCAATATTTTGTGTGTCATATGTAGTCGATGCAACTGAGGACCTCAGCGGAAAATACCTCTGCATTATTCTCCTTAAACCTAGTAATCGCAGGTGTCCGGCAGGACCAAGTTTATCAACCGCAACATCATGAGAACCGATTGGCACCATTGGCCGGAGGGCCTCCTTCGAAGGCATTTGTTGCAACTAATTGAGTTGAACCGACTGTAGGTGCCTGTTGCGTATGGCGGCGACGGGTTGAAGGTCGGTAGCGACATAACGTACCATCAGCGTCAACTGAAAAGCAGACAGGACAGCTGAAATGCGAACATAAAACTACAAAAATAATAGCTGCTGGGTCCATTAAAATTTTCAACTGCACTCGTAATCAGTATACGTGGAATGCAGTGATATTATTTTGCGGGTTGCTGTTCAATTGTAAACTTCGCGTTTTATCTTTTGCTGATGGTACAATGCTTTTTCACATCTAAATTCTGCAGGATTAAACACGTCAGTGCGGCACGTTTGGGGGTACATATATCCAAACAGCTACAGATTCAAAAAGGACAGGGAAACGAGCAGGCTGTGAACGATGAAGAATAAAGAGAAAAGCACGAAAAGCAGGCGTGCTCCACACCTAAAAAAGGGAGGAGAGAGAAGTTTAATTACAGCGCCGTCATGGAACTTATGACAGCAACATCTAAGCATTACTTTTAAACGGCACGTATATATAGTTCACCCCATCTGCTCCAATCACGACGCATGTCTTAATGGGTGTCAGGGCGCCGTAAAGAGGTCTTTTGTGTCGGAGCTCTTTAGGCACAAGTTTGTTCAACTGGCGTCGTGTTGATGCCAGTCGCCGAGCTGATCGGCCTAGCGCAAGGTCCGCGCGCTCCCCAGCGCACGGCGGTGGCTTGTCCAAACTAGTCCAAACATGCCCACCCTTCCATTGCCCGGGTCAGTGTTGACCGCCGCCGATGAGCCACTTTCCTGGCGGCGCGGGCGATGCAGCCGTCGTTAACCGCCGAGGGTGTATAAAAGGCGAACTCGGAGATCGGAGAGAAACGCATCCAACACAGCGTTCGACTCTGTCGTTCGAGCAAGCGCAAATAGAGAAGCCGTTTTGCGGCCACCGCACCTTTGTAATGCCATGTATATAGAGCACATAAAGTCCTTTTCGTCAGCTCCGACGTCAAGTTTCTTCGGCTGATCCTCCCTTTCGTGGACACTGCGGTGAATGCCAGGGAACTCGGCCGCTCTGCCTTGGCAACCACCAACGTCGCAACAGAGGTGACAGCGTAGGAGATGCCCCTATGCGTTTCCGAGCTTTCAGCCGCGCGCGCTGCAATGCGATGGACGCAAACAATCACAAAATCAGAATGAGCCGCACATCGATGCACTTCGTAGAAAAGCTCTGTAGGGCGAATATGATTTGAGCTCTCGGACCAGTGTGGCAGGAAGGGGCAGCCGCCCGGCGGCAACGAAAGGCAGCGTACGACGTCCGTGCTTTCATCTGGAGCGATTCCGGCTCACAGGTGACACGCAGAGCCGTCCGGACAACATCGCCGGTCGGCTATGTGCGACAGACTGGAAGCTTTCTTTACTGTTTTCACTTACCGGGCAAATTTGCGTCGGAGAGGCTTGCCGTTGTGTGCGCAATTGGTTATGCGACCAGAGCAGCCGTATGGCCGCGGCTTTGTGTAGCGGCAGTTGCGGGAGCATAATAGAAGAAGAGGGAGGGTGGTGCATTTGAGCAGAGAGGAAATTAAGCCGGCACTGGAGAAACGAGTTCCGCATCCAGGGCAAGGTGGATGCCATTGACCGTTGGTCGCTCAAGTCGTAGCATTCAATTTCTTTTAATGTATTGGCACTGCATGCAGCGGCGTCTGCAGTGCGAGTCAGCCACGAAACGCCGAAATCCCCAGTAATCTCCTCTGCAGGAACGGCTCGACGCAGTCTCGCACCAGTGATGTCGAGAGTGTCTTGCACTGCCTACGCAAGGTGCCACCCATTCATGGTGCAAGTGTAACCCGTGCACAGCGTTGAAAATCGAAATGACAAGGAGTATAAAATGGATTCCATAGCATAGCTGAAATGCTGCATGGCTCCATCATTGCCGGACGCCAGAATTGGCGAAAACCGCTAATACCGCCGGTTGGTGCCGCGCGCTCAGCAGCTCCCATCAACAAAGGTCACTGGGCGGCGCAGGTGTCACGTGACATTCATTTTCTTTCCCATGCTGAAGAAACTTGCTGCGGGGAGCTCCGCAGAGGAGGGCGGTAAAGGGAAGTCTTGGTTGGCCATACGCGCGACTTTGGCGCACGCAAAGCAGCTTACTAGATATAGCAAGTTCCCTACAAAAAGCACAGACGATCATAGATGCGATGTGACAAATCTGCGTTAGCAGCATTTATTTGTGCATTTCGCTCGTGCACTGATCGTCTTCCATTGGTTGCTTTGAATTTGTTTTCATCCTGGGGTTTCTGGAAGGATGTAGGTAGTTGGAGGATCGCAGGTGGGAGTTGCATACTTGTGGGTGCTCCGAGCACACAGCACAGGCGCCTTCCGGGAGCGGACTGTGACCTTGAATGTGGAGCCTTCACGTAGACTGACAAACAGCGGGATTTCGACGAAAGAGGACTAGTAGATTCATTCCCTTACCACTTTCAGCGCCTCGCGGCCAATCGTAAACGTCTGTTCTCTTCCGAGTCTGTTGAACATTACTTCAATTTTATGAATATTAATTTTTAGATACACCGTGCTGATTTGCAATCCAAGCCTTTGATCATGCTTTCCAATTCATCCCCTGAGTGACTCAGCAAGTCAATGTCAGCAGCAAATCGCATACTACTAAGGTATTCTCCATTAAACTCTCATTACCAACTGTTGCCAATCCAGGTCTCTGAACACCTTCAGTAAACAGGCGGTGAATAGCATTGGAGCGATCATGTCTCCCTCACTGATACCCTTCCTTGCGTAGCTCAGTGTAACATCTGCAGTCTTTTTTCATAAGGCTATTCAAAACCATTATTCTGCAATTCAGTGCATGACTACTGTAATTTCGACTGAGTCAACTGCTTTCTCCTTGTCTAGTATGAAGGCTACCCCAGCGGTATGTTACATTCTGCGCATTTCTCTATCACCTGAGGGGCAGTGTGAATATTGTCCAGTAGACTACGAAAGTCTTCCCGGTTATTTGGTTGATTGAAGTCTAAGGTTGTCGTGATTCTATTTATAGTCGTGATTGATGTATGAGTTTGTCCTGATTATTGATTTGTTAGAAAATAGCTTTTAAGAAACGTTCAGTAAGCTGATGAGTCTGCAATTTTTTAATTCCTTAAGATGAATTCAATCTACTTCCAAGATTCCGGACGGTCGAGGTGATAAGGCATTGCGTATTCAGGGTTGACAGCTTTTCTGACGCAATCTCCCCTCCGTCCTTTAACAGATCTTCTGTTGCCTGATCGTCACTAGCTGCTTTCCTTCTATGCGTGCCTTCTAAGGTTTTCTTTCATTCCTTTTTCGCTACTGGCGTTATGTCCAATCGACTGAAGCATAGATTCGTGGAGAACTCTTCGATTACTTTGGCTAGCTTATCCACATTAGAAAATTCATCGCCCTCCTGGTCTCTCAGCGCATACATCTGATTTTTGCCTATGCCTAGTTTCCTCTTGACCACTTTTATGCGACCTCCGTCTTTTAAGGGGTGCTTGATTTTCTCCCTATTATTTTTCATTTTGTCGCTTACTTTACCTTTACTTATTAGGTTTGATAGCTGCACCTGTTGTGTGGTTATCAGCTTTAATGTTTTGGTGCTTCTTAACCAGATCTTTCGACTAGTGATAGACCTTGCCGGTATCCTGTCGAACGATACTACCGCCTACTTCCACTTTGCACTCCATAAAGATAGTTTTGAGATTATCGTGCATTTATTGAACAGTAAGGTTATCGTCCTCAGTTAAAGCCGAATATCTGTCCTGAAGCGACGTCCTGAATTCCTCTACCTTCACTCTTAACCACAACTCATTGATGGGCTTCTTTCACACTAGTTTCTTCCGTTCTTTCTTCAAGTCTATTCTAATTCGAGACCTTACCCATATGTGGTCGGTACTTCGCACCATTTGGTTTAGTCCTTCCCGAACGTCACGATGCTGCGCTGTGCACCCCAGACGTCGCCTGCTGATAAAGTGATTCTCCCTCAAGAACCCGAGGTGCAAAGATTCTTGAAGTTGGCATATGATATGACCGATAACTAGTTGTAACAACTAAATACTTGCGTTAATCTATAATGGCTGATTATTGGCAGCTACAGTTTTGAAAAACAAAAATGCGGCGTGCAGGATTTCATTACATTTCAACTGCTTTCTCGTTCATCAAGGCTAACTTCGCTATTCTTTCACTGTTTTGAAAGAGCCAATGTGGAGAACCTTGCAGTGCATTTCTGGGGAGATGTGGAAGGTGATACCAGCTATATGTCGAGTTAATATGATTGCACGTTCAAGCCTTGTGGGCGGGGGGGGGGGGGGGTAAAAAACAAAATGTCGCATTTTGATGCACTCTTCCCATTGTGCAGCATCAGTGTTCTGCCCTTCCTAGCGCTTGAAACATACGAATCGGAATGGGCAAGGGATATCAAGCCGTGACTTCAGTGGGGGCAGTCAAATGGCGCAACGGTACCGTTCTGGCATTTTACACACCTTTTGCGATCCATATGTGAAGTCTTTGCTGCTTTTTGATTGGGAGCATAATCTGCAGTCGTATCGTAGCACCATACTATACTCCTGCATTTTCTGCGAGATCGAGTATCCACTAGATTCTATTTAGAACGACTTTCTTACGCAAAAATAGAAATGCGCGTCGTCGCGTGCTGATTGCTGTTCGTGCACAGGCTGCAAAAAACAAGGAGGCTGAAAAGCTAGCCTCCTTCCTTTCGGAGGACGACTGTGTGAAGGAGAAGCTGAGTGCTGCCAAGGCGGAGCTGCTCCAGATCGAGGAGTCGATCACAACGGCCAATAAAGCAGAAAGAACTGTGGAAGGTTCTGCTAGAGCATGAGGTGGGTTTTTGGTTATAAACCACATGGTAAAGATATAAACTTGAAGCGCAACACCAGACGAGGACAGTGAAAGAGAGGAGAGACACAAGAGCGCATGTCTCTCGCCTCTGTCACCGTCCTCGTCTGGTGTTGCGCTTCAAGTTCATATCATGTCATGAAGGCGTTTCGGTCGATGGTTATTTTGTGGCATTGAAATTCGTTTTCAAAATTCGCTTTCAAAATTCTGGGCAGTTTTTTCGCCTGGAAAAGACCGTATGAATCGAGAATTTCCATCTCCTTATCTGTGAGGGCAATTGACGGGGCGCGGGCGTGTGCACCTTGTTCTCCGAATTTCATGATGTACGTGTCTAATATCTCACACGTCAGACTGCCTTTCGTGTGCTTTTAGGATGGCTGTTTCATTAAACTTGGAATCACACTACCTGCATATTTTACAGTCACCGGCCAAATTTGCCAGTCCGGTCACGAACTTCGTTATATTTTTACGGTCTGATAGTCTTGCTTTGACGCATTGTCCAAGGGACGCTGTAGGTCTTTCCGCATGAACGCGGAACCTTCTGCACAACCCCGACAGAGCAAGAGATAAACTGAAACTTGTACTTAATGTTGCATGCCTTTGCCTGGCTTTTGCATCTTGTCACGTTCATGTGCTTCCACATTTGTTTCAGCTTCATTAGGGCTGATATCACGACCTTGATTGCTTTTTCGTTTTTCCTGCATCTTTTCTTAGTCCGTGCGACACCTTCTGTATGCAAGCTGTGAGGGCTACTGGCTTCTATTCTGCCGCATGCTGCTCAAGCCTTCTCTTGCGAATCAGTATTCGTACGCAATTTTCAGCTACTGTTACAAGTAGAGCTAATCTTTAGCCAATAATTCATCGTTGTTTCATATGAAGCTGCAGGCTGTTTTCAGTGCAGTGTTCACAAGACTTCTTGACAACTTAAATAATGAAATTGATGGGAATGTTTCTTGACAAGTTTACAATATCCTGAGTCATGCGCCAGTATTTGTTTCTCCCCTGTATAGCCTGCAGGCGTGGCTTGCGTTGCAGGTAATGCGAAGGTCAAATTTCAGAAGGCTGTATGGACGCCGTCGCGGTGACTGAGTGGTTACAGTGCACAGCTGCTGCTTGATGTTTGTTGACGAGGCTTGGATATTCTGGCAGAAATTAGCGTTGTTACAGAGGCCTCTTCTCAGGCGCCAGAAATTGTGGAACATTCGAGCATTTGCATTTTTAAGTTCAAAGGAAAGCGCCGTATGTCTGCGAATTAAGTTGTCTCTTTGAACTAGCCGGTTCCGCACATGCTTTTCCGTGCTTGAACAAATGAGCGTAGGCTGTTCATGCGGGGAAACATCATTAGATCTTCACCTATATTTTATTGCGAATTTCCCCGATGGCTGAAATTAAAAAAAAAACCTATTTTAGAAATTTAGTGGCTGGCTTTCCGGAAACCTGTGATACATAACCTGTCGCTAATCATTCGCTTCGTTTGAACAACATTAAGGCGGAGGGAGGAGTAAGAGCCGCCAGTGCGCCTACACCTACTGGCCGTGCTGCGAGCGACGAGAAGGAGGAGAAGGCACATCGGAACGCTGGCCGCCGACGACGACGGCGACCAGCCCCCGCCAGCTCAACCCGGTGGGTTCCTCTCTCGGTGCTGCTGCAAGCCTCAGATGCGTGCGGTATGGTTTTATGCCAGCGGATGCATCACCTGAACAGCATTACTTATGCGCTTTGCTTTGCTTTCTGTGCGACAGTCTGAGGCTTGTGTGGCTGGGTTCGTGTTTTTCAACAATAGCGGATTTGATATTCCGGTCCAGGTACATTCTTTGTGAATGGCCACCAGACAGCGGGGTTCGTTTCTTAGCTTTGTACTGGACCACTTATGGCACACCTTAATCAAGCTCCAGTACTGAGGAAGGTGAGGGTAGCTGTTATTCCGACCTTTAAAAAGCTTTTGGTGTTTTGGGCTGTCGTAAGGGCTCGACTGTACGAGTGAAAAGAAAGCCTCATTGCGTGATCATGTTTGGGAAATACCATAGAAGTGAAGGCAAAAATGCAATTTACATTTATGTGATATGTAATTTAATTTTTTATATATGTTTGATATGCTCACGCAACAAATATGTTTGGTGCAAGTTATTAAATCGGAAACGTAGTGGCAGATGTACAAGAGAGGAAGAGTTCTAAGATGGTGATTGCCTTGTGAGATAGCGACCCCTAACCTGCGATATGTAGACCGCGGTAAAAAACGATCTACCCAAAATTCCATCCCTCCTCTTACTTTATCACTGCCTCAGTAGTCGCCTTGCCCGGGTGATCGCCGTGGTCAGTAGTCCGAGCGGCAAATGCTAACACTGGATTAAAATCGAGTGAAAATAACTTTTTTAATATATGCCGGCCCTGTCTAGAGTTTAGGGACGCAATATTTAACAAAAGCAACCTGCGAAAGTGAAACGTCCTGGCTTTTATTGTTCATGACCTGTTGCTAAAAAAGCCTCCGCTATTTCTGAAAAATTTCAGGTTCGTGCGTATACATGCATGTATTTGTATTCTTGTCAGTGTAGCAATTGTGCCAGCTCTCCTATTCCATACCTTTCAATGTTAAATTATCTTGGTGTTCATCTTGACTGCAGCATGTCCAGGAACAGTTATTTGGCTAACGTTTCCGAAAGGCTGCCAAAAATAGCTTGCCTGCTATATTCCATTAAAGCGTTATGCCCCATTAAACAATAGCACATGCATTGGCGTACAGTGTGCTGTGATATGGAATTTGTTTTTTTATACTTGTGCTCAGTGTTTCGGCGCAACAAGGTTGATTGCTGAAACAAATCTACAGCCCGTGCTCTGATTTATGGTGTGCCAATCAGCAAGAGTTGGTCTTTTTCTCGTGTTCGCTTATGCCTTCATTCACGTTGTCATTTAAAGAACATGGTATTCTTAAGTATATGTGGAGTATGGAATATTGCCTCCCATATGTTCCTGCTCGAGTATTATGGCCAAGCGATAGTTTTATTCTGTCCAGAGTACGGACAAGATATGGTGAACGTGTTTGTGATTCCTATGTGCCAAGTGGGTTCAACGACTTACCAAACGTTGTTTTCTCTTCAAGCAGCCGGAAAACGTTAAATATGTTATCCTAATTTTGTATGCTTGATTAAAAAAGTGCAGTATTTTTTTCTGTCATTTCTCTCTAGTTTTTCTTCCTGCCTATCCCTTAGTTTTACTCTGATTGTTTTGCGATGCGAACTGAAAGTGCCGTATGCTCTGACTTGACCCATGCTGTCGGGCACTGCCCCACAAGCCTTCTGTTGGCTTGGACACGCCCGCATATTTACTGCGACATTTCACCAATAGAGATTTTATTATTATCAAGTCACGACTCAAGTGCTTCAGTCCAATAAAATATGCGATGACCCCTATCTGCGCTTGCCATTTACAGCCTTTCGCGATCTGAGGATTTGTGAGCAACTTGAGGGGAGGGAAGCTGGCGGGAATTTGCGTTGCAATATAGAAGACGGTTACCTTGGCTATAGCCAGATAGGGCTAAAGAACGCAGTCGCGAATGCCCCTCAATGGAGACCCTCCACAAAATAGCCCCGAACGCTACTCATGATGTCGTGGCTAGTGTCCTTAATCCCTCATTGTGATATCGCAGGTGACTCTAAGGTGACTTCGTGAAATGGGACAAACCGTGACGGCATGAGCATCGGTCGACGCCGTTGGCTGCAGGGCCTCCACTGTGGGGCATTTGCCACAGCACTTTTTAGCTGTATCCGACTATATAGAAACGTGTGGACTAACAAGGTTTTTGTCATACGTTAATGATCACGTTTACGAGCTTCTACGGGCTTCTATTCGCTGCATTCATATGCAGTCGGAACATATAATTCAGCACCGCGATTTAGCCCCGTGAGTGGTGTGCAACGCGGTTTCCAGGACGTTCTGACTTCTGCTGGATTTCTTGTGAGTTATCAGCGATTGGGGAATAGCGAGCCCTTCCGCCTGCAAGGAAGGTGCGTGCCTCCTGTCGGGCAGCCCTGAGCCTTAAGGTGACGCGCGTTCGCGAAAGCTAACCGTCCACGAATCAGCGCTAATCAGGTCTGACCACCCTGCCAGCACCAACTCACTTGTGCCATGCGCCTGTATACAAAACGTTCCCAATGTGTCCATGCCTTATCTGCGCACAAAGATTGCACTAATTATTGAGACTAAGTTCTGTCCGGCACAAATGTGGATAGTTTATACATAAGAAAGTATATAAGAGCTTCACAGCATTGCACCGGTTACATTTCGCAGCATTGTTATGAGAGCAAAGTAACACGCGCCAGAGATTCAGGAGGCGTATGCAAAGATCACGGGCAGAAGAAATCACCCTGGCACTTTGCTTTGCTACTAATTACTTCATTAACATGTGTATGTACAGTCAGGTTGACTGTTCTTTCATTTCCAGAGATTCTTAAATTTGGTGATCATGCTTTCTCCGAAAATGTTCCAGTTTTCGACGCTTGTGGAATGTGCACTTGGCAGCAGCGCGGGCGGCACAGACGCATCCTGTGACGTTTTTCTTGGCATTGTTGTCGTCTCTGCTGTACCAGCTACCGTGCGCCTGACTTTCAAGGCTCGTGCAGACGATAGCGGCCAAGATACCAGCGCAAGTGCAGCAAGCCCACCAGGAGAAGCTGCTATAGAGGCAGATGGAGGACAGCGCAGAGACCACTTGGAAGCAGCACGGGCGGCATCTATAGACGCATCATGTGACGGTTTCCTTGGCATTGTTGCAGTCTCTGCTGAGCAATATACCCTGCGCCAGCGCTGACTTTCAAGGCTCGTACCGACGATAACGGCCAAGACACCTGCGCAAGTGCAGCACCCCCACCAGGAGAGGCTGCTATAAAAGAAGGTGGAAAACAGCGCCGCGACCGCTTGTCAACAGCGCGGACGGGATATTTAGACGCATCGTGTTACGTTTTTTTTGGCATTGTTGCAGGTTGGAATAAATGTATTATATTACTGAATCGCTGTGTGTTTTAGCGCTCTGTATGCTGCAAGAATCCCGTGTTTTGTGTTGCGCACTGAGCCACTAAGGTAGCAGCCCGAGATGGCTGAGCTGGCCGAATTTTGTGAAGAGTTACGTAAGGTGACGCGAGAATTCAAAGCTAAGACGGAGCGAGATTTAAGGACTGAAATGCGGGAACTGAAGGGAAGCCTGTAGTTTTTAAGCGATCAAAACGACACTATGCTGTCTGAGAACAAGACACTCAAAGAGCAAAGTGAACAACTACAAATTGAATGCCAAGAACTGAAAAAAAGTTACAAACTTGCATGAGCAGAAGATCATGGCGTCCGAGCAGTATTCTAGAGTCTGTAACCTTGAACTAAACGGCACAACTCAACGACAAGACGAGCATCTTGCTAAGATTACTCGCGACATTGGGGAACTTCTACACATGCTCATTGCTTATGATGACATTGAGGTTCGTCATCTTGTGTCAACAAAGAACTCTGACGCTGTGCCGAATATTGTCGTCAAATTGCGGCACCTCTACAAACGTGATACATTGCTACAGAAGGTGGAAAAAAAGCGCATTTCGACAATATCTTGGCCACACCCGCGGCGCTCCAGTTTCCATCAACGAAGGTTGATGCCCGGTAGTTAAGCACTTACGTGGAATGGCCATATCAAGAAAAGAAGGAACATAAGTGGAGCTTTGTTTGGATGAAAAACGGAAAGGCGCTTGCAAAGAAAGGTGAGAAAATCTAATATCGTTCATATCCGACAAACGCAGGACCTTGCTAATGTCGTTTAAATGAAAATGGCGCTGCTCTCATCTGATCTGAATGCCGTCGTTCGTTCGCACAAAGATATCAGGCTGACATGCTTTCACCTTAATATTTGTTCCGCAAGACGAAGAATTGTCTGCCTTTTTAATCAATTTTCCTTTGAATTTGACGTGATCATGTTGAGATAAACATGATATACCTCAAGAAAATAAGTATAGAGACCCCCAGGTTACCAAAGCTTTTTCCTGAACATCACAAAAAATCGCTGGTGGTGTAGCAATTCTGGCAAAAAATGGACTGGGCTTTGAAATGATCCCAGAGTTCAGCATTATTAATGCAGATGTTGAATGTTGAAACTTTGAAATCTCATGGTTACATGTGCTCTGTAATTTATCGACCTCCCGATTCTAATTTAAGATTTTTCTTCGTTTTCCTTGGAAATATCCTGGAATCTGTGAACAAAAACTGCTTCAAAGTTATTCTTGCAAGACACCTTAACATTCGTATCATTAAACTCTCGTCTGCTCAGAGTTCTTTTCGATCCTAGAGTCAAATGCATGCACTCGCCGCTTTTACAAAAACTGCGACCCGTGTTACAGTCTGCCCAGAAACTTTAATCGATTTATCTCTAATATTGATGCAAGCCATATGCATTCGGGTGTCCTTTGTAGTGGTATCAATGACCATTTTTCGATTTTCAATGACCATTTTTGATTTAGACGACACTCATAAAGTAGTGCAGGACGAACCTTCCTTTACGATATATTACACCTCTTACGTTTGAGCCGCCGCGGTGGCTGAGTGGTTATGGCGCTTGACTGCCGGCCCGAAAGACGCGGGTTCGATCCCGGCCGCGGCGGTCGAATTTCGATGGAGGCGAAATTCTACAGGCCCGTGTACTGTGCGATGTCAGTGCACGTTAAAGAACCCCAGGTGGTCGAAATTTCCGGAGCCCTTCACTACGGCGTCTCTCATAGCCTGAGTAGCTTTGGGACGTTAAACCCCTACAAACCAAACCAACCTTTTACGTTTGACGTATTCCTAGCGAGCATCGCAAACATAAACTGGGATAATGGTACCAATATGAGGACGTAGATGCAGCTTACGAGTGGCTCATTTATATATATGAAATGATTTTTAAGGAACGTTTCGAATAAAAGACCAAGTATAAAGAGAAAAACTTGCAAGCCCTGGATTACTATAACGCATTCAAAGATGATAAAAAAGAAAACAAATCTTTTTAAAAATTTCTTAGTACTAAATGTTTGAGCAACTTGGCGAACTATAAACAATATCAGAATAACGTGACTGCTCTTTTAAAGCGTGAGAAAAGAGCATTCTTGCATGACCAATTCGAAGCCTGTGAGGGGAGCAGCGACATTTAGAACAAACTTAATAATTTACTTAGTCGTGGTTCAAATGTATCTCCGGTCAGTGGATTAATTCACAAAGGACACCACATACAAGGATCGAATTGACAGAAGCATTCAATAACTTTTTCATAGACATTGTCGGTAATGTGCCATCATATGATAGTGCGGTGCTAGATATAAGACGTAATACTGGTAGTATTGTTTTCTTGGGCCAACTGATGAACATGAAATTTCCAGCATTTTCACCTCTTTCAAAATCAGTAAAGCCTGAGATATTGATGGTATTGAAATAGGAGCAGTGAAACATGTTATCAGTCGTGTAGCTCCTGCACTTACCCACATATATAACCTTGCTTTGTTTTATGAGCAGTTTCCCAAATTCATGCAGATTTATAAAGTCAATATGCTGCTTAAAAGTGGAGACAAAAACAATATGTCTAATTATAGGCCCAAATATTTCCTACCAGTTTTTCTAAAGGTTTAGAAAAGGTTATTCACAGTAGACTAACGAAGTTTTGCGCTAAATTTTCCTTACTCTCTTCATACCAACGCAGGTTTTTGGATAGCAGGTCAAGGGAAACCGCCTGTTGATGTAAAAAGAAACTATTTTCATTGGTTTTGAAAATAAACAGATCTGCCTAGGAGTATTCATAGATTTTTCAAGGCGATCAAACGCCTTAGTCACCAGCGTTTATTAAGAAAATTGAAAATTTTAGGCATCCGTGGCATTCCTCTCTCTCTCTTATGAAGTCATATTTGCAGCATCGACTTCAATGTGTAATGATAATAAAGCAGGCCTCATCTTTTTTAAAATTAAATCTAATGTTCTACAGGGTAGCAATTTAGGTCCGCTATTCTTTCTTTTTGTATATAAAGGACATCATGAACATTGAAAACAAACTGGAACACATAACATACGCACACGATACCACTATGGTTTTTAAAGGCGACACTCCTGATTCAATAATTCCTGTTGTAAATAGTACACTAGACCAACTGAGGGCTTGGAGTGGAAAAAATTCTCTAGTCATAAATAGACGAAAAACAAAAGCAGTCATATTCCACCTCAGGCAACAGGTAATTCTTCAAGACTTTGATTTATGCATGGGGGACTCCATTATAAACGTTTCACATTCCGTTAAAGCACTAGGAGTTTATTTTTCATAACAGTTTGAGTTGGAACGCTCCGATAGACAGTGTTGTATTTAAAATTTCAAAATGCACGGTTGTTCTTGCAAAATATCGCTCCTATTTACCAGTGTCAATGAAACCCATAGTATACAATGCGCTGTTTTTGCCCTATTTCAGTTATTGTGTTTGGTCGAGGGCAGTACCACTGAGACAAACACCCAAAAACCTTTTCGAGTGCAAAAGAAAGTGATTACATTTAGTGCAAGTGCAGAATACCGAGTTGCTTACTCGCCTCAATATCATCAAAATTCTGAAACTCCGCGAATATTACTTAGTCACAAGGTATAAAAAGTCCCTTCACCATACCCATGGTATTTATAGAAATGTGGGCGCTAAAACCAAATGATCCAACACACTCTTCGAAATCCTGACATTTGGTGGATCTCCTTCTAACGAACTACTTATGGTCATCAAATGCTGCGTCATAACGTGCGAGTACTGCTAAATAAGCCTATTTTGAAGAACACCTGCATTGGCACCTGCAGTCCGAAAGACATCCGGGACATAAGCTTACGATTGTAATCTCATTTATGCTGTTTGTGCCTGAGACTGCATTCAATAACTTGACGGACTTCTTTTTGTGATATATTTGACAAGTGACAGCCTTGCTTGACATGTTTCTTGATTTAAAAGAATGTACATATGAAGTGCCAAATGTTTTGCGCCTAATTTCGCTCGCAAATCTTAGCCATGTACTTTTTTTTCGTTTGTACACGTGTCCCCCTGAAAGCTGAAAGCCATGTATACGGGGAGGTTCAGGCTGTTTGAAGTGGTAATTGTTTCCACTTTTTGCCTGAACCAACCCTCATCATTTTGTGATGAAAATTAAACGATTGATTGATTGATTGAGAGGTCAATGCAATTGAGGTGATAGATTACGACTTCCATCTGGTATTAATATTAACTGGCGTTTGCAGGGTTTAGGTTCAAAGAGAAGACTAAGTAACTCCCAGAGTAGTATTCTCGCAGTGTAAATTATTTCAGCGCTTGAACCTGCTTTGCTTGCTTTGATGGTTATGGATTACCGCGTATCGCAATACAGCACTCGCATTATATTGGCAGTTGTAGAGCTTGTTTGCTCAGTTTTTAAACAGGATTGCTCTTATCGACAAATTAGAACATGCTGAAAGCCACTGCTACGCTGGGGAATTGTGCTGGTATACTAACGCAAATACAGGCGTAAAAGTGATTGTGAAACGTTTTTCCTGTGCAGCGTCCAGATGTTTTTCTGCATACTTTGCGCACCCAAACTAGCGTTTTGGGGAAATAATTAATTTGAATTATTTGGCTTTCTCTTAAAATTTCATGCGTGTATGCGACCTTTTTTAAACTAATCAACAATCCGGCAAAAGGGGGCTCATTTTTCAGTGCGAAAAAAGGTCCAAGAATATGTAGGGTGCTTCATTTAAGAACTGAGGCAATTTTTAAAAATAGGCTTTTTCAGTTAGAAGAGCGCTTTTTTAGGCATAACATTGGCAGTGGTGTAGTACATCAGTGTGCCGCTGAGACGTGCTAACTAGCAGGCTGGTTGACTAACATTGAATAGTTACCGTTTTAACTAATGCTGTTTGGCTCCATACACACTGAGCAGCCCCCCGTAAGTAATATCTGTACCAGTTTCTTGAATTTTTAAAACGCGGCTACCTTCGGCGCTGTGGCCCAAAGTACTTCGGCTACATCGCGCCAAAATATATGAGCTTTCGAGAAGATTGCAGTCAAAGCAACCTCTCCAGTGGAGGTCACTCAAAGAATTTGCATAAGTTTGTAGGGCCACAGCGCCGAGGGTAACCGTGTTTTCTAAATTCTAAAAACTGATATTGATTTTACTTACAGTGGGCTGTACGCCTCTGAATAATTAAGGAGCCTAAGAGTACTATTTAAAAAGTCAAGTATTCAGTATTGGTTAAGCAGTCAGCTATAGTCAGGGTGTCTTAGCTGTATTCTAAAGTACTAAACCACTGACAACACTATGTTGAAAAAGCGGTCTTCTAACTGAAAAGTTAAATTTTAAAATTTGTGTAAAATCTTAGGTGAAACACCCTGTATACATCAACGTCTTGAATGCTTGCGCTGGAAACATGAAAAAGGGTTGTGTGTTTGGTTTATGAGGTTTAATGTGCCACAGTGGCTCAGGCACTGATGGACGCCATAAAGGAGGGTTCAGGATAATTTCGACCACCTGAGGTTTTTGAACGTGCACTGACGTCGCACAGTACAATTGTCTGTAGCATTTCTCGAGTCTGCCTCCAACGAAATGCGACCACAGCGGAGCACAATGATCACTGAGCCACCGTGGTGGCGCAAAGTAGGAAAATTGTTAACCAGGGGTGGTAAAAGGTTGCTGTCGCATGCATATTTACAACCACAAAATCAGAAAGAAAAAATGAATTCCGAACTGCAGTCGAAGAAGATGACGACCTTAGAACGCGAGCCCAATCAGCAGCCAAGTATGAAGTGTCTTTTTTCCCATCTGATCTGAAGTGCTGAAAATGAGCGGCAGGAGAGTGCGGCGTACTATGCGCTGGTGCATAACGCGTTCGTCCGCCGGCGCCATCTTCACCATATCCCCTACAGCGTCCACACTGACATTCCACATGTCCTACAGAAGCAGCGTTAGCCAGACCGCCGCGAAATAAAGGTGGTGGTGAGGAAGAGACGCTTTAAATACAAGGCTGAGGGAGTCAGTGCAGAAAAGAGGCACCTGCTCACTACTGCGCCGGCTTCCTGAACTCACGTGCGTAGGGGTGACCCTATAACTGTAAATCCAGAGATAAGGATGTAAAAAGGCAGCAAATGGTCCTCTAGTGCCCTTCCTCATAGAGCCGGTGGTAATTATCAACTTCAGGGATAGATCTCCATTACTAAAATGCAGAATACGTATGGTTAGCGCCGGAAGCACGCTCCTTCTTCAAAATATGCGATGGTTTTGAGTTAATAATGACGCTGAGTTAATATGGCGCAAGGGCTTCTGCGGCAAAACAGTGCCTTTGCATAAGTTTTTTTCTTCTACTCAAGGTGGGGTCAAAGACCTATTTCTCAAGCATTTCACCCTAAAGAATCCGAGCGCCAGGTAGGGGAAAGCTTGTACCAATTGTATAACCAATGGGTACTCGGCAGGACTGGCGATCGAACCTCGCACCTCCCGCATGCGAGGCGGGTGCTCGAATGATTAGGTCACCGCTGCAGTTCATGTCCTTGCAGTTACTACGATTCGTTCACACTCAAAATTGCACGAAAACAGGAGCAGAAAGTGTACGTGACCTCTTCAATTCGTCCTTGTTTTTTCGCGCAGCTTTGAAGACGAACGATTGGCATCAGCAGGCCTGCCGAAAACCCTACTAGTTACAACGATTTCAACCTATTTTTCACGCTCCTTTAATCGATAACCTCAAGACCACCAGCGCCCGGTTTAAGACAATCTTTAGCTTGCTATACCTGCGTCACGCTACTTCGAATCCATGTAGGAATGTGCCTCCCTCACCAACAGTAAGCATTGCTTAGATTTAGTGATCTAAATCTACATTGCGACATAGGAGCATGCCATGACCTAGAAACGGAGTGCACCAGAAGACTCTTTAGTGCCTTTAAACTCGCTATAGAAGAACACCGTGCCAGTGCCCCCCCCCTCCCCTCGAAGAACGTGCTAGAAGTGCCAGGGCTCGCCCACCATAGTGTTCACGTCCGCTGTTTAGCATCTTTGTCAGATGATCCTTAAGCAGACTACACATAATGTTTTTGTGACTGCAGATGCACCAAAGTGGCCCTTGCTGAGCGCTCTTTATAAGTTTGTTTCCGTGATTTGTTAGTCAAAAGTCTGTCGTCAGTGACGCATGGAGGATTGCAGTTGTAAAAATTAGCGGGCCCAAATGAGCTGCTGCAGCATTCCAATCCTTCATTTCATGTCACTGCAACAGGAAGCCGTGGTCGTTTCATTCCACGAAATCCTTGCCTGCCACAGCTCTAGCAAAAGGCGGTTCAAGGTTTTTTTCGATACCAGAGCGTTCAAGAGTTCATGGGATCATGCTCCAATAACGAAAGAATTTTCAGAATCTACATGAATACGTGCATATAAATAATGCCCTAATTACCCCACTAAAGCTGTATATTTTCGAATGGCGCGACAGAGCTCACTGTCCCCATTGTGAAGAGATTAAGTAAGGCATAGAACAGATTCCCTACTGATGCAACACTGCCATTCATCATCATCATCATCATCATCAGCCCTACTACACCCACTGCAGGGCAAAGGCCTCTCCCATGTCTCTCCAATTAACCCTATCCTTTGCCAGCTGCATCCACCCTTTGCCTGCAAACTTCTTAATCTCATCCGCCCATCTAACCTTCTGCCGCCCCCTGCTACGCTTACTTTCTCTTGGAACCCACTCTGTTACCCTTAAAGACCAGCGGTTATCTTGCCTTCGCATTACATGCCCTGCCCAAGCCCATTTCTTTCTCTTGATTTCGACTAGGATGTCATTAACCCGTGTTTGTTCCCTCACCCACTCTGCCCGCTTCCGATCTCTTAACGTTACACCTATCATTTTTCTTTCCATGGCTCGCTGCGTGGTCCTTAACTTAAGCTGAACTCTTTTCGTTAGCCTCCACGTTTCTGCCCCGTAGGTGAGTACCGGTAAGATTATGCTGTTGTACACTTTCCTCTTGAGGGAAATTGGTAAACTGCCACTCATGATCTGCGAGAATTTGCCATATGCGCTCCACCCCATTCTTATCCTTCTAGTTATCTCCCTCTCATGATCAGTTCAGCAGCGATGGCGTAGAGGTAGAACATCCGCCTCGCGTGCAAGAGGACCGGGGTTCAAATCCTGGTGCCGCGCAATTCTCCACCGGGTTAAAAAAAAAATCCGCGTGTCGATGGAATTGCATAACCAGGCCTGGAGTGCGGCCTTATCTCGGTGACCAGAACCGACAACGCACTCTCTCACCAGAGCAGGATTTGGCCACCCTGGTGTAGTACTTGGCCACAACCTTCTATGATCAAACCAATTAAACACTGCCATTAGCTCTCCTTATTTACCTTACCCTCCCCCTCTTTCCTGGAGTGCTTGGCTTCACTCGGGCTCGGCAGATTACTAGCGGGTCTTGGAAAAGCAAGCAATCTTCCATTCTGGGCCTTACTGCGGGTCTCAAAAAGTTCTTTTCCTCATCCTTCTTCTAGCTACACATGGATGAGTACCATTGCAGGCTTGCCTATCCGGACATGTGAGAATAAGGATATAGGCGACAATGAATACCACTCCTGGGACGACATCATAGACACAATGTGAAATCAGAGAAATACTTTGTAAACTGTTGTTTGTTACGTATTATAGCAGCCAGAGCGGGCCCAGTGCAGCCAACCACCGGAGAGAAGAAATACGGTTGCGGCCAAGTTCGCGAGACCTGCCTGGCTGACCGCCCTTTTGAACAAATTCGACGTCGCGCTGACGCCGCCTTGATCGCTGCCTTGCCGCTGCCATTCTGGTCTTCGCCCAGTACTCTCTATACGTAAGGCCAGAACGCGGCCTTACATTTACGGTCGCCCGTTTTTCGTCATGAGGGATCATCTCGCACACTCTGTTGGCTATTTTCTCTGCAGGATGCATGCAGACGTCTTGCTCGGGTCCCCCGCCTGCAGGAGTGAAACATTCATATCGGTTACCGCTGCGGCCGCGAACATTCGGATGCTCACGTCCTTTCCGGCTCATTATTCCGAGTGACTTGTCTCCACCATCCCTCACCGTTTATGATTTGCCGTCGCTTGATATCTCGGACATGCCGTCTGAGTAGCGAAAAGATTCTTGAATTGCCTCCCTCATCACTTTGCTGTCGCCTTTCCGCGTTTTTATTTCTCGCACTCTCCAGCGCCAAGCTCGCCACTTCGCCGTTCGGAATGATTTGCACTACCGCCGTAACTCATCCTGGTTATTCCCCGCCACCTGCGCTCTCACATCTGCGCCGACTTCCACGCAGATCTCCAGGGTGATTTGAAAACCGGTGCTTTGAAAACCGCCGGTGCTTTGAAAACCTATGCACGCTTGCGCCTGCACGGTACTATTGGCGAGGAATGTACCGCTTTGTGGCAGTAAACGTCCACTCTTGCCCAGTTTGCCAACGACGGAAGACACTGCCTCGCCTTCCCACTTTTTTTCTGACGGTCATCGTTGCGTCATCGTCGCCATAGACCACCTCACCCGTTACGCCGAAAGTGCGCCGTTGGCGTCCGCTTCCGCACGAGTGATGTTGCATCTTTCATCCTTCATCAGCTTATCCTTCGACATGGAGCACCGAAAGAACTTCTTAGTGACCGCGGCCGCGTCTTTCTTTCGAATGTTGTCGAGGCAATACTCAGAGAATGTCAACTTATTCATCGCGCTACCTCTGCCTACCATGCCCAAACCAACGCCTTAGTTGAGCGTTTCAATTGCCCTGCCACTGACATGCTCGCTAAGTATGTGTACTGCCATCATTATAATTGAACGAAAATCCTTGCCTTCGTTACATACGTGTACAATACCACTTTGCTTCATACAATTGGGTTCTCGCCCTTTTTCCTTCTCTATGGTATGGATACTACGTGCATAATGGACACCATCCTCCCTTATCGCCGGGAGGCATCCTACTCCAAGGCACTTTCTCATTCTGCTCAGTACGCCGAGGAGTGCCGCTAGTTTTCCTGTGAAAATTGACCACAGAAACACAGAAACGCCCGCCGCTCAGCCGTGACAGCTTCCCTACGGTGCCCTCCTACCATCTAGACTCGGTCGTCTGGCTCCGGGTCCCTTCCTCCACTCCCGGCCTCTGCACGAAACTTGTAGCCCACGATAACGTTCACTAACATATCAGTGAGCAAACTTCGGTGGTCAACTGCCTCCTAGAGCCGCTCGCCTTCACATCGGATCTGCGTCGTCGTGGGGGACGGTGTGAAATTTTCCACGCCAACCGCATAAAGACTTACTATGACTCCCAGGTTCTGTGCTCGCCTTGAGTCACCAGGATGGCTTCTTCTGTGCCGGAGGGTGATTGCAATATGGCACGCCAGCGTGAGCCCAGTGCAGGCAACCGCCGGAGAGGAGAAAGGCGGTTGCATCCAATGCGCCAGACCTGCCTGCTGAACCGCCTTTCGGAGTAACTCGACTTCGCGCTGACGCCACCTTGATCACTGCCTTGCCGCTGCGTTCTGGTCTTCACCCAGAACTCCCTAGTCGTCTTACAATGCGTATTGCGATGGGCGGAAACTCTACTTTTCACCCCAAGTCGTGCCAGCCGGCGGCAGCACCATTACCACTTCTTGTTTACGTCACAGATCGGTGTTGGTCTATACTGTAATTCATATTTCGAGTGAACTTGAGTGAAAGCACTGCACTAATGTTGCTTTGAAGTGGTTGGATGTTCCAAACGCGACTTGTTAGACTTGTTAGTTTTTAAATTACTGCAATTAAATTGCGCTAACCTGATTACTTTTTGAGGTGTTTTTTAATGTAATACACCATTTCTCTGCTCTAGCAGATTACTTACGTAACGAATTACTTGGGAGCAGTCATTTTGTAACAAAATATAAGAATTTTGTTTGAAATTACTTTCTTTTGGGCTGCCGCGGTTTCTCAGTGGTTATGGCGTTCACGGCTGCGTACTCGAACGACACGGATTAGATCCCGGCCACGGCGGTTGAATTTCGATGAAGGAAAAATTGTAGAGGCCTGTGTACTGTGCAATGCCAGTCCATGTTAAAGAACACTGGTGGTCAAAATTTTCGAAGCCCTGCATATGGCGTCCCTCATAGTCTGAGTTGCTTTGGGACGTTAAAACCCCCACAAGCAGAATTCAAACTTTCATTGAGATGCATCACGTTGCTTTCTTTGAGCAAAGCCTCAATCTCTCGTACGCCCCATAGAGATCTTCAAAGCGCAACACAATTGCGGCTAGTCAAGATTTCGAAAAGTACAGGTACATCAAAGTAAAGTGGAACACGAGAGCAGTAGAAAAATTGTTTTCCAGCGCGCTCTATCAGCGGAAGAGCATGCATAGAGTGAGGCTTCGGCGGGTCTATCCTGAAGTTTTGATGGTCGCCTATCCGTCGGGACTGGCGAAGCGCGCCTCTTCCTTCAATCCAAGGATTTGTCGCTGGCACGCCGTTATTCGGTGGATGAGCAGTGAACGCGAAGCGTAGCGCGAACCAAGGCAGTCACTCAAGCATGTGTTGCCAGAGCAGTCGCATTCAAGGCGAAGGGTTACGCTCGCACCACGAAACACGAAATCTTTCGCCACGACGCGTGCCACAGAAAACTTCATGTATAAAGCATTCAAAGTTCCCCTGGCGAGCATTAATGGAAGAAGGGTGGTTTCACCCGTGCAGGCGGAAAGGCGAGCATCAAATCTGCAGGACGAGTCCCCCGGGCCCTCGCTGTCTGCATGCTCCTCCGCTTCTAGAGCAAGCTGGTAAGAAGTTCTTCCATCGCCTCAAGGGCTTCGTTTTACTTTGGAATAATTGTTAATAAGAATTGTGTAAGAGCATGCGTTCTATACCACTAGTCTGCACAGTCGTCCGCTCACAGCCTGCGGGCAAACGAGAGGTAGACAGGGGTGAAGAATGTGCTATGTGTCGCGATCATATCTCCCGCAGAAATATCTAAGGCCGTGCTTATGGCGCTCAAAAGGCAAGCGGCGCACGTCGGAGCTGAAGTTTAGTCTGCAGCGCTCGAAGAGGCACTTTCGCGGTCACGTCGGCCAAGGGCACAGCGTTTGCCAGGTTAAGCTCGTGGACACGGGGCGCGGAGGAGCAGGCGGAAATGCATATGGCGAGAACATTACCGTGTGCCGGCCGCTGGGGCTGCCGAAGTATAAATAATCTCCTCGCTGGCTTCAAACGGCAGAGCAGCAGTTGAGGTTTTGGGTTCGCCGCTCGTTTTCGTTTCAAGCTCTGTGAAAGTAACGAGTGCTTGCCATGCTTCGATTTGCAATCTTCCGTTCGCGTGTGTAATCTTTGCATTGTCTTGTGCTTAGGAAAGAGTGAGATGAAGGGATAGCTGACTGGGTCGGAAATTGGCTGGAAGCACAAATAATATGCATGTCGCACATGGAGCGATAATTTACTACTTTTTTTAATCTGTTCGCTTTGGGTTGGTTTTGGTTTTTGGGGTTTAACTTCCAAAACGAGTAGGGCTATGATGGACCAAACTGGCGCTTCGTGCTTACTGCAGCTCAATTGCAGCAAAAACGCAACACTAAATACTAAAAAAACACTACATTAACCGTGAGGCTGTGGCGAGATTATCGCAGGTGGACTATCATTCCATGGTTCTACATCATGTGCAGGCTGGACGCCGAGCCTGAGGCAGTAGCAGGCCCGCAGCCGGCTCCCGCAGCAGGTGGAGCAGACACCCATGACGGTGACCCCAAAGAGGAGGGAGCCAGCGGCGTCACCACCCGCGCTGGCCGATGGCGGCCAGTAAGAGGAGGCGGCCGAACTAAACGGTGAGTGAAGAGGAACGCCTGCCTTGACACCGACTCAGTGCTTTTTTATGATGCGCGCGTACTTTTGAGTCAGCCGCCGCACTGGCTGGAAGGCATGACTTCATTTCTGTGAGAGTCCTTCCCGTGTCGAACACTCCCGCATATGGGGTTGGTGGCCGCAACCTTTTTCAAGACTTCTGGCATTCACAGACTGATGGCATAGGTAAAAATGAAGCGCAATAAACTGTTTTTCAATTCATGATTCACTTAAGGAAAATAATATATTGTAATGTGCAATGTATTTCATACGCTCAAGGAATGAACTGCGCTTTGCGCGTAGATATTTGTACCTAGCCGAGTTCTTTTAATTTTTACCTGCGCCGAAGAGTGAAAATCAAAATATGTACAAAAACTGGTGAGAGCAGAAGACTTTACAGATCGTAAATGCATCTTTTTGAGTGAAAACTGTCCAAGAATTTGATTATGTTTGCCGAGAAGAATATGCCGGGTGTTACAGCAAACTCTTCAGAAATTCTGAAAAATGGAGTGGTCGAAACAGAATGAAAATATTTCAAGGAACAAACTCTCAGCCATGGCGGGCGTCCTTGTATCGAGGAGTGCCCTAAATTTCTAGGTAATTATTAAAATTTCTTATTTTCTTTATTTATTAGGTGGTTAGCCGAAAGGGAGGGTTTCAACAGTGGAGGAGAACTAAGAAAAAGTTGTTTCCAAGAGCGCTACAGCAGAATGAAATCTAGTGCGTCTTTCTGCACAAAACGTAAACACAGCACACGAGCTGCTTAGGCAGTTCAGTCCTAACGCAACGCCTTCTGGTGACGTGATGCAGTGCCTGGGGAGGGGGGGGGGGTGGCAAGTCGAACCGTATGCACTTGTCATTGCGTCGCCTCTTGGCTGTAGAAAAAGGAATAGCCGTTGTCAACTACGTGGCCGTTGTTTCTGAGGGGGACGAGAGACGCTCGTTTGCCTCCGCAAGCGGCGCCCTCGCTTTCCGCTGGTGACAAGATATCGGTCCTATGTTATCAGGTCGTTCTAGGGGATGAAGGTCATGGGCAGCTGCCACTACAATGGCCGGGATTTTCCTCAACGGATGCACAGGGCCACGACAGCGTTGCTAACGCCACCAACCTAATTTCGGAGCGAAATGTCCATATTTCGCGGACACACCTTGAAGGTTCTGTTACGGCGCAGATAAAAACTCGAAGCGGCCTCAACTGATAGAAAAAGAAAAGAAAATTATGGTGCACGTGGAAATCAAACTTGGGTCTCCAAATTGCGAGACGCAGACACTTCCAGTATGCCATGGCTGTTTTATTTTATTCATTTCCTGAATTTTGCGAAAAATCAACTGGAATAGTACTGAGAAAACAGCGATTTTTTTCCTCTGGCGCAAAAGAATCTGCGGTCCAAGAGCGCCATGACACAAGGTATTTTCGGATTGCTCAAGGTGAGGTAAAATTCCCCATCTCCGAAGTATTACAGCGTTTTTAAGCAGAGTGCCAGGGCAAGGAAGCTTGTACCAATTGTATCACCGGTGGGTACCCAGCGGCACTGGGGATCGCACCCGCACCTCCCGCATGCGAGGTGGATGCTTAAGCTCTAGGCCTGCGCTGCGGTGCAAATGACTAACATAAAGCAAACTAAATACATGCAGTATTGCGGATTCGAAAACAGCCAGACTGGCTTCGACCAACTATAATTCACGCGTCAACACAGACGGCTCTACTATTGTGGGCCACTCAGGAGCACGGTGCTCAGTTGGTTCCGCGGTCGATTTTTTGCATTGCGAGAAGCAAATCCATGCAATCTCGAAAATAAATGCTAGCCGGACTGGCGTCTTTGTCATAATGCTGTGAAGGGGTATATTTTTGTTATGTACTGCTCAGAGGAATTAAGAAAGAGCTACCACTTGACGTGCAGGGAATTCGTTATTTAAGCATGACGATGAGGATGCGGTACCATTTAATCTTAGAATGCTCTTGGGCCCCTGCTGTATATGGCGGTCGAGAATGGCAGGATGTCCATCACGGCTGTTAGGCACTCGGAAGTGAATGAAGGTGCGTCTATTGAATGCGCAAATGTCTAAGAAACGTTTAATCCACATATGTACTGAGGCGTGCATGAGTAATTTAGTTATGAACATGTAAATTAGAGATATCCCAATTAGTCGAGTAGAAAAGTCGGTGTCCGGTGAATTTTCTTTGTGCATGACATGTAGTCGCAGCGCCATCATGCGGCACCCACTGAAAGTCAAACGGGCACTGTACAGCGATGGCCCAGCAGATTGCGCCACCGACCTTTCGTTCCAACTAACCAGGGTCCGCCGAGTTGAACCACAGCCGATTTTTCTGGGGGGCGGGGGGAATTCTACCGATAATTATTTTCTCCGACTTATAGGCCAACGAGCTCGTCGGTCAAACACGTCCGCTGTCTTGCAGTCGTCACCCCAGGGAACTTCATTCAGTGAACACTCAAAATTTGACAGGAGTGTATTAGGCCGCTCTAGTTCAGCACGCAACTGGCCGCCGCATATACACCAGGCTGATAAAACAACCGACTCGAATCACCGCTTTGCCTCGGGAAATAATAAATGGTTTTTGGGGAAAGGAAATGGCGCAGTATCTGTCTCATATATCGTTGGACAACCAGATTTTAGTTTTTTTTTGATGTGGCGGCGCTGGGTGATTCTGAAGGCCTCCAAATGTACGCGGCTCTCGGCATACTTTTTGAAAAAGCTTTCGCAAGACTTCCATCAATGTGTTTACTTGGTATTAAAATATGCGGTATTTATTTAAGCGAAAACTTTGCTACTCACTTCCGTAGATTATTCGCCGTGTGTTTCTCATGGCCTTGTACCGAAGAGAATCACGTGACGTCGCCGAGTCGCAGTTGTGCCGAAACTGATAAGCAGCAGGAGCTTTGAAACCAAAGGAAAGGCGTATAACTGGACCTCTAGGGCAGTGAACACCTCATTCGTTCTTTAAAGGACCATAGACAATTTTTGTTTCGTGCTTACTTATTTCAAATGATGCGTTACATATTAGGATAACAGGAATACCACGTGGTTTTCGCCTACAACCACTAAATGTCATATAATTGAATTTCTTCTCTCATGCTGTTTTTGTTTCAGTCCCATCAACCGACCGATGCGTGTGACATGCGGTTAATGATAGGTCACGTGAGGCAAAAAAACAACAGCAATCTAAGAGCTGATACGTCGTTTGTTGTAATTCTGTATATTGAAGTAGGCTGTTCTAAGTGCTGTAGTGAGTTAAAACTAAGTATAAGCGTTTACAACTTTTGTGCGGAAATGTTCCGAGACTGAGTCCATTAAAAATGCGTTTAACATTTAAGTCAGTTGTGGAGCACCCCTTCGAAATAGTCTTCCTTGCAGTCTATACACAGCTTCCAAGGCTTTTTGAGGTTTTGAAAAGAGTTGGCAAACGGTTCTTTGGGCAGGGCTGTCAGCTCCTTTGTCGTGGCGTCTTGAATGGCATCCACGCCCCCCATACAGCGAACTTCACACGAGGAAACAGGAAAAAATTGCATGGGGAGAGGTCAGGCGAGTGTGGCGGATGGGGGAGTACAGTAATGCTGTGCTTGGCCAGAAATTTTGTCAGGCTGAGATCAGTGTGGGGTCTTGAGTTAACGGGGAGAACCATCCATTGTCCAGATGCCCTTCAGTCATGGCGACGGCATCGCAGTGCATCAGGCACGTTTTGGAGCACGCTGTAATTAAACCCCTGATTCACCGTCTGCCCTTTTGGGACGAACTCATGGTGTATGGCACCTCTGGCATCGAAAAAATCTTTAAGCATTGTTTTTGCTTTGGTCTTCTGTCGCCAAACGTTTCTCGATGCCGGAGAGCTTCAGCATTGATGCTGTCGACGAATGCAGCATCCTTCTCTGCCTCGGAGAGCAAATCAGCTCTCACTAATGCCCGCGTGTCCTTCTGGTCCTGTATGAGGGAGTGCGGTACAAGTCTAGCAATCAGCTATCGTTTCCCCAAGTTCGCATGCAAAGTCTGGTGGCATGTTGTCTCACTAACGTCGAGAGCATCAAATAGCATGCGGACTGTAATGATGCGGTCTTGCTGTAGGATTTCAATGATCCGAGTCACGTTGTTTTCATTCCGTGAGGTTGAAGGGCGCCTCTGCCTTGTGTAGTCTTCCACCGACGTTGTCCCCAAAACGAACCTCTTGTTCCAGTTGAGAACTCGCGCCCGCGATAATGTTTCCTTGCCGTAAGCGTCACGAAGGAGCTCATACGTCTGTGTGGCTGTCTTGCCGAGCTTTACACAGAATTTTATGTTTACACGTGGTTTGAGGTGGACGTCCATCTCTCCACATTCGCTCACGGTAGAATGCGCAAACCACTTGTGACAATGTATTGTTCTACATGTAATGCTATCTAGCGGCTGCCACAGCAATTAACATAAATAGCTCAGGTTGGCCCGAAAAGATGGCGCTACACATATGCACCAACATTTGTTTTGGGGAATTGTTTCTAGAGAAGAAAATAAATACGTCTCGTAACTTTTCGGAAAAAGGTTGTAATTCCATCACAGGCCGCTGTCTTGGCGCGCTAGGCTGGAAGCTGCCTTTGCATCGTTTTTCGGGCTTTAGCTTGGGCTTTCACACGTTCAAAAGGTCTAATTTGACGATGGGTAGCTTGAGGCATTTAAAGAGGAGGATGCCAGTTTGATTATCGTCATTAGTTTCTACTGTGCGAGAGATCACTGCGCTTTACATTCCTAGGAGCATAACGGAAAAGCATGAAGGGCTACTAAGACAACTTGTCCAGCCCTGAACAGGGGCCATTTCGTGCGGTTTGCTGCTTGCTCGTCTGATGACGCTTCCTCGCGCACGGGTGGAAGATGATGACCCCGCTTTCAAACTACAGCGTGAGAAACGCAGTTTAACAGGCGTGAACGCGAGTACCTGACGAAAACGACGGGATTACAAGCACAACTCGAGAGCTCGGCAGTTCGTACAGGCTGGATGTTGATTTCTCCCAACTGGTTGTTCATCTGAGGGAATTGTATGAAGCGACCTACTTTAAACCGGACTGGCACACCCTCTTGGTGACGCGCTCAGCCTTACCTTGCGTTTAGTGCTTTGTTGTTCTGTCTTTTTGCGATGTGTTTCGTGGTATTTCTGAAATAAATTAGTTAATATAAATGGAATATATTTTCAATGTAATAAATACCATGCTTGAAAAAAGCTCTGTCGATGGCGTAGTGGTCTGAAGCATCGGCCAGCGGGACTGATTTTTTAGCCCCGCCGCAAGGTCCGGATCCCGCTCCCTCAGGTATGAATTTTATTTGTTATGTTTCTCCCCACGGCGTTGCTGGCTTTCCGCTGCAGTGAGGTCCTTATGCTGTCGCTTAAAATAGTGCGTTATTCAGGCCATATCGCAATAAAACTGTTCGCTAAAATGCAGGATTAGAGCTAAATAATGGTAATCACTAACTCCTCCAGTCTGGAGTGAATGACTTCTGTGGTTGCCATTTTAGTGCTCTATTCCTTCCAATCCCCGGAAAAGTGGTTGTCTCTCTGTCCGATGCCTGCTTCTAGCACGTGGGCCACCTTGGTCACGTGACGTTGTGAAGTCATCACAAGCTGCCCACCGAACTTTGAGGAAACTGCCCACTGTTGCAGTTCAATTAATGATTAGCCGCTAGAGATTCCTCAGCTACAATAACGGTCTTGCAAGCACCACCCATGGCAGCAGCTGCCATCTTAGGGCAGTGGCGCGTAGCTTAACCGTTGCACCTGTGCGCCAGGACCGGATTCAGGGCTCCCAGGATTCTGTGAATGCAGAGAATGGCTAATTCTAAAACAGTAAAAGTCTAAAATTATCCAATATTGCGCAAACTTACCTCATATTATATATCAACCAAAGTAAGCCAGTTCAGGTAAAGCAAAATAACAGAATGCCAAGATAAGCCATGCAAAACCAGGGCTAACGTTGCTAGAGCACGATAATGCGCGGTTAACCCCGAGCTAAACAACCAGTGGTTTTTTTTCTTCTTCGTCTACGCATCACCCAGAACTGAGTGTCAATTTCCTACCATGCCTGCAAGAAATTTGGCTCATAAAATCAGGCGCGCGATTACATGGCCACAGGTCTCACCGGAGACAGAAAAAAACTAATAGATGTGTGTTATTTGGGAGAAGTGCAACCTTTTCTTTTTTAGCACATCGTGCAATGCAAGGCCGAGCGAACGATGATTCAGACCAAGGTGGTTAAGCTGAACTTTTATATCAATGATAATAGAGCGCTGGTTGGCTTTGCATACTTCATTAAGGCACCGCTTTCCTATACTGCAATTCCAGCGAAAATATAGAATAGTAAAAAGATACTACTGTTCTGTACTACTCACACTGTGAATGAAAAGAAATGATGATGACCCAACCCTGCTTGACCAGGATATACATAGCGTAATCGCGGCGACATCTGGTTCGGAAGAGTTAATATATGAAAGGCGCGCCTTCACTCATCATCATCATTAACCTGACCACACCCACTGCAAGGCTAAGGCCTCTCCCATGTCTCTCCAATTATCCCTGTCCTTTGCCAGATGCGCCCACCCTATTCCTGCAAACTTCCTAATCTGATCCGACCACCTTACCGTCTGCTGCCCCCTGCTACGCTTGCCTTCTCTAGGAATCCACTCCGTCACTCTTAAGGACCAGCGGCTATCTTGCGTTCGCAGAACATGCCCTGCTAAAGCCCATTTCTTCCTCTTGATTTCAATTAGGATGTCGTTGACACGTGTTTGTTCCCTCACGCACTCTGCCCGCTTCCGGTCTCTTAACGTTACACCTATCATTTGCCTTTCCATGGTTCGCTGTGCAGTCCCTAAATAAAGCTGGAGCCTTTTCGTTAGCCTCCACGTTTCTGCCCTCTAGGTGAGTACCAGTAAGATACAGCTATTGTACACTTTTCTCTTGAGGAATATTGGTGACCTGCTATTGAAGATCTGAGAGGACCTGCTATACGCGTTCCACCCCATCCTTTCCCTTCTATTTATTTCCCTCTAATGATCCCGATCAGCTTTCACTAACGGCCCTAAGTAGACGTATTCATTTACCACTTTCAGCACCTCGTTGCCAATTGTGAACTGATGTTCCTTTGCTAGATTGTTGAACATTACTTTGGGTTTCTAAATGTTAATTTTTAGACCCACCGTACTGGTCTGCCTGTCTAACTCATTGATCTGGATTTGTAGTTCATCTCCTGAGTGGCTGAGCAAGGCAATGTTATCAGCAAATCGCAGATTATTTGGGTATTTTCTCTCTCTTATCCTCAACTGTTCTCAATTCAGGCCTCGGAATACCTCCTGTAAACACGCGATGAATAGCATTGGCGATATCTTGTCTCCTTGCCTGACGCCCTTTCTTATTGGAATTTTATTGCTGACTTTATTGAGGGCTATGGTAGCTGTACAGTTCCTATATATATTTTCCAGTATTTTGACATAAGGCTCATCTACCCCCTGATTCCGCAATGCCTGTATCACTGCTGAGGTTTCCACTGAGTCACATGCTTTCTAAAAATCAATGAATTCTATATATATCGATTGTTTATATTATGCGCACTTCTCCATCATTTGATTGATAGTGTGAATATCATCTATTGTGGAATATACTTTATGAAAGCCTGTCTGCTCATTTGGTTGATTAAAGTCTGGGATTGCACAGACTCTATTAGCGATTACCTTAGTAAATATCTTGTAGGCAACTGACAGGAAGCTGATCGGTCTGTGATTTTTCAAGTCCCTGGTGTCTCCTTTCTTAAGAATTAAGATTTTTGTATTCTTCCTAGCTTCTGCTACGGTCGAGGTCATAAGGCATTGCGTATAGGGGATCTTTATTGTGCACAGCGAGGCGAAGACATCAAGGGGACTGACTGTCTGAAAAGCTTTATTTTCGAAACATGCACAGGGAGCGAGTGAAGCGGCCCTTATTGGGCCTTTCCTTACAAACGTTAGGTGGGATTCTCATCACAGGAGCCCATATGGCTAGTTTTTCTAGCAGCATCTCCTCTCCGTCTGTCAGCAGATCGGCGGTTTCCTGATCCTCACCAGCGGCTTTTCCCTTTTGCATTGCCCCTAAGGCGTTCCTTATTTCTTCTTCATTACTGGTAGGATGGCGCATTGCGGAGCGCTACTGTATCTCTATCATTAACGTTCTGATTACATGGGATACTGCATAGATTTGTGTAGAACTCTTCGGCTACTTTACCTATATTATCCATATTGCTAATGACATTGCCCTCCTTGTCTCTTAACGCATACATCTGGTTGTTGCCTATGCCTAGTTTCCTCTTCACCGCTTTTAGGCTACCTCCGTTCTTTAGAGAATGCTCGATTCTCTCCGTATTGAACTTTCTTATGTGGGATACCTCGCGCCTCCGTTCAAACGCCAGAGGCCCTGGTTCGATTCCCAGCCACGACACACGGTTTTTTTATTCAGTGAGTGTGCGGGAGGTTGACCACTTGGTTAGCCACGTGACCAGTCACGTGGTTGGTCACGTGGAGCGATTTCCAGAGGATGCGCAGGCCGGCGAGGTACGCGCGGCGCCGGCACCGGCTCGCCAGCTGTGCGCTTTGTGACGTCACTGCTCCTCGCGCATGCGCAGCACGGCTCTCCAGGAGCCACTAGAGTCTGGTCAACCTCGGCCAGTGTACCTTACACTACAAAATTCCACACCAACGCCGCCAGCAGGCTTTAATTTGACAGTGGAATTTCGTAGAAGCCTTTTTTGCGCCGCAGTCAGATCTTTGAAAACTCACTGAGCTGAAATCGGACTTCATTCCTGGAAACAAGGCTTAGAACTTGGTTATTCAATAACGTGACTAGGCATATTTCTACATGTTTAAACTCTACTTTCTGCTAATCTGAAAGACTGGGGGCTTATAATGAAGATGTTGACTGCGGTGCCACGGTTTCCGTAAGACCGGCGGCCACCCGCACGGCCCGGCCAGTGCCCTCTTGTTGGCGCCCTATACAGGGTGTTTCGCCTAAGACTTTACGCAATTATTAAAAGAGGCTTTTTGAGTTAGGAGAGCGCTTTTTTCAGCATAGCATTGTGAGCGGTGTAGGATATCGCGGTGTCGGAGAAGGCGTGCGGCTCCCCGCCTTTCATGACGGCAGAAACTACGTCTTCCCTCAAGACCTAGCGCTTTAAAAAGAGAATTCATAACAGGAGCCACAGACCAAAAAGGTAGCCAGGAGCACAGTTCGGGCCACCACACTCGCCTTCATAGAGTGCATATTGCCCTTTCTCACCTTCACCTCATCATGTCTTTTCTCCTTTGCCCTCACGTCACCATGTCTTTCCTCCCTCGTCCTCACGAACTTCCATGCGCCCATCCTCCCTCACCCTCACATCACCGAGTGAAACCTCCATGAGATGAGGTTGAGGGCGCCCTAATGAGGGATCGCCCTCCTGAGTATGTCCATCTCTGGCGCCAACATCACACAAGGCTATGGGATAATATTCTAGTTGGTGCTCTTGAAGCGGACAGTGCTAGCAGGCCATTTCATGTATTGGAGGTATGATTCAGTGGAAGACGCAATGCACTATGTCGGCAGCAGATTAATGTCAATGCTTTGTGCCGGAAATTCAAGTCGCGTTCTAAGACATGTCGCATTCGAATTCATTGTGACGACACAGGAGCGTTAATAATGAGTGGGGTGAATAAACAAATCTGGCTGAGCGTTTTTGCATACTGCATGCGACGATTCGTTACTGCGTGCTCATGTTCAGTCGTCACATCAGAGTTATCACAAGTGTTTAATTCATGCCGTATGAACAGATAAAGGGTAACAGAGCACGGTAAACCAGGCGGAAAACTAAGAAACTGTATAAACTGACCGATATGAAGTGCTGCACACAGTCTGGGAATACGGTGCCTGTAATCGTTAAAGGGACACTGAACAGAAAAACCGCCATCTAATTATTCTTCTCAGTAAAATTGTTTTCCTCTCTCTGGCAATGTTGGCGTTTGTCTAGCATCAAAAGGCGCATTTATCAGTCAGAAAAGTTAATTTATATATTTTCCAGCCAGTAGGTTTAACCCCGTGACGTCTCTAACGAAAAACAGAGGTTGCCACTGTTTTGAAGTCAATAGTAGATGAAGCGTAACCTCTGGCACCCGCGCCGAAGATTGGTGTCGCCCACAAAGATATTACTTGCAGTATTGTTTGGTGAGGGCGACACCTCCAGTTCGTTTTTTGGTCTTTTTCATTTTTCGTTCTCGTAGTGATGGGTGTATTTATAGTTATAACGCGGTATCCTATCGATGCATGCCAACTTCTATTTGTCTTGTTAGTCCTATTTACGTTAATAGAACGATTCTTGTACATGAAGTTGCAGATGGAACGGACGACAACGGCAAACACGCAGCACAACCGTTTCTTGTGTTTGTCGCGTTCTTCACGACGAACCACCTTTCACCAAATGGTCCGAGCTGCGAACTCCGTGAATTAGAGTCAGCTATGAAAATACGTTAAACACAGAATATTCGTCGAATACAAAAGCTATCGCGGCAGTGTTATATTAGGTTTTGCTCATTCCGCCAGAAAACATTTCGTTAAATGATGTTGCCTAACCGCATTCCTCTTTTTTCGACTCCGTTGCTTTCTGGGCGCAGGCGCTGGTTTGAATCTGATGCCGAAAAATTGTGAGGTGCTACCTACAAAGTGTTGCGGCCGGAAAAGCACATCAGGATGATTGGCTCAGAGAGCATGACAACGGCTGCTGAAGAACATAGGTGGCGTGGTTTGACAAGGTGCAGGCGGTTCATGCATTGCAGAAGGAGACGCGACTGGTGTAGGAAGAATGAAGCTGTATAATTCGGCCTCCAGAAAAACATAGCCGTTGATTTGGGATGTGAAATAATGATTGACCTCCTCATCTGTCAGTGCACTGTTGCCGTGCATTTAGTCGTCTTTGCGGGATGTGTCTTTCTGGTAATTTAAGCTTCAGGAAGAACGGTATGCCTTATTTATAAACCGATGAAAGTGAAACTTCCTGCGCCTTACTACTAACCATTGTGCAACATGAGACAGATGTTAATATACATCGCACCCGGCCCATCATCTTGTGTGTCTAACTTATGCGGGGCTGCAGACGGGAGTTTGGGGAGTTTGGCAGGCGACGTCGCGGAGCCGGCTGCAGACTGCGATGCGGACGTTGAGGGCGTACTTCCAATGATGACGCGGTCCCGCGCTGCCAAGGCCACAGCCGCTGAAGCTGGCTCGGCCCGATGACCGCAGCGCCCTCCACAAGATGACCCTCTCCTCTCTTCAGCTGCCACGTACAGCTTGGGGGCGATGCTGGCACTACATTTAGGTTGTGTATCCACTACGACGGATGTAGAACCATGTACTCTATAGGCACCGTGAACTCCTGTGCGATGCGCGCGCCCCTAGCGGAGGAAAGGGCAGACCGGTTGGGAGACGCGCGCCGGCCTGTGCCGCTCAGATGCTGCAAAACTGCCCGGGAGCGCGTTGTATTCTTCCTTCGCTCGTTGCTTTGGGGATATTATGTGGTTAAAGATCAATTGCTCTGCTGCAGTCCACAATAGCACATACTTGAACTCACCAGGGACAACGTTTTTCCCGTCCTCAAACAAGTTCTGTAATCCGAAGCGACGGGAACAGTGAATGACTCTCGTCCCGACGAGCAGTGAGGCGGCAATCATGTCAGGATTCGCCGCATGACGTTCTCAAAATAGTAGAAGAAGGCACTCACAAACCCCTGCATTCCTAATTTTTCTCATCATTTGAAAAAATTGAGCTATTCGGTAATGTGGCCCTTGTATTTTGTGTTCCCATTTAGCCTACCCGACAGAACGAAAGGGCGTGCTCTAGGAACCACAGAACGCGTCTGGTGGCGCACGCCGACGTAGATAGTTTTTACACAACGCTCAATTAACCTGTGGTTTGGTCACGATATCAGCAAGTGTTTGTCAGTGCTTTTGTTTCCTTTTTTTGATTGTAATTTTTTTTCCGGGAAGGGCCCCACAAACACGGCTCCGACACAGGCTAAATAAAATGTGTCCATTTTCCAATAATAATACAGTCTTTAAATCAAACAATACGAAATTTTATAGTTACAATGATTTCCTCAATCATCATACAGATGCGAAAACAAAAATTTTAAAGAAAGGTGTTTCTTGAAGGCAAATAAAAAATTTAAATTCGTATGTTCCAATCGGAACATTTGTAATTAAAGGGTCAACCTAGTATACTGGATCAGCCAATTCCTGTGCGCATATCAGTGCTGTGTGGAGAGAATGATCAAAGGGCTTCTTATTGAGATTCGCTGCGGAGACCACCGCCACATGCCGTACGTCCTTTAAAAGCTTTTCTGTCATGAGGAGAAGAGGAATCCGACCCACCGGAGAGATAATTGAAGCCTTTGAAAAACTTCTACCAATCTACTACGTCAGTTATCTCAATTATTCTCACAGGCAGGGCGATGTCGCTTTCTATGAGCCTAGCTGGCCGACGTACGCGAATTTTCAGGCCTTTCGTCAGCTTCTCGTATTTTTTCTCCGTTTTAGCTGCCCCTCCGTTCATTCCGCTTTTTCTTCCGTACCCTTTCCTTCCTTCTCCACCGCCACTTCCTTCGCAGCGTTCTTTTTCTTTTCATGCTCGCAGCTTTTGCCTAAGTACGTCCACACCTCTCACAACGATCCGGCCGTCCCGCTTGATCGACTTGCTCGTGGCTGGCTTTGTGTCGCGTTGTACCACATGTGGGGGGTGCCACAAATCTTGCTCTGTATTTTTCTACTTCTTTCTCCACCGTATTTTTTATACTCTCCCCTTGAGTTCGTTGCTGTGTTTTGCTTCTTGCCCTTGGGCACCCTTCTCCTTGTGTCGTCTGCTCCGTTTCTCGTGCTTTGCTACTTGAAAACAGACGCCCAGCATAAATCCAGGGCTCGACCATGTCTCTCTGTGTGGTGTCTTCATGTTCCCGCACTGTTTATTTATGACTGTGTCACTCCAACTAGGCCAAATCGCCACCACTTCGCAGCAAAAATCCCGAAAACTTTCCGACGGCCGCCCCAAACTGGGCGCGCGCCCGACCTACGCGGCCGCGACTCTCCCACCGCAACTGCTCCGGCGGCCATCGGCGGCGCTGCCTGTTCGCCGAAAGTGCTGCCCCCTGGGTTCCTGCACGGTGTCCATAGTGGCCCCTCTGTACGAATTCCGCATTTAGTTCCCGTACGGTTTCAGCAGGCGCACTGAGATGGTTATGAAATGTTTTGCTTTAATTCTCAGTCTCTCTGATGGCTTTGTGCACTGAAATATAATTACAATCTGCGTATTGTTATGCCCGGCGTGCATTCCTGTTCAAATGAATAAAGACGCGGACTCCCCACCCAGGATTTCCAGGAAAGCAAAGTGAAGGCTATTGAGACTTCTGAAGAAACGTGTCTGCAAGGACTGGAGCTCGCGGAGTGCATGGCGGAAGCAGCAACGACAATGGCGTCCCCATGTGGTCGAGCATGCCATCGGGGTCGACGAACGGTGCGTTGTCTTCACCAGTCACGCTGGGGTTGACAATTGACAGGGCTGAACCTTCGACAGAAGTTCTGCGTTTCGGACAACAGGCGAAGAAGTGCAAGGCCTTTCAACCACTGCTGTGAAACGGCTTGACATTCCTGTGCAACGTGGGCGCAGTCCTGTGGAACGTGGGCGCATTCCTGTGTATCGTGAGCGCATTCCTGTGTCACGTGGGCGCATTCCGGACCCACGTGCGCGCCCACGTGGAAGCTGTGTTGACAACGACGTGTCCGTGTCTTGTGCCCTTTCCATCGACGAGCTGAGAGAGCATCAGCACCGCCCCTGCCGTGGGCGGTACCATCAGTGTCATCATCTGCACGTTTGATTGGACATCATTCTTCGAACTGTATTCTCCAGACAGGAATCTGGGAAATACGAAGGCCACTTAACGAGCGTCTGGTTTGGTACCAGAGAGACCGCTTTTGAGAGAGACCACTTCTGCTAAGAGACCTTTTTGAGAGACCCTTTGCTGGGAGAAACCCCGATTGCGGAGGCACTCCCGACCGCTCCTTTGAGAGGCACTCTCAGTTGCTCTCACTTGTACAGTATGTAAATTGTGTTTGTATAAAATTTGCCTTGTTTTTCCTTCGTAACCACATCTCCGTTGCTCCTCGTCCTTTCTCCGGCCCGACCACGCTACCGCATGCCAACAACTGGTGGCAGCGGTGCGATCCGAAGCCTTGGCGCACCAACAAATGGTTGGCAGGCATGGGATGTCTACATCAAGTGACCAGCTCCAATGAACCCTGCCGGTAACGTGATTGATGACATCAACTATTAAGATGCTTCTGAAGACCGAGAGATGGGCACGTCAGATCACCGGCTCCAACAGACCCCGACAGCTACAGGACTGACAGCGTCAGCTGTATCTCAGCAGGGTGAGTGCCTGATGTTTGCCATTCATTTCGTCAGACCGCACTAGCACAGGTAGATGTTAGTAGCAGGATTTTGGTTATCTAAGGAATGAAATTTCGTTAGCTTTGTGTATTGTTTGCTTCAAGGTGAAGCTTGTGTTTTAGCGGAGATTAGCGGCACGATGTGTGATCCGCGATGAAGAAGTTCAAGGTAAAGGACCTCCTTGAAATTCTAGAAGAATTGGGGATTTCGGTAGACCCCCCTAAAACGAGAGAAGAAATTTAGATGTTATACGGGCGGAGGAGGTGACAGTCGAGAAGGCAGAGGAGGCGTGCGAGACTATTTTGCAACGAAAAGCTGAGCTGAAAAACGAAGGCTCCGAGAGGAGAAAGAGAACCGAGATCTTGAAGAACACGAAAGGCGAAAACTTTGCGAGGAGCAAGAAAAGCAGATGGAGGCGGAGAATCTCGAGAGACTGGCAGAGCTATTGGAAAAAGGCAGACAAGAGCTGCAGGAGCTCACGTGTCTGGTTCAGTGACGTAGAGTTTGAGATCGTTTGCGGACTTTCCGAAGAGGCGTGAGCTTCAGAACTTACCTTAGAAATTTCAAGCAGATCTGTACGGCAGAGGAGCTTGACCAGGTCGAGTAGGCAATTATGTTAGTGGCTATCCTCCCTTGTGATGTCGGCGCCGTATTAGCACGGCCTTCCGACGAGGATGCCGACAACTACGAAATAGCGAAAAGAGCCATCTACCACTTCTTCAACATTCGAGTAGAAACCGACTCCAAAGGTCAAAGTGAAGGCAGCGGGCAGCGCTCCCATCAATGTGTCAGCGACCAGCCCAAGAACCCCGCTTGGTCAGCTAAGGACACAATTGTTGCTCATATGAGCAGAGACAGGGTCGGTTCTAGCTCTGAGAAAGATTCCGCTATGGCAAATTAGGGAGAGGTTCTGCGCCAAAAACACTGCTGTGAGCTAGTGTGCTGCCGCAACGAAGGACAGGTTTTCGAGGAGGAGCGTCACGGAGAGCCACCTGACAACGCGTTGAAGCGCCAAGACAGAGCGCAGCGTTAGTTTAAAAGTGCGATGTCCCTGCAACTCGGAATGGTAATGACCCGGCTCCGAAATCCAGAATTCAGAGCAGCGAACTGTTATGCTCTGCAGAGATTATAATGCAGGCAGATCGATTTGAGTTTCCAGCGGGCAGTTGCCCATCGATAGCGCCCGCTGATAGGTCGATGATCAGCGCAGAATGTGGCCCAGCGCTGCCACGAAAGAAAAAGAAGCTCAGAAAAAAGGAAATTCACAGTGGCTAGGGATGGACCGCAGGAAAATGAGCCATCTGGCTCAGAGGAAAGGGCAACGAACGGTTCGTAAGGCAAGCTATGCAAGCTATGCTTGGCAAGCTATGCAGCTTGCCGAGAAGTACATCAAGACCATGCAAGGCATCTCGGTGTTCAAGACACACCTGGAATTCGCCAAGGAATGCAAGGAAACCAAGGTTGTACGCCATAGCCTACGACTACGACGCCTGGTCCCGACGCCGGGAGGATGAAGCATCATCAACAAGGCAGAACAGCACCTAGTGACGACACGAATACATGAGTGCCGTAGCGTGATTAAGAAAGAAATCGACGCCTTCTTTGCCCGCCGACAACTGGAGCACAAGATGCCCAACTTAGTGATGTCTATCGAGGCATTTTACAAAGAAACCGCATCATCAGTATCCGACAAACACCGCACCAAGCAAACAGAGAAGTTGTCGAAACTTCAGCGCCGGCCCGAACAACCACCACCAGACCATTCTGACCTGATCGCCAACTTCTCCTTCAGGAAGCTCACAACCGCCGAAACGTCCATCCTAGGCAAGGGACACAAATTCAACCTCCATGGGAACAGACCCCCCCTTCCAGCAATCGGATCTGCGCTTGAAGTCGATATCCGGCAACTGGAACCTTGTGTACGAGAAGAGGTCAGGCTCAAAACAGTAGGTGTACTTAATTCAGTTCAAGCACACCGAAAAGAATTAAACCTAACACCGGATGAAATGCACGCCCTGCAAGACCTCAAGACAGACACCAACATAGTGATCCTCCCAGCGGACAAGGGCATCACAACAGTCGTTCTGGACAGACGGGACTACGAAGAGAAAATATCCACCTTGCTCAGCAGTCAAGCATATGAAAAAATGAAGAAGGAGCCCACAACCACTACTCAAGCAAGGCTAAACAAAACATTGAAAGAAGTATTTCAAAACCACCCCACCTTCCGAAATCTCTACCTTCAGTTATTGAGCACCAATGGATCGGCTCCAGCATTCTACGGCCTGCCCAAAGTCCACAAACCGGGGATCCCTTTACGCCCGATTGTCGACTTCCGGTGTTCCCCTCTTCGCTCGTTGTCAGAATACCTTCACAAACTCATATCCCCAATCGCAGGAAAAACAGCGACCCATATCCGTCATTCCAGTCACTTCATCGAACTGGTGTCCCAAGCCACCCCTGAGGCCGACGAATGCCTTGTCTCCTTCGACGTGGTGTCCCTTTTCACAAACATCCCCGTGAAGCTTGCGGTGACCGCTACCCGAGAAGCCCTACAACGCGACGACACACTCAGCGCACGAACCTCGCTGAGTGTAAATGATGTGTGCCGCCTCCTGGTGTTGTGCCTATCGAACACACACTTCTCGTCAAACAGGGAATTTTACCGACAAGTGAAAGGAACACCAATGGGAGCATCCATCTCTGTCGTCATGGCCAATTTAACCATGGAACACATCGAAAAACGAGCCCTCAACTCATTCCACCCGAAACCGAAGATTTTCCTCAGGTATGTCGACGACTGCTTCGCCGTCATCAAAAGATCTGAGACTCAAAATTTCCTTCGTCATTTAAACTCCGTAGAACCTGACATTCAGTTTACGCTAGAGGGGGAACAAGAGAACTCCCTGCCGTTTTTGGACGTCCTCGTGTCCCGAAACCACAATAGCCTTCAATTGTCCGTATACCACAAACCAACCCACTCAGGCCGGTATCTCCACTTCTCTTCGAACCACTCGACAGTCCATAAAGCATCAGTGGTGAAGACGCTGTTCAGAAGAGTTGAGACACACTGCAGCACAGAACTTGACAGAAGAACAACGCACGATATTCAAAGAACTCATCATGAACGGCTACCCAAAAGACTTTATTCAAAAAACCATTCGACGTCAAAAACACAACATCCCTCACGAAATCAACGCACACAGACCAACGCCACCACCAAAATACGTCACTTTACCTTATGTCGGAGCTGTCAGCGAGACCATCGCCTGAATCCTGAGAAAATCAGGTCTCCAGGTTGCGCACAAGCCCACAAACACTGTTGCGCTTTGCCTACCTGTTCCCAAAGACCGGCCGCCGAGAAAAAGAGCCCAAGGCATTGTCTACAAAATTCCATGCGCCGACTGCGACACAAGCTACATCGGCGAAACCAAAAATTTGAAAGAAAGAATTCGGCAACATAAAAACGACGTCCGCAAATTCGCAAGAGAACGCAATCCAGTAGCCGAACATTACGAGGACTCCGGCCATAGAATTAACTTCGAAGAAATTTGCATCCTCGGAACCGAAACAAATTACCACAAAAGGCTGCTTCTGGAATTCTGGCATATACAAACCACCCCGAACAATAGCAACCACACAAAAGGAAACCTGCCCCCAGTATATGCCCAGGGACTTCGCTCTTCAACTCAACGAAAAAAAGTCGCGTCACCACCTCCCTGCAGTGCGCCAGCGTGACTAATAGCCTAAACCCCCTCCCCCTCCTCCGCGCCTTTCGCGTCACAGCTGTCGTTCCTTTGACCGCCGCTCCTCCCCTTCATACTTAAAGACGCTTAGCTACTGCCTTCAGTCACTCCTGATGAAGGAGCCGAGTCGGCTTCGAAACGTTGGGTTAAAGTTAAAATTTTTGGTTGGAGTTGTGCAGTTTATTATACGTCTTCAAACGCAACCAGACAGGCAAATCTGTCAAAATGTTGAGTTTTCAACACATAGGGGAGCGCGCCCGCCACACAAAAGGGTGCCACGCAACGCGTGCGAGTTCGAGGGGAACACAACATGCAGGGAAGAGAGGAGGAAGCGGCCCTGTCAAACACCCTTGCCCAATCGAGTTATGTTTTGCAAGAGCCACCCGAGATTTCGGCTCATGTCGCACAAAAGACTTTGGAGGGTTTTGACAGAGGCGTAACTCAACTCAACTAACCTCTCCACGTTCGGGAAGTCTTGGCCATAGGAGGCTATACCGTGGCTGGTAGAGCGGCCATCCGACCGCATCCGCGCAGAGCGCGGCTGAAGGAACCGTGGATTGTGGTAATCAAAAGATTGTTTCCACGTGGATTACAGGAATAACTTTTGTTGTGTTCACTGTTTGTGGTTCTCTTTTTTAGCTTTAGCTCTGCTGTAGAAGAGCGCAGACGAAGTTTTGAGCTTTTATGCCTTACTGCATTGTTTGTTGTAGTCTTGCGTAATGATGTAGCCCTTACTAGGCTTTCCTTTTTATGTAACTTAATTGTTGCACAGCTCAATGTAGCTAAACGAGCAATGGAGCAAGAGTGTTTTGTGAGCTGTAATCTCACCTATGCAGTTAAGTAATGGTTTATTCTCTTCTTTCACGTCATCATTTATGCTTTTATGTGTGATACGAATTTTCTTGAAGCAGGCATTTGAGCTTAGGTTTAGCTGCGGATTGAGAATGTCCGCTGACACGGAAGCAATTGGATATTGTAGCTTAGGTGGCTGGCGAGAGCTGCCAGAGATGCTACTGTTTTAGCAGTATTTTGTGCAGTATGTTGCTCCCTGTTTGTTGTGCAAGTTTTGCACATTTATGTCGTGTCTGCTGCCATGATGCACAAAAGGAAGACCTCATGGTCAATTGTGGCAGTTACGGAAAGAAGTAAGTAGCTCGTGGCAAAAATGAAAGCCGCTGTCCAACCTCTATGTTTATTTGTCCCTGCCCGGGTAACATCTGAGACCGTCTCAAACTTTCCGATCGATCGCAGATCAACTCTAATTTTGCTTCTTTGTTGAGTGTCATCTAAGAGAACGTTTTAAAAAGTCCGAACACCTGAACCTTGCATGGTGTTCACACTTCATGTTCGTGGAGGAAAAGTTTGGTTTAATTTAAGGTTTAACGAAGAGAGATTTCTCTAGTGTAATCTGTTTTGTTTTGGTGTTGGTCTGGCGGGACGAATGGGTTCAGACGGCATTTGCTTTTGTTGTGTGCGGCTTGGTGTTTGTTGTCTCTTTTGGCTTGCCTCGTAGAGATCATGGAGCTGGACTTCTTCTGTAGAGGAGGCGAGTACTGAAGAATTGCAGAGCGAGAACCCATTCTCGCACGTCTTGTCAGCGTAGGAACGCCTCATCTTCCCGACGCATTGTCTGGTGGCGGGGGTGCAGTTATACCTGGCGTGCCTTCCAGTCCAAATGAATAAACGCGCGGACTTCCTGACCAGGTTTCCCAGGATAGCAACGTGAAGGCTATTGAGACTTCTGAAGAAATGTGCCTGCAAGGACTGGCGCTCGCGGAATGCATGGCGGAAGCAGCAACTACAGTGGCATCCCCATGTTGTCGAGCATGCCATCGGGTCGACGAATGGAGCGATGCCTTCATCAGCCACGCTGGGGTTGACAATTGACAGAGAGCTGCGCCTTCGACAGATTCCGCGTTTCGGACAACTGGCGAAGAAATGCAAGGTCTGTCAACCCCTGCTGGGAAAGGGCTTGACATTCCTGTGCAATGTGGACGCATTCCTGTGTCACGTGGGCGCATTCCGGACCCTCGTGCGCGCCCACGTGGAAGCTGTGTTGACAACAGCGTGAGCGTGTCTTCTGCCCTTTCCATCGAGGAGCTGCGGGAGCATCAGCACCGCCCCTGCGCTGGGCTGTACCATCAGTGTCATCATCTGCACGTTTGATTGGACATCATTCTTCAAACTGTATTCGACAGCCAGGGATCTGACGAATACGAAGAGTATTTAATGAGCGGCTGGTTTGGTACCAGAGAGACAACTTATGAGACCCCTTTTGCTGAGAGCCGTTTTTGAGGAATCCTTTGCTGGGAGAGACCCTGATTGCAAAGGCACTCCCGACCGCTAAGAAGCTCCCTTTATTGAGAGGCACTCTCAGTTGCTCTCTTGCTCTCACTTGTACAGTATGTCAAAATACACTAGAGGACTCTAAGAGAGAAAATTTCTGTAGTCTGTAGTCTTGCCGTATTTTGGGCATGTCATGTGTAGTCTGTCTTGTCTTCTGTAGTCTGTCTTGTCTTTTGTAGTCTGTCCTGTCTTCTGTAGTCTGTCTTGTCTTTTATAGTCTGTCTTCTGTAGTTTGTCCTCTCTTTTGTAGTCTGTCTTGACTTCTGTAGTCTCTCTTGTCTTCTGTAGTTTGCCATGTTTTCTGTAGTGTGTCTTGTGTAGTGATCATACAGTGTGTAACAGTCGCTACTGTGTCACCTGTCAATTAACACAGGATTTGTGTTCTGGAGTAGGCAATGCACGAAAATGCACAGCTTGTTAATGGTCGCCTGTCAATTAACACAGCTTTGTGCATTCCAGAGTAATTCGTGCACAAAACCACTAGAATTGAAATGAAAATGATCAATTTTTATTTACTGTTTCGTGCTTTTTTTCGCGCTGCTGATGCATGCTGTCCAGCGTTGTCCTGGCTGCAGGTTCCTAGATACATCGCCCATGAGCCAAGAAAAATGGTCTTTGTCTTGGCTGAAAAAAAGAAAAAATAGAGATCACCGCTGCTACCTGCACAAAAAAAAATGTGAAAGCGTTGACGCCTCCTCGACACTGGTCGCCTTTCAAATTTGGTGCCATGGTTGTTTTTTCGTTGACTTGATTGGTTATCAATCAACTATTATTTTACCATCATTTCATCCCAGCAACAATTTCGAGTTTTCAAATTTTCCTCCATGGATCGTTCCTGCTCACTCACTGAATACCCGCCCAGTCTAATCACCCGTTCATTGCCTTTTGCTTCTCAATAATTACCTAATTCCCTCTAATTTATCATTCTTTTCCTATATCCTGGTTAAGTATAGGACACTTATCACTCGTCACGTGATTTCTCATTTCGAGTTTTCAAACTTGGCGCCAAGCTTTGGCTTTGTCCATACTTGCAGTTTTTCAAATTTGGCACTACGCTGTAGCTCCACCTACTTTCAGCGTTTTCAAATTTCGCGGCACTTTTTCCCTGACCCATTCACTTTTTGGACATTTTTTGGCTGTAAATAATTATCCGATTATGAAATTTTCTTTTCGCGCAGCATCCTCACATCATCCTCTTCCAATTACACAACCAATCGTATGACGCTATCTCTTCTGAGTTGCCCACAACTGCTGCGGACACGACGCCCGGCAACATAGCCTAGTAAACTTTTCACGTTATTCAAAATGTTGTAATACTGAACAAGGCTTATGACTGGCCGAGTTGGTACTGACTCAGCTTAAAATCAGTGAGAAGACAGAACACACAAGAAGATATGAGCTTAAGAGGCTGGACTAACAAAAATTTAATTGAAAATTTTGATTATTTGATTTGATTTGTGAAGGTTTAACGTCCCAAAGTGACTCAGGCTATGAGGAACGCCGTAGTGGAGGGCTCCAGAAATTTTGATCACCTGGGGTTCTTTAACGCGCACTGACAACGCACAGTACACGGGCCTCTAAAATTTCGCCTCCATTGAAATTTGACTGGCGCGGCCAGGATCGAACCTGCGTCTTTTGGGACAGCAGACGAGCGCCATAACCACTGAGCCACCGCGGCGGCATCATTGAAGGAAAGCCTTAAAAGAAGACCCGCGAAGAGATACGGGCGCACAATAAGCCAAAGCAGTGAAAGGACGAAGTGTAATCAAAGGTCACTGGGATACTAATGAATCATCTAAAAAAGCAAATTCCTTACGGTGAAGGTTTACCGACGGCTTAGCCACACGTGTTCTTAGCCTTACCGATGTAGTAAGCCTCAACTATCTACCGACAGATTTATTCCTTTCGTAAACCACTGATGTGTTGTGGAAATTAGGCGTGCAAAGAGACAGGTCATCCTCAGATTTGCATTCACAAGATTGAGCGTGCAGTGACAGATTAGAATTTGTCTTCCCCCTATAGAGTGAAAGTGCTCAGTCAGGTGCAAATTCAGATATCTGCCTGTCTGCCCATATTAGTTGCAGCCATAAGGCAGTGGAACGCAATAAACTCCATTACTTTTGCAAGTGGTGAACCTTTTTTTTGTGACACTGTCCATTGTGGACAAGTACCCAGTTTTATCAAGCCTTTTTTTAATGACGGCGCAAAGACCTCCTACTCCTGTCTTGCACTTCGCTGTTAAGAAAACAGCAGCATTACGCTTTCCCGCGACTTTCTTGAGACTGTGGAATACTGTGGAGGTAAGGTGTATCAGCATCATCGGAGTATGTGTTCCTTACCCTCGAGCGAGTGAAAACATACTATCACAGGTTGTTGAGATGGGCAAGTGGGAACCCAGCCGCTTGGAAACCTGCTACAAGAATCCGTCCCCAGCAGTGATGGCATGACTTATGTAAAGCTGATGTTATGCACACGATTGCACACCCATCAAGTGTTTCCATCTTTACTGACCTTAACCAGCGACAAATACACCTCTTAACCATTCTTCCCCAGCAACGAGTGGTCCGACTCGTAGCTAAAAAGAGCCTTCCCCGATCGTTAGCTGTAGCCCCGACAAATATATTTGTCCACAAAGTGCAGGTCTGCATCAAGAAACTGCTAAATTTTCTGCTTAGACAATTCTGATGTAAATGACAGGCCTTGACCGCATGCCTTAAAGACTCCTAAAACATCTTGTGCCAACTTATCTGAGCCTTCTATGTCCAGAAAAATTAGGTAGTCATGAACATAACGAAAGGCTACTATGCCAAGGTCTTCCAAACAGGGCTCTTAATGCCTTATCGACTTTAGACAAAAAATGTTGCTGACCAAAGGTACGACCTGCGTGTAAATACCACCATGCCAACTGACAAATGCGGATTTACAGTAAAAGGACAACAGCCCCATGACGCCAGCAACCGAAATCACGCAATCATCTGTAAAAGCATGTTCATTGTTCACCCTGATGCAGTTTGCACATGCCTCAGAGCTATATCATGTGACAATGAATAGTGCAGGCCCTCCATGTGGATGCTCACTGCAGAGCACCTGCCCAGGTTGCTGTCCACAAGAAACTAGAACTCCACAGAACTCCACTTTTGTGAGTTGGCAAGGCGGTATTTACATCAGAAATCAGGCATATGCAGATGGTCCCAGGTTGCACTGTTCCTCCGCGACATTCTTCTGTCCAGAGTCGATACTGCATCAAAGCCCTGGTTGGAAGACCTACCTTGGCATAGTAGCATTTCGTTATGTTGATAGCTACCTAATTTTTTTGCACGAGGAGGGCTCAGATAAGTTGGCACAAGACGTTTTAGAAATCTTTAGGCATGTGGTCAAAGCCTATCTCTCAGATAGGCTTTGATAGATGTGGTCAAACCTATCTCTCAGTACCAACTTGCCCAGCAAGACGTTCTTTTAACCTATCTCTAACGTCTGAATTTCACTAAGCATAACCGTTTGTAGCTTCTTGACTTCGACCTGCGCTTTGCGGACGACCACATATGTTGGCCCCACAGCCCAAGATGGGGAAGCCTCTTAGCTATGAGTCGAACCACTCGAGGCTGGTGAAGGACAGGTTGGCAATCGCATGCATCACAACCGCTTTATGGAAGTCATGCCATCGCAGTGTTCAGAATTCATTCTCGGAGCAGGTTTCCAAGCCAATGGCACCTGGGTTCCCACTTGTCCATCTCGCGCACCTGTCAGACTGTGTTTTTACTCTCTCGAGGGAACGGAACACCATTCGCATGATGCTGATGTAGTTGAGCAGCACAAAAAGACGGGCTCTATACGTTACCTCCATGCCATTTTGCACCGTCCCAAGAAAGTTGCACCAAAGTATAATGTTGCTGTTGTCTTGACCGCTAAAAGTAAGGTAGGAGACCTTTGCTTCTCCGTTCAAACTAGACTTGATACAACTACGGATAATCGTCCGCTATGCACAGTGGCGGATAAAAAATGTTCACCACTTGCAAAAGTAAACAGTTTTTTGCATTCCACTGCCTCGTAGCTGACACTACTATGGGCAGACAAGCAGATATCTGAATGTGCACCTGGCTGAGAGCACTTTCACTGTAAGAGAGGAAGGCGAATTTTCACCTGACCCTGCACGTTCAATTTCGTGAATGCAATCGGAGGACGACCTTTCTCTTTGCACGCCTGATTTCCGTGGCACATCAGTGGTTTAGGGAAGTGATAAATCTGCCCTGATATAGTTGAGGCTTACTACATCAGTAAGGCTAAAAACAAGTGCCTGGCTAAACCGTTGGTGAACCTTCACTGTAAGGAATTAGTTTTTTAGATGGTTTACTAGTAGGTCAGTGCCTTTCGATTGTTTTTTGCCCTCTCACTGCTTTGGGGTTTTGCGTGCTTGAATCTCTTTGCAGGTCTTCTTTTGCCACTTTCCTTCAATAAAATTTTAGTTGTTAGACCAGCCTCACCTCGTGCTCATCTCTTCTCCTGTGTTGTGTCTTCCGGCTGGTTTTAAGACGTAATACTGAATGCAGGAAGACAGCCATTTTAGAGTCAAGCGCACTTCTAAAGGCCACAGCTATAATGAATGTTCATTTATTACAAATAATAGCGCTTACTTCATTAATTTATGCATGAAGTATATGACACTGCATCAAAATAAAAAAGGGCTAACCCTCATGGCCAAACTGCAGTTACAGCAAAAAAAAGGACACCATAAACCTGCCCCACATGCAAAAGCTCGCATTTCAGGCCAATGCAGAAATAAGATCAGATTACTTCCCAAACTGCATGACACTGCCACGCAAAGTAAAGAATGTGACAGGCAATAAAGAAGCAACAAAAAAGCGAACTGTAGGTAGCAGCCAATCTCATGCAGAAAAGCTACAAGGTCAGGCCAACATAGACATGGAAGGAGAAATTTGAAAAAAAGCCACAACAAGCACATAATAATTTTTAAGGTTTTCACAGCCCTTTAAATGACAAATACTTTCCTAGAAAAACATAACAGAAGCAGCAATTTTTTTTCGGCAATCATTTTTTTCATGTACTTCATTGTTCTTGAAGCATGGGCGGGTGTAGAGTAGTCAGATTAGTGCATGCACCCCTGAGCAATGCCATGCCAAAAACTGAACACACAGAAAAAGCTTGCCTTACAGAGTGAATACCACTGGCCATCCACTAATTTCCCAGCCTGCTCCAGGTCCCTGGCAAAAATCACATGCAACTTGGTGGCTTGCACAACTTCCATGCAACTCTCGGTCTTTAGCTGGGAAAAATTGAGGGATCAGTGAGATATCAAAGTTTACATGCATTGCTTTGTTTCAATGACCGACTAAGAAAAAAAGCAGCGGTTTCTGTGAGTGCAACTATTTTTTCACACTAGCTTTCTACAGTAAACCACGTTTATCCCGACCTATTTCACACTGACTTGCTGCACGGTTCCAGCACTACTGTGTATAGCCCTATGATTTCAAATGCTTGTTAGCTCTGAGCCCTTGGGCTTGCACTCGTTAATGCAGAAAACCTCGGAAAGGGCAACCAGAGCTTCGAGCTTTAAGCCATAGGTATTCAGAAGCTCAGTGGTCTGTGGGAGAACTTTTGGCTGGGTGACACAGTAGCAAATGCTGCTCCAGCTACTTTAACTCCATTGCAAAAAACTCGCACAGCAGAGACCTGTCCTCCATTTTTCATTGCAGAAACAATAACTGAAATTCAAAGCACGCACACTAAATGCACACCTACCTTCCAACACAGCTTCATAATAATGAGTATAATTATTGGAATGAAATACCAGTCAGTACATGTAGTTTTCAATTTATTCAGAAATTATAAGCAACCGACAAACAATAAACATTAAAAGGGAAATAAAATAACCAGAATTGTTCAAAAAATCGGTCAGAAGAATTATGTGACATCCACTACACTCCAGCAGTTCTTGGGCTTTGTGCACCTTCAAACCACACTTTCTTACAGGCACATTTGCACAGAAATTGCATTGAACCTGATCTTTAAGAATATTTATTGGTGAAACAGTAGGAAGAAACCAGGTTTTACCCAAAAACGAAGGGCCCTACACATTGCATCACAAGCCCAGATGGAGCACTTGAGTCGCCTCTTATGCTTATGCAAGAAACAGGAACAGAGATATCTTGACTAAATCAAAAAAAGAGGAAGTGCAATGCATGTGTAATGCAGAGAAGATATAAGCAATACCACACTAAAACACTGGGAGGATTCCAAGAGTAGGTGAATGCATGAATGGGTGGCAATGAGATGGCTAAATGAGATTAGGAAATTTGTGGAAAAAGGGTTGTAGCATGTGGCACAGGATACAGTTAGCTAAAATGAACTGAAGAACCATTGTTCTGCACTAATTTTAACAGCACATTCACACGACAGACAAAATCACTAACTCCAGGAACGGACTGCGCATCATGCGACTCAATGTCAATCACCATTGCAAATGGCACCAGCACCGCGGACTGCACATGAGGAAAAGTAGACATATTTTTGCTCTCAACTTTGAGCAGCAGTCAGCTGCGCTTTTAAGAGCAAAGCTCTAAAGTACGGCAACATTGGCACTTTGTTTTACTGACATGAGGGTGCTTGTGAGCGTGCAAGTCCCATGTTTGTTTTGCACCAAATATGTTAATTGCGAGGTATGTTTAACTAAAGAGGGGCAGCTAACATGGGCATCAGCCCTCCGCTAGGGCAGCTCTTCATTACTTCCCTTCTATATCCCTCCCTTATATCACGGTTCAAGTGTCCACCAAAATGTGAGACAGTTACTGTTACATTTTCTTGAATTTTCCTTCAACTAATTTTAAATTTTTCAAGTATGCAGCTTTAAGAAGGTAGAGGTACAAACTGTGCAGTATAACCATATGCTATGGCAATAAACCAGCAATAAATCTTTGCTGATAGCAGCTTGCTCAGTGCATTGCAAGGATGCTATGCCATACAAAGATTGCTGTCATCGTGCAATGTTACATTACTGACTGACAATTTGGTCTCTGTATCAGAAATACTGGTAAACCATCATTGTAGAGCACAATGTTTTTAAAGGAATAAATGAACATATAGGTCCTTTTCGAGGACACATATGCATACCAGGCAACAGGTGTGCAATGTCAAAGCATGTTTATGTTAACAGCAGCTGCGTCAAGAGCTACATCAGCGACTATATTTTGTACAAGTCTACAGTTGCGGTAATTATAAGCTGAGGTACTGCTGTGAAGTGCATGCAGAGTTTCATGCATTTCTAAACCTAGCTGCAAGCCTACGTTGAAAATATTTTTCTAAATAGGCAGCTAAGATATGCATCACTGAAAAAGAATAACTACCATGAACGGATCAGGAGGGATGACACAGCCGAAGGCAGGAAGCACGCATGGCCCAATAGATGCTGGCCGCTGGCAACTGCAAATAAATACATCCAGAGCAACAGCTGTCAGTGGCTGTAGCTATGTCATGAATGACAAGAGAGGAAATCGTCTTCTGCTTTAAAACCGAAACTTGGACGTAATATAAGTAAATAAAAACAAATGAGCTGACCATTACAAAAGAATGAACAGATTTTATGTAATGCACCTATATACATTCTTTGAGAAGAGTCACAATGACGGTTATAACCACACTGAAAGATGAGCTGGCTGAAATACCGCGCACCAATTTGAATATAGGATGTGCAGGTTTTCATTAATTCCTGTCATGGTGCCTTGCACCAATGTCTAGGTATTAAATTGAAAGTTGCAACCAGTTTGCCTTGGTTAAATGAGAAGCGAGAATGGAAAAAAGCATGCCTTCCCTAGCAAGAAGCTTGATATCTCACAGCACAGCTTAGCATCATAAAAAAATTGCTAGCGCATTTAACGAATCTGCATACAATTAAAAGCTGGAGAAATTTGTCGACTGGCAATGCAAGTAATGGCAAGAGAAACAAAAAGAAAACCAAAGAACACTCGTGAATGCGGCGAAGGGAGGTCTGTGGGTAGGATCCCGTGCCTGGGAAGAGTTCCGAGCTCGGAGAATCGCCGGCACCACAGATGATGGCACGCAATCAAGAATAAACAACAAAGTGAAAATAAGTGACAAAAAACCCATCGTCAATGGCGAACGACTTCAATGCGGGCCGCAAAAGCGAGGGATATAGAAAAAGGTAGAAATCCTAAATAAGTGCGCAGTTGCATCTCCGACAGCTCGCAGTGCTCAGAAGGAGAGGAAACATCAACGTTTACAGCTCAGGAGACGCAAGATTGATCTAACTTTGACATAACACTGCCTAAAATCCTGTTCCACTGGGGAAGCACAGACAAGTTTACAAATTACAAGGCGATGAATATGAACTAGCCTTTCCCATGCGATCACTGTCTCAGAATAATTTAGTATGACGCATATTAAGGCACAAACACTAATCCGATAAGTACTAACCCTGAGCAAAATAGTGCGGTGTCTGATCACACCTGGCCTAGCGCGAGCGCTCCGCCGCGCGGCACTTCTCGCTCATCGTCTTCTACGCAGTGCAAATCCATGCTTTTGCACCGAGTGTCGAAGCGCTATCAAGCGAAAGCGTAACTCTGTTGTGATATCTGGTGCAATTTTAATTCACCACGGCACGCGAGTACTAAATGCACATAAAGACAATGAGAACAACACTTGTCATGCAGGATATAGGCCCTGCTTTTTTGGCGCCGCATTATAGCTGCGGCAACCGCAGGCGGACTGCCTCCACTCACAACCCTATATAGCCGCATACAAATAGCGCGTGTGAATACAGATCATTAGCAAAGAAACGCAGAGCGGGACTCACCGGTCATGCGATTCATCCAGGCTTAGTAAAATCGCGCAGGAGTCTTCGTTTCCTTTACAGATGACAAGACGTCGCAGCACTCTCTCTTCATGGCTTACCCGTTGAAATTCGCCAATGTTGACAGGCCTAAATACTGGTCGTTGGCTTCCAAAACACACTCCTGCTCACCTTCCTATTGAATGAGTTCTTCACACGTGTCCGCCGTACAAGTACTCAAGCAATGCCTCCAAGAGGCAAATAATACAAAACACGACGCGTCGGTTGCGCTGCAATGGCGCCGACGGCTGCGCTTTCGTGTCGGTGAAAAATTGCAACGGGCAAAAATTTGTTTTTAAACCATAAATATATATATTATCTTCACAACAAAGACACTGCATTTATTTTAAATTATTTTTATATTATTTAAGAATACTAAAGCGCTTTCAGTTACTTTTCCATTAAAACAAGTTGAATTGACTGACCCTGTTTATTTGCATACTTCCTCATGTTTTAATTGCAACTGTGTACCAGTAAAATATGCGCATTCGGTCAAATATCTTGGCCTGATCTTCGACAGCGATCTCTCTTGGAACTCGCACCTTTCTTTTGTTTGCCAAAGGCTTCGTGCTGTATCGTGTGTCCTGTATAACATCAGATATTTTATGTCTTTTTCTGTCCGTAAATGTGTTGCACATGCTCTAGCCCATAGTGTACTTAGGTACGGAATTACTGTTTATGGTCATTGCACGGTTCGCTGGCAACACAGGGTGAATTCGCTTTTGCGTTTGCTTCTAAAGAATATTGCTTACGACCTGTCCATTGGTAATGACATTGATAATTTTAGAAGACTAAAGCTTCCAAGTTTAAACTCTTTATTAACAGAAACTATTGTGCTAAAACACTTCTGGTACAGTCAGTTCACCGTTCCATATGTTCCTGCTCGGGATTTAAGACCAAAATACCGCTATTGCATTCCTCGCTCCTCAACCCGGTACGGAAAGCGCACACGCCATTACTATGTACCTGCCTGTTTCAATAGCTTTTAATAGCCTGTTTCAACTAAATACAGCCTGAAAAAAACTGCGGTATGTCTCCGCGTTGCTTCCTGCCCCGTAGTTATTTCATCTATTTACTGTATTAATTTCAAATTACTGTAATCTCTCTTGATGTTGTAATAGTTATATATTTGTTTCACTATGTTTGGTGACCTTTTTCTTTTTTGCAAAGTTCATTGCAACGTCTCTATTTTCCTTTGTTTTGCCAACGTTCGCTGTCTGCCAGGCGCTGCCACTCAAGCCCTTTGAGGCTTTGGTAGGCCTGATTTATGTTGTCTGGCAATTGACATGAATAAAAGTTCTATCTATCTATCTATCTATCTATCTATCTATCTATCTATCTATCTATCTATCTATCTATCTATCTGCCCTGCCCTGCCCTGCCCTGCCCTGCCCTGCCCTGCCCTGCCCTGCCCTGCCCTGCCCTGCCCTGCCCTGCCCTGCCCTGCCCTGCCCTGCCCTGCCCTGCCCTGCCCTGCCCTGCCCTGCCCTGCCCTGCCCTGCCCTGCCCTGCCCTGCCCTGCCCTGCCCTGCCCTGCCCTGCCCTGCCCTGCCCTGCCCTGTCTGTCTGTCTGTCTGTCTGTCTGTCTGTCTGTCTGTCTGTCTGTCTGTCTGTCTGTCTGTCTGTCTGTCTGTCTGTCTGTCTGTCTGTCTGTCTGTCTGTCTGTCTGTCTGTCTGTCTGTCTGTCTGTCTGTCTGTCTGTCTGTCTGTCTGTCTGTCTGTCTGTCTGTCTGTCTATCTGTCTATCTATCTATCTATCTATCTATCTATCTATCTATCTATCTATCTATCTATCTATCTATCTATCTATCTATCTATCTATCTATCTATCTATCTATCTATCTATCTATCTATCTATCTATCTATCTATCTATCTATCTATCTATCTATCTATCTATCTATCTATCTATCTATCTATCTATCTATCTATCTATCTATCTATCTATCTATCTATCTATCTATCTATCTATCTATCTATCTATCTATCTATCTATCTATCTATCTATCTATCTATCTATCTATCTATCTATCTATCTATCTATCTATCTATCTATCTATCTATCTATCTATCTATCTATCTATCTATCTATCTATCTATCTATCTATCTATCTATCTATCTATCTATCTATCTATCTATCTATCTATCTATCTATCTATCTATCTATCTATCTATCTATCTATCTATCTATCTATCTATCTATCTATCTATCTATCTATCTATCTATCTATCTATCTATCTATCTATCTATCTATCTATCTATCTATCTATCTATCTATCTATCTATCTATCTATCTATCTATCTATCTATCTATCTATCTATCTATCTATCTATCTATCTATCTATCTATCTATCTATCTATCTATCTATCTATCTATCTATCTATCTATCTATCTATCTATCTATCTATCTATCTATCTATCTATCTATCTATCTATCTATCTATCTATCTATCTATCTATCTATCTTCTGGCATGTCGTTTGTAGAAGCTGCGATCCTGCGCTCCCCTGAAGTGACCCGGATGCCCTAGAAGACGACGGAGCAGACGACGGTGTTGACAAAATGCAATTTCGTTTGATGCCAGATAAAATCACTAAGTTGCGACAAAAACAGCGAAGAAAAGCGCCGTATCTCAAGCTGGCGAATATCGTGGATAAGTTGAACGCAATTGGCATGATGGAGAGTAGCTGCGATGCATTAATTTGCGCGACACTGGCACGCTCACCGGAGATCATGAAACTTAACAGCTTAATCTGTGACCAGTACAAGCGGATTGCTTTGATATCAACTGCGTTACGAAACTACGTCGATACTTGCGTCTCACTTTAGCTAATATGCAACAACGGCTAGCACTTGTCGCATCCTGATCGCGTGTAGTTTAACAAGCAAGAGCCCACTAGCGCATCGAAGCAGCCGTGTTTTCGAGTTCGTATCGTTACGATAAATACGAGCTGTTTTGGCACGTACTGGAATTGAAGTTCTCAGCCTGTGCGTCACGTACGGTGACGATGGCGTCGCGGACGATCTTAACTAAGACTCACCGCAACGCAGCCGATAACCCAAGCATATGGGCGTTAAAGGTTGTTCACCAGTACTGCAAACGTGGGCATAAAGTATCGCTCAGTCGCCGCGCCAGTCGCTCACTGCTCGATTTTCCAGCCTTCCGAGTGAAGGTCGCAAGCTGCTCGACGCCAGAAATTTGATGAAACAGCATGTGGAATGGGACTCAAAATATTACAGATACCGGATATAATTATAATGAGAGACGCTGTCTAAACCCTATATGATGCATTAAACTAAGATTAAGGAGCACATTCACTGCATGATAAACCATAAACTGATGAACTGCAACCTGCAGAGCATAAATTATGGTGATGTAAAAGGAAAAATATGGGAAAAACAACCTGCTACCATCAACGGTTTATTTGTCTGCAGAGCTTGTACGGCACAGCCGCTGGCTTACATAGATCTGCTCAACAATACTTGTGCACTCACGCACAGCAACGCTCCTGGGACAGCATGGTGTGGAAACGTCATCGATGTCTTGCCCAAGTCTGTAAAAAGGAATGAGCATGATCACCTACAGGAATGGCAGCAGTACAGAAGTATTCTTGCCACGTTATGAGTCCTTCGGGCTGCAATTCAGTAGACTACCATAAGAACTCATTCCCTCATATAGCCTCCGCAGTTAAGATGGGCAAGTACTATTTAGGGACGCACTGAGGACTCCATCTAATTTTTGTTTCATGCAAAAACTGAGTCACAGACTCTGTGGCACTTTCTGCCTATGTTAATCGCATTTATTGCAGTCAACCGAATTTAAAAATGGGAGATTTTTTCCACTACTCAGTTAGCAGTTTCCATTTGTGACGTCAAGACCAAAAAAGACTCCGTGATGACTGTTTTGAAGTGAATGGCGGTGCACCGTACCTTCAAGCATATGCTCACAATAACTGCCATGAGAGCACCAGTTTGCTTGTGAAAACGACCACTGGTAGTGGTACCTGCATTTTATTAGACACTGACTTCAAAACCTCTTTTCAGTGAAAGTAGGTTCCTTCAAATTAGAACGCAGGAATTTATCAATACAGACCATCATCATCAGCCTGACTACGCCCACTGCTAGACAAAGGCCTCCCCCATGTCTCTCCAATTAACCCAGTCCTTTCCCAGCTGCACCCACCGTATGCCTGCAAACTTCTTAATTTCATCCCTCCACCTAACTTTCGGCCGCCCCCTGCTACACTTGCCTTCTCTTCGAATCCGCCCCATTGCCCTACCAACATTTTTTGATTTGTTTATGTTACCCCTAAATGCCCTCTACTGGAGCACCTGGGATACCTTTTAATATTACATTAAACAGGGGAAAGATTAATAAACAAAATTAGCATAGCCAAAGGCAAGCAGGCCGCTACTCATAGCTATTTGTACCTAGCACAAAAATATGGATACTCTTTTCATCCAACCATTCGTACTTCATCAAAATACAAAAATATGATTTCAAGTCAGTTTTCAAATGGAACACTTGTCGCAAAAAAATTTCCCTGCAAAGAGGTAGATATTCAAACAATAAACCTGAAAGCAAACTGAAAATACGTGGTTACCTTTAAAATCCTTCAGACCCGAGAAAAGAATCCTTTGGCTGCAGCGCATACTTAAGTCTGACTAAGCGTAACTCTAGTACTCTACACAGAATATAAAAAATGTGGTCAGGAAATCATTTATTTCTGCTTTAATTACTATGTAAGTATTCTACTTACGCACTATAAAAGCATTCAACCATTAGCTCCTTATCTTGAGCAAAGGTATACACCAGTTAAGACGGCGAAATGAACTAGTTGGTAAGAATTCATACTCAATTAAAACAGCGCAAAAAACACTAACACCGAGAGAACGTAAACCCAGTCCTGACTCGCAGTTTAATACCAACAGAAACTTATTTACAACCTCAAGATATGCAGTGTGGGAAGGTGTGCAATCCAAAAAGGCCGCAACAGGACACATGTTCTCCGTCACTGCTGCGCTAAAAATGCAGATTCCTTATATTAGCGAATGAAGAGACTGCTGATGAAATCACCTCCATTTCCCCTGATATGAAAGCCTTCTGACACTTCCCACATTAACTGATCCCAGTGAAGGAATATGAAAGAATAAAAATCTGATCCCAGTGAAGGAATATGAAAGAATAAAAAATCTTAATCCTTATGCAACAATTTTTCTTTCATCCTTTCAACTACGCCGTTCACACGAGGCACAGTGCGCTGAAAGATGTGAACCTATCAGCGTAACTACGTAAAAAATTCTCTTCCTGCTACCCGCTGACACCCCGGTGTCCGACTGATATAATATTGACCACAAAACATTAGCACCTATGGCACCAACAATGGCAGGTAGCCTGTCTTGTGTCTGACACTAAACTCAAGCGGTATGCAATCTTCCTTGGTGCGAGAAACCGCACATACTTTTACCTCTAACTCACATTGCCAAGGCAATGAGATAGCTTATTAAGGTAGTATGACAGCAACCATGTTCCCTACCAGCCTATCCTGAGCTGGTGTCTTCACTTGGCCTTGTATCAAACCTGCACACACATATACAACCAGATCTTGTGAATAGCTGGTTATTGCTAATTTTTTAGACCGAATGGCAACAGCATATGATGGTGGCAAAATCTACTGAGCATTTACCTGCGCTAAGTGTTTTACACTGTTTCTACCACTGCTTGCAAAAGAGGCAAAGGGAAGAATCCTGTTTACTGTCTCGACATGTGTTTTACTCAGCTCTGCCTTTAGAGGGTATGAGCTTAAAACACGGTCATTTAACCAGACAAGACTGCAAAAAATAAATCGCCATGACTTCTTTCAATATTCTAGAAATATGAGCTCAACATATGGTCCTGTTCAAAGGAGCACTAAAAAGGATTCTGAGCTCACCTTTTTATGATGGGAACTCGATCTACACGCTGCAAGCTTTCTTAGAAACTTTGAATAGTCCTGTGGAGCTGATTTTGATATTACATTAGATGAAACGTCCCGTTTCCCACCTTTTTTGTTTCTTTAATTGACCAAGAGTAGGAGTCAACCAATTTGAGGAGTGCCTTGCAGTCAGTCACATGGTGGCTTGCCACTTGCCATCGGCGGTGTGATACGTAGTAATACAGGGAATGATCTGTGAAAACAGTTCACGGAGATTTTTATTTGTGGGCCTAATTGGCAGCTATGCTGTCTGCAACTAAAAATATTCGTAGAAACCTGAAAGCAAAGCACAAAACAAGAGCTGCCACGTGACTGGCTGAAGGCACTCCCCGCGCTAGTTGACTCCTACTCTCAGAGGTCAGTTAAAAAAAATGGTGGGAGCTAGGACATCTAATCCAATTTAACAGAGAAATTGGCTGCACAAGACAAAAAATCGAAGTTTCCAAGAATGCTCGGAGCATGTAGATAGAGTTTTGACGGCACAAATACCAGCTCAGAATCCTCTTTACTACACCTTTAAAGAACTGCGTTGCATCTAAACATTTCACACTTTCCCTGCGGCACTTCCACAGCACAATGAACGTGAATAAATACTGAGACTTCAGGAACAATCAAGGAAAGTTGGCATCATTTAACAAACCATTAAACCAGTAAAAGATCATTTACATATCTCACCATTGTTGAAATCGACATCACATAAGGAAATTGCTAGCTGTTTGTGAATGTTGCTATAGTCGGATACATATCAAGAGAGAAGCAGCAGATACCATTCAAAGGAGGCGCTCCAGCCGATGACGTCGAACAATTTTTCTTACGCCATGGTTAATTTGCTTTCGTCTGGCTCTCCCTACGACGCCACCCTAGCAGGTCAAAGGGGATTAACCACATTTTGAGAATAAGTCCTCGCCATTGGCTGGGTGCAATCATTTGAGGGGCATTTGCTGCTTTGTTTTGAATTTTACCCAACTATATAATAATTTCACAAAAGGTGTTACACCCAACCAAAAATCAAAACGTCAATCTTGCACAACCACAGGCTTTGAAATCTCATCATTTTTTCACATTCACTATGCACCACTTTGGAAATTCCACAAGACGAGTGTCTCAGGGGTTTAGATTCAAGCTAGTCACTTGAATGCGACGTATTACACTGATACGCCTAGAATAGCGACAGAAAGAGCGCATATTTATTTTCCGCATCCTTAACCTGTTGCACGGGTAAAGAACCTTCCTCCTGTAATTCTGCTGTCGTCAGCACCTAACAACTTCAGACAGAGCCGAGTAACATACAAGTCGAGAGCCTTTAAAAAGCAGGCTTCCCTTACTGCCTTTGCAGGCAGTGGCAAAAACAGAGCTGAAGCAGTGGTAGAAAGTTCCCAACAATGTGAAAGAGGCTGAACACATAACTAGATCAAGTATGTGGCACTACCAAAAATAGTACACATTTCTCTTAGCCTCCAAAAAAGTGGTGGCAAAATATGTCGAGCTAGTGTTTTCTTCAGCACCCTCTCCACACATATACTTAATAAAGGTCAAAATAAATGTTTTTAATTATGTCATTCCCCTTGCATTTTAGTTAAGTTTGTGATTACTTAAGGTGGAGATGCACATTTATGTCATTGCTTGCCAATTGACACTGAAGTGTTCAACCATCTTCAAATTCCTTAAAACCATCACAGTTTATTACATTACTAAGGCAAATCTTATCCCAGCTTGTTTCTTACGAAAAAAATTTCTATGCCAAAACTGCCGTCTCAAGTTTCGAAACTCGTATAACAATAAATAAATAATAAACTCGAAACAGGTACAAAACTGCGATTTTTCAATTTTTGATGTAATTTTATGTTCACAGTAATCATTACAACTACTTTCTAAGTTGGCTGCCAGACAAAGAAGCCAAAAGAATGTTTCAGCGATTAGAAACCGTAAGCACTAAGAAAAAAATTTCTTAATTTAAGTAAAGTAGCTTTTTGTCCCATATTAAGGTGTGAATTCATTGTGAGGTGATACTAGTAAAAATATGAAAGGTAGTAAGCTGCACATTACCATTGAATGCAATTCATTCTGGAGAGTGATTGAAGTAATTTTTGTATTAGGCTAGAAAACAGTGTTGAAAGCTGAGCACCGATGCCAAACCTCAACGTTGCTCTGTGCCTGCTCTTTACTGCAGTGCTCACTAGAGCCGGTTGCAAACCATATATAAGCAGTGCTGCAAGGTGCTCCAAATGGATGTTCCTATGTTTGTGGGTTGAAAGGCCTGGTGGCATGTTCATCCATGTTTGAACACTTGAAACAATTGGGTCACTGATTACGATGTAATTCTAGCATGCACAGTTGAAGTACCACTGGCTGTTTCACACGTAGAGAGAAACTGGGAGTGCGACACTGCCACAATTTGAGAACCGCTGCTGCCAAGAGCCAGCTAGAAGGGGCGCATATTTATTTGCCATCAATTCTCCCCAGCTGTCAGCAACTGTGCTTTGCGAAGCACGGTAGCCATCCACTCCCAGTTTTCCCTTAAGTGGGAAAGAGCCTGCACATGAAGACGATGTGATGAAACACTACTGTTCTTTCCAAGGTGCTCTTTTAAACCACTTAGTGAAATCAATTTGTTTTTCTTGAATGACTTCAAGAAAGCAGAAGACAGCACCATCATTTCATAGTGCTTCTTGAATCTGTGCAATGAGGAGTGTGGCTGCAGCTGTCTTTGGTCCACATCTCCAGTTACCACGAGGGTTGACTTGATGCTTCTGCTTAGTGGCCATTTAATTTTTATTTTTTGTAACCGTGCCCTTGAGTAGACCTCGGTACTCCAGAAGATGAAAGCATTCAAGCCCAGCACACCACCTGCAGCACTGCTTAAACCTACACTTGCAGCTGGCTCCAGCATGCACTGTACTGAGGAGCGGGCAGGGAGCAATACCACGGTAGGGCATTGATGCTGTACTTGCAGAATGCTTTTTAGAACAAAAATTAGCCGAATTAAACTTGTGATAATAAATGCGACTGAATGGTATTGTGCAGCTTGCTACCTGTCTTATGCTTACCAGGACCACATCACTATGCAACTGACAGCTGAATATGCCACAGAATGCAACTTTTCTCCAATTTAGGATTTTTTCTGGCATGGCTTAGGTTTTCTCATCGCTGAAATATTTTATAGGCTGCTTTGCCATTCATACAACGTTTGTGAGACCATAATATTTGGTAAATAATTTCAAAAATAGATAGCTTTCCACCTTTTCCAGTTTAAAACTATTGAAACATGAAACAAATTAATTTCAAATTTTTGTAAGTGAAAGCATAATGTCTAGTCTAAAAAAATTGATAGTCAAGCGTTCTTTATTAAGCCAAATGAAAAGTGATAGTGCATGCATGTGGTACTTCAGATATCTTTAGAACATTCACCTTTCCACTGTGCAGAAAACATATAAGATCATGCACCTGCATAGTGCTTCACATGTTTATGATGTGCATGATTGCATGTCTGCGCGAGCACAGACTAAAAATAAAAAAAACACTTCGCTATTTCATAATGCCCGCTGCAAGCGCAAAGTAGCTGATTCGATGGTTGAATTGAGAAAGAAGCTGCTTCACCAGCCGCATAGCAAGCATACGCACCATGAATGTAGTTCTGAGCTTTGCGGTTCTGATCTTGCTGTGTACAATGGCTGTACACAACCAGAGTGCACAGAATGTCCAGCGAAAGCTTCAGCGCTGATGTTTGCAGCTAACCTTCCTTTCAGTTATCGCTTTTGCGCTGTTTTAACAACGAGACCTTTTGCACCGTCGGCTATGCTCGCCATGCTGCCTTCTTCGCATTTCGACGCTAATGGCCCCATATGACGATTTAGCGTTTCTCCAGAAAGCTCACGAGTACGCCACTCGCTATCACGACTCAAATCTACAATGGACGTTACCACGTGTTTCTAGCTTTTCTTACACGTATATCTATAAGTGTTGTTTTCTGGTTAAAATGACGTAAGTGCTTTCGTGTGATCCTACCTACCAGTCTAGCCTGACTTAATATTTCCCTTTAGTGCCCCTTTAAGATGGGGCCACAGCACAATTGTTTTTTTTTTTGCAAAAACAAGCTGGGGTAATGATTCTTCTAGTAATAGATAAACTATATGCATTTTTTAAAGGAAATCGAAGATGCTCGAACAAAATCTGTGTCAGATGGCTTGGAATGACCCAATTTCAAGTTTATAAACTAAAATACACCATCACAAAGTTATTCAGTCTTGTCACATGTCAGCTGCACAAAAAACATGCACTGACGTCACATCAACTGGTGTCTGCTGAAATTGCTATTTTTGTGTTGTGTACCCAGATATCTCATCCAATCCACTAGATACATCATGATACTTATGTGAGCACACTTATCAGTTGTGTTATAGGCAGCACCTTTCCCACAGAATGATGTATGAAGTCTTCAGCATACTTTTCTGTGAATACATCACAGTGAAGGGATAAGGAAAGGCAGCTGCTCTACAAGACAAGAATGCATAAATAATCATGCACCACAGGTCTTTTCTCCTCCAACTGCACCAATAACCCAAAGTGTCATTAAAAACTTTAGGTGCTCTTTGAATGACACGAGAAAGTTTTACTGGCTGAAATGAAACAGTTATGGTATTAGTGTGGCCGCACCTGGATGTGCAGGTAGAGCAGTCAGACCCCATGACACAGCACAGCTGTGCAACAAGCAGGCAGTGATATTCCTGCTCTCTGCAGTAAAAAAATGAGATAAGAACATCATCATAAGAATCAGAATCATTCAAAGCAAATAAAAAAATAGACACTATACCACATGCAAAATGGTATTGGGGCGGTTGGTTCAGCATTTTCCAAAACATTGCTCGAAGAGACAGACAGAAGGATGAGAAGCACTACACACATTGCACTGAATTAACAGAAGAATTTTATTCATTAAGCACTACAATATACACAGTGCAGAAAAAAGAGCCAACAATCAGTCCCGTCACATGCTCCATCATTATTTTCATCTTTCCCCTTCCAGAAGTACCCTTTGTTTCACTTGAAGCGATAGCTATGCACTGCTCACGCATGTCTTTATAATCAAAGATTATATGCAATACAGTGATAGTTGACCGAAACTGAGATGAAAAAGCACAGGAAATTATTGAGCGTAAAACAATATTTGATTATAAAGACACATGCATAAGTAGCACCTCCCTATCACTACTAGCAGAAGAGGCATTTTTGGAAGAGGGAAGATGAGGGTAACGATGGAACGTGACAGGACTGATTGTTGACTGCTTTATCTGCATTGAACATCTAGAAATGCTTCATGAATAAAATTTAGTTGCCAGTTCAACATAGCGTGTGCGTCATCATCATTCTGTCCACATCTTCCAGCATTGCTCAGAATAATATATACCAAAGCTGAAGTACATCCAGCACACGAGGTTTTCCTCTTGGGTTGGCTCATACAAAAACTGCAGCTTTTTTTGCTTTTCATCACAACATTCAACACACTAACCGCTCTCGCTACGCCAGGTAGCCTGCAGACTGTCTTTAACCTTTTATAAGGTACAAGCTGCACACATGTCTCCCCATGGCCGGTCTAGAGGGGAACGTGTTCTCTATTTCTTACGGCCTGTGCAAAGGGGTCTGTTTCTGCCTCTTGCCACATCGCGATGGGGTCGCCACTGCCCCACCGCTGCATCCGCCATTCACGCGGGAGGAGAAGGTGCGTTCACTCCCAGTTTGGTCCACGTCATTGGTAACCATCAGGCCCGTATGTTTCATCCTTTGCACTGTATGCAAATACTGTGAATCAGACCCCTTTCCTTTGTTTTGCTATGTGAGAAATCTGAAACGAATTAATGTTTGTGCATGCTTGCCTTCAGTCCGACAGTGCATGATAGCATGTATTCTTCAAGCACAAATGTCAACCGTTCTACACTTTACATTTCACAAAAAGTCAAGACTCTCAGCCTCTGTAGTTCATCTTCTGGCAGGTCTGCATCAGTGTGCAGATTGACGTGCCATGTGGAGCATTAACATGGCAATTTTCAAAGTGTAAAGAATTCTGCAGCATTATTATAGCTCCTGAAATTTCAAGCACAGCAGCTTTAGCTTTGCAAAACAGTGGCATTAGCAGGAAATCATGCCGCACCCAAGCAAAGCGCATCATATAATTCGTGAATGGAATGGGCACTGAAAAACCCCAACACTGGCCACAGGAGCGCGGTGCGATGACAGCACGTTGCACACACGTAACGTCCAAGAGGCATAGATCTGCTCCTCTTGGATGGAAAGGCATTTTGATGTTTGCCGGTGTCTCAAGACCTTCCATTTCCCCAGATGGCAATGCATAAATTATTTCTTGAAAATAACTGCCAGCACGAGCTAACTGCCAGCAAGTCAAAGTTCGGAACTGCGCTTTGAATAAAATCGGCCTTCGCTAGCAAACAGACTTATCTCAGAGGCAATGACAGCCAGTGTGACACAATGTATTCTCCTGCATTTGTACAGCCTCCTCGTCCCTTTTGATAAACCTCCCAAGAACATGAACTTTCCTCATATCATTAAGGAAACGAAGATACACCAAAAAAGATTATTCTTCTCAACCTAGCATAGGTAAATTAAAGCACACTGCAATGTTTTATGCTAGTTTGCTTAGCTTAAGATGTAAGGAGCTGAAAATTAAGGTTTGTGATGCTGACATGTTAATAAGTTTCTGAATTTAAAAAAAATAGAGGGCAGTGAACATTCAATTGCATGCACGGCTGACCATAATCTCAGCTCTTCTTTTATAAAAATGTTTAAATGAAATATTTTATTGGTAGCTTCTTCAGGGTATGCTGCAAATTAAATGTATACGTAGACAGCAAAATAGGGTGCTCTTTATTATTGCTTAAACAATTCATCGGACATAATTTCTGAAATTGCAATACTCGGTACGCGTCACTATTTGTGCCAGCACACACAACTTGTACTGTTGCTTTCTGGTGACGTTAGGCAGACAAGAATGCCTACAAGCAAACTTGCGCTTAACACGAAATCTGCTCATTGGGAAAACTCATGTCCTCAAACATCTAGCAGTTCGGCGGCAGCAATAACACCAACATTACAGTTTTTCCTGATACTTGCTAACACATTAGTCATTAGTATTCCTTCGAGGTATCGATACAGGTCTCTCGTTTAAGGAAGTTGTGAGGTATATAGGGGGTAAAATAATTCAGGACATGTGAAAAAAAATATCAGCGTAATGAAGTATTATATACATTGCCCCGCAATATTTATTTGACAGTCAAATGTTAGTGTATGTGAGTCTGACTATGCTCCACAAGTATCGTCTCAAGCAAGCAGCCAATAATGGCAGTACAGGATTTACCACTCGCACGTTGCGGACACTTTTGCCCCCGATGGTACATTTTCATGAGGTGAGCTTCAAAACCCACTATCTGAGTTTTCCTTTTCTTCCCCTTAGCATTAAGCATCATTTAATCATGGACCATGAGACGTGCAAGAAAATTACCAGAGTACTTCCTTCTAGATGAGGAATGAGTGATTCCTGCTGTTAAATATTTTAACCGAGCACATTTTGTGATGAATTTGTGCGTATGTGGGCTGCACTGAAGACGCGCAGGCTCAGCATTCTGTTTTTTTTTAAATTTCGGTGTTGCACTCACCATGAACCAGTGGCCGACAGCAGGAACCAGGTGAATGCCACCCACCACCGCAGATACAGGCAGGGAGCAAGCGGTCGGGTCTTCACGCCTCTAGCAACAGCAGACGAAGTAACTTCTGGAGAAAAACTCCCATTGCTTCTGCGGTGATTGTACAGGCCGCAGGAAAGAGTGAAGTGGTCCCCTTGACACCAGCTTGGCCTGATATGCATACAAATGGTAAAAGTGCATTCAGAATGATTCTGAAAATCCAATGACATCATTTTCAAGCCGGTTTGACCACACGTTTTGTAGAAGAATGGTGAACACATTTGCACCAATGACTTCGTTTCTTTTAAAAAGACCTCAAATGCGATGCCTATGTTTTATCTACCTATAAGAACACTTGCAATATATTTGAAGATTGCTTCGAGGCAGTTTACTGATGGAAAAGGCTGAAACGGTCAACAATTTTTCCAAATTTATTTTCCCACCAGTGCGGGCCACATCAAACTGAACAACTGTAACCCTTATTGATGTACTTCATGTCTACCCCTCATGTAATAATACCCTGTAATGGGGCCTTTGAGTATGAATATATAAATAAACAAGTAAATACCCATGCTTGTAAATACACACAGAACACCATTACCAAAAGAGAAAAACATTCTGAGTGGTTTGTTTTATTGTTAGGTAGTAATGAGCACGTAAAATATGTTATGTAATGTATGATATTCGTTTGCCGGCACTTGAAGCAAAAGGAACGCGAATCCCCGAATACTACAAAGGGTTCAACATTTTTCACATACTGTAATGGCTGAAATGCAATTCGTTTAAACCAGCATGATTATCCAATGTGTACTGAAATTCAAAAGCTTATTTAAATGCTGTCCTGAAACAAGCAATAACATAACACTGCCGGAATTCAAGCGCTCCTTTTCATTCCATACAACTCACAAAGTTTACTTTTACGAGGAGGCAAGACCCATGCTGTAGGCTCCAAAGTGGATGCAGACAAGCCGCATGCGACGAGCCACGATCCACCTGCGAACACTCGTTATTAGAGAGCATAGTGATATAAGAAATGAAAGAATGTGTCACAACATTGATTCCCCTCAGTTATGAATAGAGAAAGAGAGAAAACTAGGATATTTAATGCAATCAGCTCCCCTAAAATTGCAGTCTGTCAACACAAGTACTCTGCTATCATGACAACTGCCAAAACCTGTTAAAGCACCAAGTAAACCCCAGAAAAATAAAGGCAGCACACACAAAATGCGAGCATGAGTGAAAGGATTCAGCAGGCATTAATTACGCATTGTAACACGCAACAGACGTGACGCCCTTTATATCCAATCATGATGAAAATTTACAGGAGCAAAAAGACGCAGAAACACAAAAAGCTTGACAAATGAGTGTTCAATTTTTAACAGTGATTAGCAAATGGTAGACAGACTTGCGCTGAAGCTTCTCCACATACTAAAAGCCTGTAAAGAGAAGCCCATTCCTGTATATTATGGCATTCCTTTTGTGAAAAGAACCACACAGGAGAACTGAATGGGCATGCTCCGAATTATAATGCATCTTTTCAGCTAATGATAAGGATTGCAAGCGAATAACTCTCCGAGTTGCACAATCGCAGCATTTGAAAGCTGGCCTGCAAGTACTCTCGTTGCCGCTTACTTTTGCACTAACTGAGAAATTTTACATTGTGCTAAATAGGCGCACTAAAGTTTCCGTTCAACGGATTCGCAACAGGCATGCAGCATATATTATAATCGGCGACAGCTTTCTGTGGCTGCGAAGCAGAAAATACGAGCGCGAAACGCTGGCTCTCACAAGCGCGCTGCACGCACGCGCTCACGAACCAACGACGCAAGCTTGTGAGCCGGCGGTGAGAGCTCGTAGCTTCCGCTGCATAGTCACTCCTTCAGAGGCAACTTCACAGAAAGCTGCATCCGAGTCTATAGAGAATATTCTTACCTTCAAAACTCCGTTCGTGACGAAGTCAACGGCACCGAACCTTTGGCGCAGACATCGGCACAAGACCTGCTACACAATGAGCACATTCTAACACATAAGAAGCACATTAACAACGTTCATGCACTGCGATTTCAAAACTGAGACTGCACCGACTTCTTTGCGACGACCTAGAACAAAGGGGAAACTGACGAGAAGAAGCTTCGTCGGCTGCCACTGACCCTGTTTGCCACGTACGGCGCGTTTACAGCGGTACGCGAACCTACACTCTTCTGTGGTTACATGCGTGCACGAGCCACACTACAATGCAGGACGGTACTGCACAAAACACTGAAAACCCGTCCTCGTTACAACCGCGCAAACAGCGGCGCACGCCATAATAGACGGGAAAATAACATCGACGGTATAGTGACGGAGGTGACGAAGGCCACTGGCTGGCCTGGCCCTCTGCCGGGCAAAAACGCCATGCTGAGTTTCAGTTTCGGTGTTTTGTGAAACGACTGGTATTTCTTCACGACGGGCACAGGGAAAGTTTACACACAAACTTTTGCTGGTATTCTACCGCTTTGGAGGGCGCAAAATTGCCAGCAGCTACTAATATCGCGACGAAAAGCTAACGATGCCACGATATTTTAATACTTGGATGGCGGTTCAGAGTTAATGCTCGAGGAAACAGTGTCTTGATAGATCCGCAACACGCATTCACGCGGTACGAATTCTGTCCACTATTTCGCTTGCCCTGCGGCTGTCTCCGTCTTCTCTCTCTTTTTTTGTGGTGGGAGGGGTCTTCGATGTATGTACTGGGATGTTTAGTGCATTCCACAATTTCTTAGCGGCAGTCCCTACGTTATAAAGACGAGCCGTCGTTCGAAATTATGTTTTCGTCAGCCGCAAGTAGAGAGAGTGTAGAAGTCAGCGTCGAAGTGGTAGTATAAAGACCGCAATTCCTCGTATGCAGTCAACTCGCGCGTACTATGCAGATATCCAGCTCGCGCGCAGCAGCTTCAGGTTTTATGGCGTTGCCAATTACACGATCGCTAGCTGCCCTGGCTCAGTGTGTGCCGGCTTACCTGCCAGTCAGAATTTAACACGACACACCACCGCTATGGGTTCCCGCATGCCCAGTATCGTTTGTTCTGTGCCCACCTTACCTCCCAACATTTTCTGCTCCCAGCATCAAATGTGTTCACATGGCCACTATCATGTCCGACATGCCCAGTTAGCTTCCCAACAAATGTCCGGCATTGCCAGCACGTTCCAGTATGAAAATCTTTCTTCCCGGCATGCCCGGTACTTTTGCGAGCATGCCCATTATGAATGCCAGCATAAATCATGCTGGCTTTTCCAATAGGGCAGCAATTAAAGGCGCCGTGGGGAGACGTTTGTTTGTATTCCTGTTATCGCATCTACGAACGACTCGATATTGGCCAACGATACTCCATCCGACGGCTTAGTATGGACTTGAAAAAACATTACTGTCGCATTTTTCTGACGCTGGCGGCCGGTATTCAGCCTGGCATGCCGGCCCCGAGAAGGGCGCCCGTACTTTATCATGGCGCTTAACTGTATGGCTGTGGTGCACATCAAAACCCCCAGACAGCCTCCTTTTCGCTCAGATTGTCATAGCACACAGTCACACTGGGACCAGAGCAGTTTAGAGGACCGAGCGCGGGTGCACAGGAGCTGGACTGTGTCGAATCAGGCGAAACTCTTTAAAGCGCGCGATTGACGTCAGTCCCAAGACTTTATTCTCATTTCGACCAAGAATTAAATCGGTTCAAACTCGCCGGCCACCGCATTTCACCTTAGGCTGCATTCGATGTTGTCCATATTTAGCGACATTTTCGTGTCACCGTCATGAAATTTTCAGTGAAGGCAATGAACGACGTCGTAAAGAATTTTTTTTGCTATTTTATGATAAGCAGCACATCACTACCGCTAAAAAATTCTCCGCCAACACTGTATCAGTGTTGGACTTAAGAGCGTTAGCTACGAGAGCTTCAAGTGTTTAGATAGGGGTGCTCATCAAATGTGGAGAAGACAAAATACAAACATCTGAGGCCGTTTCGTTTCGGAAACATTCCATCTAAGATACAAGCAGCATCATCTACTTCAAAGATTTTGCACTACTATTGCGATTTACAGCCACCTTCGCTATATCCGGTATGTTTCCTCCTTATATATCATTTAACGAGTTGTATAAACGTGTGCATTACAACAAGACGAATTGTTTGACAGCATCAGAAACTCTCTGCGACAAACGATTAGGCCATATGGCTGTCTGGAAGACCCCGGAATGCATGGTTCGGGGGCAAAAAGGTCGTAGGTGCGAATCCCACACATATTTTGGGCTTCATCTAAATATTTATTTTATCCTCAGGAACATGACAAGTCAAATGACACCACTTCGATCGTTATGCGTCAAACGGGCGGCCCCCAAATTTGATGCAAATGGGGGTCCCCAGGGTTCCACTTCGATATCCGCTATACTGGCATATGTAAAACGGATCGAAGGTATCTGTGACAACTGAGGCTCTACGCGCCCGCCCTTGCTATGTAATATAATGTGGTAACTGTCTTGGCCAATTTAACCTTCCCTGCAGACAGACGTGTCCTTGACAATCGTAAGTAGTAAGAGCTGACGCTCTTAAAACTGAAACGCGGAAAAATCATATCGGGGTTGCTTTGAACATTTATACAATGAACTGCGTGCATGTATACATGTTGCCTTTGTGTAGCCGGATGATTATGGCGAGTAATTTTCCCTGATTGACGATTAACGACATTCTTTTCCGCGACGTGCGTAGAAGTGTCCTTGGCCTTTTCTGTGCATGTAGTAGTAGCGGTACATTATGTTGCATGGCTTGAACATGTCGTAGAAGCCAAGAGGACACTGACTTTCAGCAGCGCCATTCGACTTGCGCACACCGATTGGTGTGCGGGCGCTGTCGTGGCTGCATCGACATGCCGCCACCGCAAGCACGTGCGGATACGCAGGCACCGCTGGCTTCGTCGCTTCTGCATTACAGCTTTTTGGGCTTTCGAAGCCGCATTATACTCTTGAGCATGCACTACTTTCGTCACACTGTCATGTGTGAACAGAAGGGAATTAGGTGAGTGCTCGCGCAGTGCCTCTCCTCTAAGCCAATTCTCGTTCGGTGAGAGAGCCAGGTCGCGGGAAGCGAATTGAAAACTCGATTCGCCAATGCGAATGAGCACTTCATTTCGCTCGGTGCCCGTCACCAACAGACCAGAGCACCTCGCATCCTCTTCACGACTCGCCACAGTGAACGCGCTTTGAAGCATCTTTGGTCGCCTTCCTTCTGTACTGCCACTGTCTCAAGGAGTCGGGACCTTCAGTCAAGCTGTTACCACAGCTTTTAGTCCCGGCTCCTCCTTTGTAAGAAAGGAAAATAAACTTGAACTTGAACTTGAACTTGAAATTGATCCTATCGCTGTCACACAACAGCACGACAGTATTTCTAGAATTCTGCAGTAAAACAATTACCCTCACCAGGAATCTGTCGTACGCCACATCCCACGATAGGTATCTATCGCGCGGCACAATCCACGACAGGTATCTGTCGCGCTACACATCCCACGACAGGTATCTGTCGCGCGGCATTTCCCACGACAAGCTGTTGTGTCGCGCGATAGGCCGCACGACAGGTACTTTTGTCGCATGAAAAGAGGCGCGCTTGAAGTCTGTCGCGCGACTTAACCCACGACAGGCAACTTTGCTGAGGCACGCAATCTCTGTCGCGCGGCACGGCTTCCTCTGTCGCGCGACAGTACCTGCGACAGAAACCTGTCGCGCGACAAATGCTGCGACAGGGACCTTCTTCGCACGACAAAATGCAGGAAAGATGTCTGTCGTGCGGCAGAACCTACAACGAACAACTTTGTCGCGCGAAAGAACCCATGACACGAAGCTTGTCGCACGACTCAAGGCACGGCAAGACAGCTTGTCTTGCAACACAAAATTGTGTCGCGCGACAGATGCGCGACAAGAAATTCTGTCGTGCGTTTTCATCGGGTTTGCATAAAGTTTTCCTTGTTTTCTCCTACGTAACCACGTCTCTGATGCTTCTCGTTCTTTCTCTGGTGCGACCACGCTACCCACATCCCAACAGTACCCATTTTGATTTTTATTGCAGCTTTTGAGTGGACACGAGTGCTGTTTATTGCACCATGTATTTGTCGACATTTTTGTTGCATACACGTCAGAAGATTGAATACATATTGTGCATTTTTCTCTGGAGTCTTTTCTATGTTGGTTGAGCCCTACTTCTTGGCTGCCAATTTTGTCATATGTGCCATCTGGCTATCAATCCTGTCATCTTTGCCATCTGGCTGCAAATCTTTCAATCTTTGCCCTCAAAAAAACAAACAAAATTCGAACCTTGTTGACAACTGGTACATTTGATGTGTTTTCTTCAAACTAAGAATTAGTAGTCTTCAATTCCTATTGCACGTAATGCCAGTTTATATTCGGAAGTTCCTTAGTGAGCAGAGTCACACACCATTGTTTAAAGGCTGGCGAGCTCTGCAGTAGTTTTCTGCAAGACGTTTGGTGGGCGCCAGTGTGTTCTTAAAAGAAGAAAAGTTATGATTGATGATAATGATACTCTTGCGAAATAAACGACGGCGTCTCAAAGCTGTGGCGGGTTTTCGAGATTTACGCACTGCTATAGCATTGCAGATTTAGACTATATGGTCTGGACCTGCCCTTTCTATAACGACCCGTATAGAAATGTACAATCCAGGGAGACCTTATTGCTCATCCACGAAGCAGAACAACGAGAAGTCATCGGTCTCGCCCGGACCACCGCCGTGTCCTAAGAAATTCCGGCCGACGGTTAGGGAATGAATGGGGGTATATGCAATAGCCCGTTCCCCCTTTATATATGACCGGTGCCAATTACAGCTATTACTCTCTCTCTCTCTCTCACCTTTGCTTCCGGCGTATTTCAGCTGTCCACCGTAATGTGAGACAGATACTGCGCCATGTTCCGTTCCTCAAAAACGAATTTTACCAATTTTTTCGCTCTTGTCTACATTCTAGCCACCAGTCAGATAACCTTTGCTTGGTTATTTCTTCCCGCTTAAAATCTTTTTTTCCCTCAGTACCCTTAAACCGCAATGCTTTGAATAAATCAGCCCCTCTACTTTCAACTGTAGGCTGAAGACGTTTGCAGAAAGGTGTCAAGTGTGCAGCCGTTTCCTCTTGCTCTCCACGCACACCGCATAACGTGTCTATCTTGTGGTACATGTCTGGATATATCTTAATACGCAATACTCCTGTCCTGGCCTCGAACAACAGAGTATCCCCTAGAGGTAATATCAATGTGTTATTTAGCAATTTCGTGCTTAAACATTTTGTATGTATCCAGTGCCGATTTCATCAGCATCCATGTTTTCCCCAGAGCTCGCTCTGTTTGTTTATCCTTTTTGGAACCGATAATTCCTGATTTGTACCCCCCCCCCCCCCAAACTGCTGCCCAGATATTTGCTTGTCCATTTTCTATTTCGCTTGCTCCATTTTGTGTCCACATTTCTCATGCGCAGGCACCTGAGAACTTTCCTATCCCACTAGCTGCCTATCTGCCTTCCTGCCTTTCGTCATTAGATATTTTGCATGGTGAGTCAGATACGTGTATTTATCCACTACTTATGTCGTTATCTCCTGTGTCCTTGCTGTCATAACTGCGGAATTTTCTTCCTCAACTTCAAACCTAATTTATCTTCCTCTGTATCACAGATGTCTATCAACCTCTGCAAATCTTCCTTGGTGTCAGCTATTAGCATTATATCATCCGCGCACATTAGTTCTAAAAATGACTGCTCAATCCATTCTTCTGGCTTCAAAAACAATGGTTGAACCCTACTAGGTGCATCATGAACAACAAAGTTGAGAGAGGACATCCTTGCTTAAGCCTCCGCGTTCTATATAGGCGCTGATACACTTTTTTGCATCTTATAAGCGCTTTATACTTTTATAAATAACTTTTTAAAAGTTAGTACACCATCTTCCACGTTCAATGTGTCCAGTAAGTCCCGCAAATTTTTTTGAAGAACTCTGCCGTAGGCTCACTTGGTATCCAGAAAATCTTGCCCAAGGGGCCTGTGCACCTTTTCAGCAATCCCGATGCACTGCGGCAGTGAAAACAGATTGTCCTCTAACCTCTTTCGTTTTTGAAACCCATTTTGTAACTCCCCTAGCACCCACTCGTTCTCCACCCATGCCTACAGTCTGTCCTTTATAATATGCATTACCAGTCTGTAAACCACTGGTGTCACTGTCAGGCCACAGTGGTTGTTTATACCAGCTTTGTCCCCTCTTCACTTATATATGTTCATCCTGCTTGGTCACCATCAATCGCGGACATTCCCATCTATTATCGTTTTGCTCACTCCCTCTCTTCATGTTTACTTAGATTTGGTTGCCAATTTTATTATTAACATAATCGGAATACCATCTTGTGCTGTCCATGTGCAACTATGAACCTTCTTTTTAGCCCTTTCCCACTCTCTTTGTCCATGCAAAACGATTGCGTTTACCGGTCCTCCTTCGATAAATCTTGTTCACCATTTCTTTGTCCTTTAAATTTTTCTGCCATCAATGTTCCTATATGTTCCATGCCTTGATCTGAAACTATAAACCTTTGGTTTAGTCTGGTCTTATTACTCATGCAGTTAAGTTCAGAGAATTGATACAATGCTATGTAGCAGCAAGCAGCATATTTCTTAAAAAAAAATGAGCATAAAAACGTTATTTAGTAGCGTCGGTTTTTCTGCGGCGCAATTCATTAGCGATCTGCTTTCGAGCGGTTCAAACAACAGTTAGAATCAAGATTCTTGACATAAACCTGCTTTCGTCGTTTTGGTTAAAAAATAACATACAAATGTCTTCCCGTTATTCTCTGGGGATGAGTCAACATTTAGGTTTTATCCTGATATGATTTTAAGCCCAGCTCCCCTTTTGAACTCTCCACTCGAAATCAGTTACTTTCGCCTTTGTAAAATTTTCCAGACTATTGTCAGATCCTCACTCCCTTACCATCCTTAACAGGAAGTGTGGTAGCATTTAGGGCGCATTTCTAGATTATCTGGAGGCAAAAAAGTTTGATCTAAATTCGCCATTTAAAAGGTTTCAGACATACCTATATTTAAAACCGGAAAATGAGGCAACGTTCCACTGACATAATAAAAATTCGCTGAGCCACTCTGTATTTTAAGAGGGTGCAAAACTTTCTAGAGTGACCACAAAGCTTTCAGCAGTCTATTTCCTAGCTTTGAAATCCACCACAACTCCCTACCTGACAACGCTATCACAAAGGGAATCTTCAGCGATTGCAAAGAAGCGCTCAAGCACCTTAAGAAAGTCGGGCCACTACTGCTTGCTATTCAATCGATCCATGCTGCTGGCCGCGGACAGCGTTACGTGTTGTGTTGGTGCAAGCAAACACAGATATGAATAATATCGCAGCCGATGCTCTTTCCCATACAACAAACATTCGTCTCATCCTAACTTGCGTCTTTTATGAAATGTCTTGCCCACACCAGCGTTACGCGCCCTGGCTTTAGTAGTTACGGTATGCGAGAAAAAATATTGTAAAATGCCGCACGCTCGAATGTGACCCATGACGGCGTTAATAATATAACTCATACGGTGGGCACCCTAAACCACTCGGACGACGCCGAAAGTGTGAAAGTGTTTTAATGTGCACTGCACTAGCTAGACTTCAGGCGGCCAGAATGGAACGTTGTCGATTTAGTGGCGTAGTCTATATAGGCATTGTATAGACATGCAGTCGATGCATGCTGCTGGCCGCGGAGAGCGTTACGTATTCTGTTGGTGCAAGCAAACACAGATATGAATAATATCGCAGCCGATGCTCATTCCCGTACAACAAACATTCGTCTCTCCCTAACTCTTTCCTGACACTCATCCTCCTAACCCTACTCATAACCCATCTTTATCAACTGCACCCACATCCCTCGCCACAGGCAGCGTACACGTAACCTCTTCCCCCTTCCGTGCGGTTTGTGGCACTGTTTTCGGCAACGCGTGTAATACTGAGGAGCAACAGTGAAAGGAGGAAGGCGTGGGGAGAGCGAAAGCACTGAGTAGAAGGAGGAGGGGTAGAAAATTCGGAAAGTGTTTCGTAGGGCACAACGGCCTGTATGAGGATCATGAGGAAAGGTGAAAAGAGAGCGATATAGAGAGAGGGAATCACTCTCCGAAGATAAGGGGAAAACTTGTGCAGAACAGGCGGAAAGAGGTTTCGGGGCGAGACGGGTGCGTCCTAGCGCATTCCCGGCTCGTAGACAACGTGTCCACTCCGCGCGCATCTGACTGGTTGAGCTACGTGCGCCCAAGTTGGCCTGGTTGGTGAAAGAAATAGAGCGGGTAAAGGAGGTTCGTGTAGTGCGACAGACGCCAAGCCGACGCAACGTATCAACTGCTGCTCATGTAGCGTAGAGAAGTGGAGAGTAACAAGGAGTTTGTTTTAAATTGAGGACAGCGCAGGGGACTAGCAGAAATGAAAGAATAGGTGTAAGATTTGGAGACAGGAGCAGAGCTGAGTGGGCCAGGGAGCAAAACGAGTTAATGCTATGATGGTTGAAAGCAAGAAGAAATCGGTATTGCCAATGCATGTAATACAAATGGAAGACAAGCGATGGCCCCTAAAGCTGCAATAAAAAGAAACCTGGAAAAAAATTTTTAAACGCGGCAACTCAATATACACTCTCCCAGCATCGTTATAAACTTCGAATTATTGTCCTCTGCCGCCGAGTTTCCTAGTGAATCGAATTAAACATCCCAGCTCCTACCTTTTTTTGTGAACTCACCTCCGAAAAAAAGAGGGGTCAGCCTATGCGTGGAGTTCCTTTCAGCCAGTCGCGTGGAGGCTTCGCTTTCGCTTTTATTTTGTCTTTATGTTTCCGTGAATAGTTTGTCACAGACCACATAGCCGCAAATTAGTACTGCGAAAATAAAAATACGCGTGGACTCTGCTTTCGCTGACGGCTACGTCGGAAAGCCGCCAAGCGTCTGGCTGAAAGGCCCTCCATGCGTTGGCCGACTCCTCCTCTTTTCAAAGGTGAGTTAAAAAAAGGCGGGAGCCGAGACGATTGATTTGATTCAATAGAGAAATCGGCGGCACAAGACAATGTTTCATGGTTTCTAAGCATCCTCTGAGCGTGCAGATCTAGTTCCCGTGGCAAAAAAAACCGCGCTCAGAATCATCTTCGGTATATCGTGAAGGTGCACTAAAGTAGATTCCAAGTGGGGCAAGCGTAGCAGAGGGAGCCATAGACAGGTGGTCGAATGAGGTTAGGAAGTTTCCGGGGATCAGGTGCAAGCAGTTGGCACAGGAAGGGCTCATTTGAGGCATTTTGGAGAATCGTTTCTTGCTGTGGGGGGGGGGGGGTATTTATGCTGATGACGATAGTGATGGGTGCTAAAATTGCTCAAGCCACGAGAAATTTTATCTATCAACTCATTTTGAGCGTACCCCATGAGCCAGCCAATTATATTTTAACTGCACAACCTCAACTAGAGCCACCTAAACTAAATAACAGGCCTGTTCACTCTCCCCGGCAAGCCCTCTGAACTTTGCCCTGACCTAGCCGGCGCAAAAGCTGCTCAAGTAGACAAATCAGTCGGGCGGAACGAGTCTCATCTAGGCGACTTCGCCGCATCCTCGACGCAGCGCGTTTCATTACTTTGCCGGAAATTTTTTACGTTATCCAAGGTTGTGATGAAACGGGGATTTTTGGTTGCTGTGTGAACTAACGCGGCACCAGCAGTCGTCCGTCATTCGCTCTACGCGCGTTTGCCGCGCATGTGCGAACATGGGTCACTGTTACGTGCCACACTGCAGAGGAGGATACGATAGTGGGCCAAATGTGCAGCTGATTTCTTTTCCGAGTGATCCTGCACGAAATGTGCTTCAGCAGCGTGCCATGCGGCCAGATGATGTCGATATGTCGACCCTGAGGGATCCAAAGGTAAGCAGCGACTTTTCTTTATTGTCAAGCATGCTGAGCAGCTCTTTTCCTGAAAAGTGGGAGAAGGCACTCATAAGCGAGAAGCCACTCATGCGTTGCACTACATGATGTGTTAAATGTTTTCTGCGGCAACTTTTCTCATTACTGTTTTTGCTTTGCTTGACGTGATAGCATTTTGGAAACGGCACTGAGAGCGAATAGTTTGCATGCAGACGGATACCTCAATGCGCACCAGGCTAATGTTTTAGACAAAATCTGCACTATTGTACATTAGTGAAAACAGGCGATATAGTCTGCGGTATTGGCGGCACACCACCTGTCATGCCAGTGTCACCACCTCGCGCACTTTTGCGTGCGCTCCCAGACGGCCTTAGAGCGTGTGGGGGTAGCGGCCTCGGTCACAGAGGAGATGCCCTCGACTCGGCGGGGCAAGCTCAGCCGGAGACCAGCTACCAAGTGACAAAGGGTTGGTCGTTTGGTGCCCAGCTTTCGCCGTTCGCAAGCCAGAGAATGGGTCGGAGCCAAAGCGAAGAGACGATACAAAGGATTGCACTATCACTCGTACGAGCACATACAAAGTGATTCACAAATACCATGCAACACGTGCAAGGTAACACTTGAGAGAGATAACAATTCAACAACTCGTTGCACCTAAAGTGCACTAACTCAGGGAGAGGCAAATAAACAAAACACAATTTGTTCACCGGGCACTGCGACAGTCCGACGACTTGAGGAGCACGACGGGGCCGATCTGCAGACTGGCGCACGTTGTCTCGCTGGTCCAGGCTGGGCGAGTTGTGTTCTCCCGGGAGTCGAGCGGGCGCGCTTCTCGGAAGCTTGAACGGCGGCTCGGGCTAACACACGGCGGTTGCAGCCCCTCATTAATAGCCGCGGACTGCGTCTGTTTGTTCTTCGCCCCAAGGCAGGCGCGCACAAATACGCAGCTTTAACCGCACAAACTACTTCTCCTCCTCGCACCGGGCGTGCGACCCCATTGGTCGAGCACGGAAACCACCTTCTAGAACAATCTAGGTCATTCGCGGCTCGCTGAGTCATCGGTGCCGGAGCGAAGGGGGGAGGGTATCCTTTGGCGCGAAAAGTTACCCCCTTTCCGTCGACAAGCTAGAACTTCTCCAACATTCGAGAAGAGTCGACGCCGCGCGTGTCTATGTTTACTTTGGCGCCCCGACGGCGAGCTGAGTGAAAGGCACCGTGCGCTCCGGTAGTCCTTCCCCGTTGTTTTCATTTGTTTTACTTTACCGCGGGCGGGCGCAATTCCTTAGGCGCTGCGCCTGTTTTTTTCGAACATGCGCCGAATTTTGTCACATCTAGGCCCCCATCACCAGATACCGGTCGGTGTAGTTTCGGCTACTAGGCTTTGCTCCGGTGCAACGCCAGCGGTGGGGATGGTTCGGCCTTAGCCCACCCTCTGGCGATTCAAAACCCCATGGGAGTGGTAGCGACTCCTAATCGACTGAGAGGCCCAGTCACGCCCGCGTGTTCCGATGCCTGAGCGGATGCACGTCTAGAGACACACCAGATTGGACCCACGAAATCTGGCGCGGAAGGCATGTAAAGAGATCAAAGGTTTTCAAATACATGAAACTCGCTCCCGCACGCGGGAGCGTGCGCGTCTGGCCACCGACGCGCCAGTTTCAGGCTAAAGAGAGGCCAGGTCCGCGCGGGGGTTTACAACGGCCAGGCCCATTGGAATCGATGCCTCGGGGAAGCGACTTCACGGCTGACCGCGGGGCTTTAGTGGCCACTGCGGGATGCCGAGGTAGGGGGGCGTAGTAGGACCAGTGCAAAAACCGTCGATGTGGTGGAGTACCGGCGGAGTAGGCCCGGGTCATCTCACCGTAAGCCACGTTCTTGCTTCGTGGCCCGGTCAGCCCAGCTTTGAACACTCCGTCCTCAGTAGGCGTGGGGCAAGCTAGGGGAGAAAATAAGTGCATGGTTGGTTAATTGGAAGCACAGGTGGGTCTCCCGGAGGTGTTAGGTCACGGTGCCGAGGGCCGGAGGGCCGATAGCCTGACGACCTATGCCTCTACTGGCCGGGTCACCCCGGGTTAGGTTTTCCTGTCTCCGGCGGTCGGAGCCCGTTGCGTCTATGGGTGGTTGGGCATCCCGTGAGCGGGGCCGCACCATTGAGCAACCTTGACGCCCTCCCTGTCCTGGCCAGGCAGGCTAGTAATGGAGTCGAGATATGTGAAAGATCAGAGCAAAAAACTCGCTGTCCCCATTCCCATACCGATTCCCATAACCCACGCCCCAGGTAAAATCAGTAGAGTCTCCCCGGGCTCGCTTCACCGGCTGTGGGTCGCTATGTAGTTTTTTACCGCTCCCCTCATTTTTTCGCATTTTCCTCACCTACGGGTGGTAAAATTACCAATGCCTGCGGGGCTTTTCATTTATCTTCTAATTGGATTAAGCCTAGTATACTCAAGTGGTGCAGGCAGGACTTATTTTTCATTCTATTAGTTTGCCCCGACCTTACGAATGCGGTATGTGCAGGTGTGTGAACGTCATTTCAAGCCTGAGGACCCGCGCACAACTTCTACTTGCACGGATGTCGACGGACGAACTATAGAAGTGCCAATGAAGCTAACTCGGATAGCGTCTGACGCAGTTTTGACTGCCTTTCCTGACTGCCCAAGTTATCTCTTCGCTATAAGGCAGTCAGGAGTACAACCTGAGGTGAAGTGCAGACGGAACAAAAATGCACAAACCAAGCAGCAATTCAGCAATAAGTGGCAGCTTCCGAGATGCAATAGGCAATCAACAAATCACAGAGCTTGGAAGACATTTCTGCACGTCTCCAACGTGTTCAGGAGGAAAATTTCTTCACGAATGTGTGTTGTGAGAACTGCATAATATTTGCTCGCCTTGAACCAACAGCGCAAGCAGAGCTCCTGCCATCGCCTAATTATATATCAGCGGTAATTTCCTGCTTTCAGGCGATGCTGAAGACCCGCGGGATAACTTCATATGTTTGTATTCATTATGCCCTAGGCACCGCCGGGTGTCCCGGTGAAGGAAAGGCTCAGGCGCATGAACACCAGTGAACATCTTCGTTGGGTTCGAGATTTTTCTTTCTCTTATATCTTCTATATCTTACTTCTTCAATGCCAGTTGATTATTTTGTTCACAGCTTTTATTTGTGCAGTGCGTTCCTCAAATCAACTTTCAAATATCATGGTTGCAAATGACGTACTGCCTTCCTCTAGCAATATTGAACATGACGGCTAACAACGCCGGCACCCCCCCCCCCCCCCCCCCCAGAAATAATCAATATGGCGGTTGGCTTCTTCAAGTGCCAGTGGCGGAAATGGCGGTGGCCCCTGGTCTCCTCAATGGCTGGTTATGGAAATGGCGGTGGCCTCTGGGCTATTTGCTTCCCCGACCGCCAATTACAAAGATGGCGGCAACCTCCCGGCTCTTTCAGTGCACGGTTACAAAAACTACTGCGGCCTCCTGGCCACCGCACTGGCCGGTTACAAAATAACAGCGGCCTCCTCTGCTTATGAATCGCTGTTAACGAAAATGTTTTCTTAGTACAATTTTCTACTTGCGGTCCTTCACTGCTTCTTCAATCAGAGCCGAACATGAAAGTTGGCGGCCTCCCGGTGTTCGCGACTGCCGGTTACAGAACATGGCGGCCAACGGTTTTCCTCCCTTCTCAACTGCGCGCTAACAGGTTGCCCGAAGTGGCGGTAACGTCTCTCGGCTTCGTCCGCATAACTCGATGGATACGGATGTGGCGACATTAATCAGTCTTGAATTAATATCCTTGAAAACATGAATGACTTGCACTATTCCTTCCTCTTATTTGATGTTAGAAATGCAGGTGGCATTTGCCTACGTTCTTCACTTCCTCACATCTCTGCAATTGCGTAGGTCCGCTAGGCTTAGCGACCTCCTTAATCTGCCGAACTCTTAGCGTGTCATATCGTGACCGCACTCATAGCGCTCTGTCAGAAATGCCGGTGATAGAGAATGCAATCACTCGCTTTCCATAGCATTGAGCGTTTCGGGTGAACGTGGCTCCTTGGCCGCGGCCCGGAGCTCGCTGCCGACGCAGAAAAAGGCAAGCAGACGCCAAAGGCCTTTGATGAAGAAGTTGAATTTGCCGCTGGAAATATCCCGTGAACTGTTACCTGGCTTTTTTATGCAGAGAAAAGGAACCGATGACGACGGGATGTCGTCATGTTTCGTCTAGAACTCACTACAACTGTTCTCGCTAGGTCAGCGGGCCTAATGAATCGCGTCATCGTTGCCAATTTAGTGTCGGCCTCGGCGGCCGTAAGAAGTCAGTCAAGACTCAAAATGAGATGGCGAATGGCATTAAATTCAGACGGGGTGGGGTTATATAGGTGAGTAATAACATGACAATTACAAAGCCAATAACAAATATACATTTAGATAAACAAGCCCAAATCGAATTCAATAAAAAGAAAGCGAAACCAAAACTCAGGACACAAGAGTGTCGTCTGTAAAGGCCATGTCGCCATCTTTTATAGAAGTTGAGAGAATTATCTTTGAGTGTTTTTGATTCTTAGGTGGAAAGAAAGCACAATACGACGAAATAAGTATATTTCAAGTTGTATAAAAAACCGTAGTGCCGAAAGGTTAAGGAGGACTGCGAGTTGGGAAGAAAAATGGAATGCCAACGATTTGATTATCATAGGTTTCTATTATGTTCCCGTAAAACTTCACAGAGGTCTTAAAACTGTGGTTATACATGAGCGTGCCACAGAAGCGAACAGCAGTGACCCACTATCATCATGTCACCGAAGCGCTAAGGAGGCCGAAGATCGCTACTCCGCGAGCCTCGCGCATTCCCGCTGCCCGTGCTAGCATTGTGCCCACGATTTTATCTCACTGAGTTTTCCAGAATTTCCTGCGACTTTTTCGGCAGTGAACAGTGTAAATATGTAAATATCTCTACAGGCGTAACCGGGACCATGGTGACCATGTATGAAGGCACCTTCTAGGCGCAGTGCTGTAATTGTTTTTACTTTGTTTTATTTTCAGCACCGTCCAGGCGTCTGACCCTGTTCCTGCCAGGAGCTCCCGCCGGTGATTCGAGTCGAAAGTAAGCAGCCCGCGGACGCCTCGGAGACGGCACGTGAAGACCCGTGCTCTTCAACAAGCTGTAAGCGGCCTGATAAGCTATGAACCGAGCAGGGGTGCCTTCTATCTTCTTTCAGGGTGGCCTACTAACGCTAGTAGTTATTTAGCGAGGCGTCTCCTTCTAGTGGGGATGAATTTGGCGCTTCCCTTTCGGGCGCTGAAAATCTTTCATTTTCATAGGTCTCCCACGGAACGCCGTGCTGCTGTTTAGAACCACCGCTATGGGATGGAGCTCACGCCCATCGCGATATGCTCCGGCAGTTTCACGCACCGCACGGGATTCAATGAAGCAGTTTCAACGTGATAGCATTAGAGCGGACGTTCGGAGAGGAGGATAGAGCGAGGTCATCCTTATACTTCAATCAATCAAATGATCAAACAGGATTTCGTTAAGGGTGCTCGACGACAGATCACATTCACACAATAATCAGGTGGTACAAAAATGTGCAGTGTATAAGCAACCCCTATGTATAGCTTTTATACATTATTAAAATGCATTGACTCAGACGAAACTTCAGCAGACATCTAGGTATTGCGGCATAGGGGTGTAAAAGAGCCTTATGAAAAAATATTGGAAATTATCTATAGCAGGTGCACAGCTACCATAGTCCTGCATAAAGTCAGCACATCTACAATAGTACTGCATAAAGTCAGTAATAAAATTTTAGTAAGAAAGGATGTCAGGCAGGGAGACATGATCTTGCCGTTGCAATTCATCCCCGGTTTACCGGAGTTATTCAGAGGCCTGGATTGAGAAGAGTTGTGGATAAGAGTTAATGGACAATACTTTAGCTGTTCAGTTCATCTTGGGTTGAAGATGAGTTCCTTAGCTGCGTGAGAGCAGACCGCCCAGCGACGAGCCTCTAAATATCATAGGCGTACGTAGCGCTCAAACCTAGGTGCCTCTGGACCAGAACTTGAGCCTGCTGCAGTGCCGCGTAAACGCCAACGTGATGCGAAACTACGAAAGAGAGAGGCTCCAGCAAAGCGGCATAGGCTACAGGAGGACTCAGACTTGCGAAAGAGAATGCTGAACCAGAGCGTCTTAAGAATCGGGCGCCGGCAGAGGAGCGAGGTCATGAATATGCAGTGAATGCGTAGAGTCGAAAGAAGACGTTTGCTACGCCGACTTCTGAGGTTATCGTGTTCGGTTTCATAAGGGTTAGTTAGGAGTTCGCAATTTTTTTTGCTTTATTCTGCAACCACCGCAACACGAGGCGACGCAGCTCTCTCTACTATTAGGGCACCAGGAACAGAACGACCACGGACCTCAGAATGAGATCGTCGCGGTACCGCGGTTCGCTGGTTATCCAAAGGAGAGCAATGTGGGGGTTAGAAAACGAGCAGTGACAGTTGCGAGTTACCTTTACCCGGGTACGAGTGCTGGGCTAATAAAATACGCACTAGCTTGGCGAAGTTCAGTGTTTGACGGCGCGCTGGAAGGGGTCAAGGGGCCCTTTGTGGAGAGAGCGCCTGGGGCACATTTTCGCGCTTGCCGCCCTTGCACGTAAGCTGGTACGTTTCGTCGGAGGAGCATGTTCGAAGGAACAAGTAGTGACAACGCCCGAAGGAGAACTGTTGAAGTGAGTCTACGGATTCATGCGGGGAATTGGGTGTGTTAGTTCATATTTATAGAAAGTGACTGCAGCGCAATAAAAGGCAGGACGACGTCTTTTCTTCGTCCGTCATTACGTTTTTTTTATGCCTGCAGTCATTTTCATATAGCCTGAAGGAGGCTGGTGAAGCCGTAACCACGCGCGCCTACCGGTGTTGCTGAGAAGGGTAGAGTTACTAGCTCGAAATAATTATTCGGCCCCAATGACGGACAGTCTCGGAAGTGCAGTCAGCAGGAAACTAGGACCTCGCCTTTCTATTAGCAGCCGTAACAGAGTCTCGTGCTCTGTATATGCGTCATGCAGGCCTTGGCGATGACGGTTGGCAAGTTCGGGTATGACAGCTGGCGCTGTTCTCTGGGCGAGAAGAAAATATCGCTGCCACCGGGGCCAACGAGAGCGTGGCCTTTGTGGCGTGTCATAGGCGTTGAATGAGTCCCAGGCGTGTAGGACAGATAATGCGCCGTAACGTTTGAATGATGTAGGCATGTAATCGATAGATTGACCAATTTACCCATTAGAGAACGAAATGACTTCTCTCTGTAGCCCCACTATAAAAGTTGTGCGAATTCACGCATGCGTTATTCTTAAGACCCGTGTCGGATTCCGCTGCAGTTAACCAGAACAAATCGAACGTTTCTCTGTAGTTGGTGGAGATGAGGCGGTGGTAGTCAACACAGCAGCCTTTGACAACGGTAGAACAGTATTTTTTTGATCACGCAGAAATGCAGAAAAGAGAAGGTACAAATCTCTGCCACTATCGCTGGGTTTTATAAGAGCCATCTGGCATCCGCATACACCCAGCAGCGATCAGCCATGTTTGCAAGGGAACTGCAAAAACCCGACGTGGGTTTTCTGTGTCCAGGCAAGAACTTACAAACTTTGCCAGAAGAGTTTCATCCAAACCGAGACATTAGTACTCGAGTCAGCCTTCTCCTGAAACTGCCGAGCATATAAGAATATGCTCGGCATATGCAATCAACGTGGAACCCGCGACGCCTCTCGACCTCGTCCGATTGTCGTGGCTAACAGCTGTAAGACAAATGCGTGGATGGGCGAGATACTGCTAAGAGATGTAGTTCACACATCTGCCAGTTGCAGTCGGAAGCGATTAACGGTTGTATTACGCAAGGCTAAGTCAATCAGCTCTTTATAAAAAATCAACTTCCTCTTCAGACGCCGAAGTGAGCGAAGTACAACACTTGGTCGTGTCAAGTTTTGGTTACGGTGAGCTGCCGTTTCACACGTCAGATTATAAGAAGCAACAGGCAACACGCAAGGCTTCCGCTGACCGTGAATTGCGCCTCCCAGGAAAAGGAGGAATATCTCTGATGCGAGCAGCATCAGTAACGACTGATCACTAACGACTTCGGAGGCCACTATTCGATGGCGCTTTGCTTCAACATTATATCCTTTCTTACTATCGCTTCCCCCATTCTTTCCCTCTCCCAGTCCTCTCCATGTCGTTTTATTCCCGCTACTCGCAGATCAGGTGCTTCAGGTTTAGATTGCAGATGCTTTGGCTATTCACATCTTTTGATTCTATTGTTATTTTATTATTAAATAACGACAAACAACAAAACAACCCACTAGGGGTGTCGTTTAGCCGTAACTGGCGCAGCGTGGAGGCAGAGAGGAAAGACGGAGAACCTCGTCGTGGAGGGTAGAGGGGGAGAGTAGGCAGGAAGTTCAGAGTGAAACAAGAGAGACGCGGTGTCACGGCTGGCCAAACCTATGTTGGGTTGCTCGTCGCGGAGGCGGCGGAAACGGAGAGGCTAGAGAATCGACTGAACGAGGTGAAGATCGGGGATGGTTGCTAAACACGGCGATGGAGCATATCACGTAACAGTAGCCACAGCACCCACAGTATGGTCCCGGTGGTAACCACCAACCATTTACGCCGACTGCTACGACTACCACTGCTACGACTACTTCCGGTTCCGCGCAATACTGGAGCAGCTCCACAAGACCTCCGCTGCAGGCGCTCCGTCAGAGGTCAAAGGTTAAGGCTTCACACAAAACCCGGGTTTTTTCAGCTTTGCTAGTGATGTGCTTTCGCACAAAAAAGTCGGAGATGCTGATATTAGCCTCATTATATATAATTAAATACACGTTTTTCAGCGTGTCATGCTGCGTTCGGAACTCTTATGTGGAAAATCAGCTATACTCGATCTCACGGGTCGCTTGGAGCGCTGCGAAGGCCGCCGCGATCTAAGTCAATCAGAACAGCATGAACTGCAAAACGTGTTCCTCCAGGCCCCTTATCCTGCGACTGGTGGCTCCATCGTTGGGAAGAAAAGAGCACCACTTCACGCCTGTTGCGCGCAGGAGACTCGGCCGTGTAGGCGGATGCTGTTTACGAATGGCGGTGCACCACTTCAGAGCAATCTAACGCGGTGCTGGCTTCGTGCGGACTTTCTCTATTTATTTATCCAGCGAATGAACCGCCGGTGCACTGTAAAAACACTATCCTGATCTACATTTTTAATTACTGCAATAATTGTTCAAAGAAGACAAAAGAATGCTCAAATATTTGAGGGACTATTTGTCGTCATCGTTGGTCTGATTGGACGAGACAGCTCTACCTATCGCAGTACTGCAAACGATTTGTAAGGTGAAGTACAGCACACAGAGTTCCGATAGGAAGATAAATTGACAATGTTTTGATAAATATAAGCCTACCAACAAGTCGCCGAGTCTTTTAGAATTATATTGATGTATAGACCCCAACCTATATTAATGTATGCAATGATCATTCGAACAAAAGTTTTGTATGCTAGACATTTTATTTCTAGGATAATATAGTATATATTCCGCCTGAGGCTCCACAGTGTCTTGTGGGCCCGGGAGCACACGGAATCGATGTGGTTATCTCAGCGAAGTTCTGGGTTCATTAAAAGACTCATGTACTTATGCTGCTGAGTGCTTTAGATTTCATTATTATCAATGCTGTAGGAATATTTGATGGTAGTTTTACTCGTAATTGACATAAAAACAGCCTTTACCGGGTTTAGGACCATTTGCAATCATCGCACCTTTTATTTGCGTTTTTTTCAGGCGAGTTGAATTGTACATGGTCGTTGTGCGTTTTTATGCTGTTTTAAATTATGCAGTCAACGGCGAAAGGTCTGGCTGCTGAGATGATTAATGAAAATACTGAGTAAAAGAGAAGGGATGCCAGAAGCTACGCTTGAGGGACTAGAGTTGCTTTCCCTCAACTGAACATACTGCTCAAGACGATGGAAATAAGAGGTAAACCATCTTTTGATGGTGTCATTCCTGAAAGTGTAGCCTTAGTAATTATTAATAATTTTTGATGGAATACTTTACCGAAGACTTTGGCAATGTTCATTAAAATTTCACCAGTATGGTCAGAAGAATCACCTGTTTTCGAAAGGTCCTGTACTAATTCGATCAGATAAAATGCTGTAGGTAATGTTTTCCGGTAACCATGTTGAATATGTTGAACTTTAGATGTCAAATTATATTTCTTTAAGCTTGGAGGCGTTTTTTATAATTTATGCGCATGCAGTTTACAGGAAATACTCATTAGAGAGACTGGACGATAATTAGTAACGTATACTGCACTGCCACTTTTAAATATATGTATAAATTTAGCAAGCTTCCATGCGCTGGGAAACGAACCGTTACTGACTGAGGACTGAAAAGTCAGAGTAACATGTAGTAGCGATAGTATTTAAGTTGTCTTGCAAAAGCCACCCGCGTTCTCCTTAACGAAATCCCCTGATTGGTCGAGAGGGTCACGAAGTCATCAGCGGCGCCAAATGTGAAAAATCTGAGGACAAGAATGTTCGAATACTTTCCATTGAATTATCTTATGGAATTATACTAACCCGATCCACACCTCCGCTTTAATTCACTCCTTAATCCCCATTGATTCATCTGAATCCATTTTCTCTTTCACGCGGCCGCGGAAGTTTTTTCGTTCGAAACAGTACGCACGCATTGCGCTCAGTGCAGTCTAACGGGAGAGTGGGACCAAACATGCCGCCGGCAAAAGCGGTGTCTTCACACTGGAAGCGGTGCTGGCCATCGAGGCATCCTTTGCCTATCGTCTATTAAGCAGCCTTACAGAGGACAACTGGTCAGCAGAAATACCTTTCACTGCGTTCGCCCCTTGGACGTTATATTCTGAAGAAGTTTGACAGAAAATAAGTATAGACCCAGCAAGTCATCTGTCCAGCAGAGTACAGCGTACTACCTTGACCACCTTACCAACTAAAAATTGTAGAGGTAGCTTGAAAATAGAGGAAAATAACATTCGTTGTAAGCACCTACCAGATCCAATGATGAGCATGCACGCAGTCGAGAGGGCGTTTCGCACGACCAGAGTGCAATAACTGCACGTTTTGAGCAGCGCCGATATCAGATCTCCGATCCGCTTGGGGTTCTTACTTTTCATGCTGCACTTATATGCGCTGTTACCTGCTCAGAAGGCGGCTCAATTGCCGTCGTCATGTTGTTGTAACAGTATTTCGCCAAGGAAAACCGTAAACACTGTGACAGATGCTGAAAAAAAACAAGCTTTGATTTGATTTGAAATCGGCTTCACAGTTCGCAGGATAACAGGGTCCATCACGCACTGCTCTGCACAACGAGCGCTCTCACCTCTTCCGATTCCGACGAAGAGGAACCAGAGGAGCCTTCGACATCGGTGGCCGCCGTTGGCTGCCAGGAGGAAGGGTCCGGACGCTGCCGCCTGATGGACGAAGGGGCCGAAAAAGTCACGTGCCTTGATCCGTTGACGCAGGCATCGCGGGAAGCACGACAATTCGGCGTACTCTGTTGTACCGCACCCGCTGTGCGAGCCAGCCGTTCACTCTGCTTCTGTCGTGGATGCCGGTTGTAATCCTGGACCCCGTCTTGTCGGCGTTGTGCTCGCTTCTGCGGCCAGCCTTCTTACCCTCGCGCCGCCCACGAACCAGGCGGCCTCTCGTGCTTGCTCTGCGATTCCACACACAGCAAACGTGCCCCGTGTCTTAGTCTTCGAGCGTGCAGAGGCGATACGGAGTCACGACAACGCATCTAACAAGGGAAGCCAGGTGGCAAAAGCAAGCGGAGGCGTCCACAGGTGGACGTGACGTTTTGTATCTGAGGGGTCACAAGGTCACAACTCCTGCCTTAAAACCGCACGAATCGTATCATAAAGCAGCGGCAATAACAAGACCACCGGTTTTGTCCTGACATGCAAGCGGGTGAAAGTTGTGCACGCAGTGAGCCCTCGATCGTGCGCGCCCAATATCGATCTACCTGTCACTCGATCCACTTCGTGAATATTTACGCGCGCTTACACGGCACCGCTGTCACCCACTGACGAAGATTTTTAATGAGCGACCGGACAGCAGTTTTGCACGTGCCCTGCGCTGCCATCAATCGGAATTACCATCAGAATATGCCCTGCCGCATCATCCCTTGCTGCCACCATGGGTGATGGCTTAGCCTTCATTATGCCTGCATGTCCCTCGCATACTAAAGGAATCTGTGATGCCGGTTAGCGGACTCAAGCAACTTGGTCTTGCCTACATCTGGTCAGAATACCAAAACTGTGTGCACGTATACTCTGATGGATCTGAGTCACCAAAGCTTTGGTAATACCCGCTCAGCAGACGACCCAGAGATTCATCTTAGGACCCACATTTTAGGCCACATCAGCGGGGAACCGCCCCAGGAGTGGCGCATTTTCACTCACTCTAAACCTGCGCTAAAAATTTTTGGATGGTTCGTATGCCACACCGCCCGCCAGGCTCTGGCTCTTGATATCACTAGACTCCCATCTCCTTAGAAAAAAGGCCACCGTATAGTAATCCAGTAGATTCCTGGACACTGCGGACTGGACGGGAATGAGCAAGGAGCGCCGTCTGCAGTGGTCTGCGCGCAGCTGTGCCGTTCTTCAGTCCGGACACCTCTTGTCTCCTTTCCACATCTATGAGGAGAGTAACGACTAGATACTGGGCCCTGCCAGGCACTCGACACATCCGTCTTAAACGGCTACATCCGGGGATGGCCTTTTCTGTTCCTCTCGGAATACCGCGCCGTATTGTATGCATAATACATAGGTTACGTTTAAACGGCGCCTTCATGCCATAGTTCTTGCAGTTAATTGGACAAGCGGACTCCCTGGACCATACCACATGTGGCCTGCTATAGACTGTAGAGGATGTTTTTGTGGCGTTCCCAGCATATGCAAGATAAAGAGTCATCCTAGCATCTGGTTTGATTTCTCTTGACAATAGGCTCCTCTCGGAGGATTTGATCCTCGGCGCTTGGCCAGATTGTTTGAAAACTGTACAGGCAACGCGAGTGCTCTCACGCATTTTAATCGACACGGGCCTTGACTTGCGCTTGTGTTGTTAGAAAGTGTGCCTTGACTTTTTGTCTTTTTTCATCTGCCTCCTCTTATCATCATCCTTCATCGCGACCCTCTTTTTTCTCCTCTTTCCGTTCTCCAGTGCAGAGTAGCAGGCCAGATATTCATTTTCCCGGCCAACCTCTCTGCCTTTCCCGTCATTAACCCCCTCCCTCTCTTCTCTCTCTCTCTCTCTCTTAGTGAGCCAACCGGCACTAATCTCGTTCGCAAGCAGTAACATGCTACGCAACGTAACCATGGAACGGCACGGAGAGGAGGAGCATTTATTTCGACTTTCCAAACGTCCGCACTTGTATAAAATATTTCCATGAGAGCAAAATCATTTGTGTTTTCCAAGTGGTCGCCACGCCGCAGCGGGAGGAACGACGAATCTCACTCACACGCTCGAAATACAGGACGTACGGATATACGCAGTAGAGATTGCATATTCCAAGGCCTCCCAGAGTGTTTGCCAAAATCTGAAGTTAGTCGTGCGCCATTTGGTGACAAAACTCGAAAACGCCGCCCAGGCCGAGTCAGCACGTAATTGCGATGCAGCTGCAAATTGTGTAGATCCCGTTCCTGAACCTCTCCCAGACAGCTGATACGAACGATGGCAAGTAGGAGGACAGCAGTAGCTGGTGCGATTCTTTAACTGCATGCTGATTTCATTATTTGGTTATCTCATTACTAGAGGGCCCCCCCCCCATCTTTTCCGAAATAAAATGGACACTGTGGCTCACGTTTATGATGAAGATGGTGATTCTGAATTTCTATGGGGCGAGAGCATCTTCACCCACAGAGCGCCGTGGCCCAAGTCGCTTTCGTCTACTCAAGGTGCTGCCAGAGACCCATTTTCCAAGCCTTTCACCTTAAACAGTAGCCGATAACCAGGTGCAGGGAAAGCTTGTACCCTATGTATCGCCTGTGGGTACCCGAAGGCACTGGGGATTGATCTCCGCACTTCCTGCATGTGATGCGGATATTTGTTTTAGCGCCTTCATCGCAAAGGAAAAGCTGTGGGGAGTGTGCAGCTCATTGGAACTCGAGGAGCGGAGGGGCTATGGGGGAAGTTGAAAGGAGGCTGAGGACAAAGGCCTGTGTCTTCGACGCACCAATGGCTGGTTCGCCGCTGCATTCTTGGGTTGTAACTGACAAGAGGTAGCCGCAGTGGTTTGAGGCAAATTTCAAAAGTAAACAGGAGGAGTAAAGCAAACTGAGGAGAGAGAGGGCAAACGAGAGATATGATGCCAGCGACCATGACCGGTACCTTGGCGCAACAAAGGGCCCTGTTCGCCCTATCTAGACGCTTGTGGATACGAGCCTTGAAAGTGTTCCGAAAGCGTATCGATGGAGGCGATGTACCCGCCGCAATGGCTCAGTGGTTAGCGCGCTCGGCCGCTGGTCTGGAGTTCCCGGGTTCGAACCCGACCGCGGCGGCTGCGTTTCGATGGAGGCGAACTGCTAAGACGCCAGTGATGTCAGTGCACGTTAAATATCTCCAGGTGGTCGAAATGATTCCGGAGCCCTCCACTACGGCACGTCTTTCTTCCTTCCTTCTTTCACTTTCTCCTTTACTCCTCCCTTTACGGTGCAGTTGAGGTGTCCGCCGGTATGTGAGACATATACTGCGCCGTTTCCTTTCCCTAACAACGAATTTTCAATTTTCAAGGAGGCGATGTCAGTGCATATTAAAGATCACCAGGTTGTCGAAATTATTCCGGAGCCGTCCATTACGGCAACTCTTTCTTCCTTTCTTCTTTCATTCCCTCCTTTATCCCCTTGCCTTACGGCAGGTTCCGGTGTCAGCCGATATGTGAGACAGATACTGCGGCATTTCCTTCCCCCTAACCCAAAAAAACAATTTTTAATTTTTCAAAGGTATAGACATTCAGCAAAGATCTGGACGCCCCACTCCAGTTGTAACCTACACAGTGCTGTGCGCGTGTGTGATTTAATTCCTCTAAAATGAACTAATCACGCGCACAACCTGGACACATTTCTTATTGTGTAAATAGTTTGTACATATTACTTCTCCCCCTGTCCTCTATTCCTGTCCCCTCACCTCTTTCATTTCATTTCTCCATTCTGCCTGCTGTCCTTTATTTCCGCAGCCCCAGCTCAGGTGCTTCAGTATCGATGGCAGTTGCCGGGGCTAGCAAAAATCTTTTCCTTCCTTTTTACTATTATTTTTAATAAAACCACTACCACCACCACCAGCAAAGATCTTCTTGGCCAGGTAAACCTCATTAGTATAAACGGCGAAATCGGCTCCTCAAAAAACTTTAAAGCAAAGGCTAATACTGTAGACTTCCACCCGAACGGCCCTACCCCCGAGTGACATAATGGTCCCCGGAACGCTTTCTGTCTTCTCTCTACCTCAGCCGACTCTCCTTTCAAGGACACGAAATTCCTCCACCCCCAAGCTGCGCCCTGCAATAAAGGGAACGCTAGCAGTTGCAGAATCTAGTTGGAGGGCAGGGAATTGAACTAATCTACAAGCCATTTAAACGCGTTAGATTTACGGCCCCTCTTGCGGAAAAAACCTGCCCGTCTGGCGCCTCCGTTGGAAGGTAGCAAACGAAGAGAAGGAAATTCCCTCTCCACTTTCAGAGGACAGGAGAAAGAGGAAAGCCGAAGAGAGGATGGGGAAATTGGAGAAGGGGTGGAGCGTGTTGTACTGTAACTGTTGGATTGGATAGGGAGAGTCGAGCGGGGTTTGAGAGTTTGGTTGAGGGTTTGGTTCGCCTGGGCCGTCTCTTGCCATTCTGAGGTCCCCGTGTTCCGGATCAGAAGTCTCCTGCTACGAATTGACGAAGAATCGAGATATGCTTCGAGGTGGAGGAGAGACTGAAAAGTGTTTATTTACATTTTTACAGAGTTCAAAAGAGTGCATCGGGAGCTGGGCGATCACATGCCAAACTGCCGCTTAAATAGGGTACCCTGTCTCCAGGTGGCTGGTTGGGAAATTAGTTCTTTTAAAATGCGTGCTATCACTGTGATGTCGATCACGTGTCTAGTATTTAGGATCCGCCTACTAGGACGTCCCTAACACACGCTCGCTACTTCCGGAACGTTATGGTCCGTGCTGTCCCTGCAAGAGTTATGAAAAGCTCGAATGGAGGCCCAATCCGCGTCGAAGGTCAGACAACTGCACTGCAGAGCACTTCGTGGGAACGAAAGGCCGTCGCTGCACTTCCGCAAATGGTTTCACTAAGGGGAAGGCGAGGTCTCTTGCGAAGCGCGAGCATTCCGGTGTCATTGTTCTCCTTAAACACAGCCGCTTCCTCTGTGACTCACTCGCAGCACCGCTGCCCACGCCACCTCCGACGACACCCGACACCATGTCGTTGCGTCCCCGGTGGGTCCGGCGCCATGAAATAATAAGAACCACGGTCCCGAGGAATGTTTAGAGGCAGCGGATGTTCATTTCTACCCGCGTAAACAACAGGGGCGGATCCCGCGTTGACGCCACCACCTGCAGTTGTGGCGCCGTCACCACGCCGACGCCTCCTTGAAGCATCTGTCGATTTATGACTCCCAGTTGCTTGAACACTCTTGGTATGTTGGCGTTCTCCGTTCGTAACTGGAGGCAATCGTGTCACGCCGTGATTGACGTGATGGATCAGACCACCCGCTCGAACTGTCTGAACCCGTGAGCTGCATCAATCGTGTGGATCGTCCATTATTTTTTAAACCGTGGACACTTGCTTTCACGTGTCAAAAATCAACTCTGAAAGGAAAGACCGAAAGATCGGTTAGGACGTCTGAAAATTCGAAGCTCACGGTGAAGCCATAGGCACCGAGTTTCCAGTGTACCGGGGGTGGGGGGGCAGATAAGACTTAATTAGTGCCATCTCTGTTCTTCGTTCATCTACTCTCCCTCCACCCGCCCAATTTTCCCCTTTGTGAATGCTGCTTTTAAAGTGGTGTATATACACAGGAGGAGAGGCTCTATATGTAAACATCAGTTTTTGTCTCCAGTCAAGAGAATATGCTTTAAAAATGACCCCATGTATGACACTAAATTAATGAATACAAGAAACTGAACATACGTAAACTCGTGGCATACATTCATAACGTCCTTAGTCTAAGTGAGAGAGATCACTGGGGCACACAAACACTTCCACAACAAGCTAATAATTCAAATATCATAAACAGTCTAAGTGAGAGAGATCACTGGGGCACACAAACACTTCCACAACAAGCTAACAATTCAAATATCATAAACACTACATTTGTAAAACCAGTGGACAGTACAATCATTTCCACAATAAGCTAACAATTAAAATTCTTAAACGGGCTATAAACTCCTCCTCTTTCAAAAATGCAAAATAAACTAGCAAACTACATAAAAAACAAAAGGACAGAAACAGGAGTCAAAGAGCAAAGGCTGCAATGACGAAGCGCCAAAGCAGGGAATTGAGTGCGGATTTTATGGGAAAGGATAACTTGAGCTCAAGGGCAGGGACAGCTTGAAGAAAGATGGCGTATTTTACTGTGACGAAGTTCACTGTGCTTCATTTTATACAACCTTTATCTATAAAGTTTGAACACTGATTTATTTTCTTCTCTAGAAATGATTCCCCAAAACAAATTTTGTTGCGTATGTGTGGCGCCCTCTTTTTGGGATAACGCATAAAATAGCGCAACAGCATACAAGGACATTAAATAATACACACATGTCCTCGTCTGCTTTTGCGCTATTTTATACTTTATGCGCTAACAACAAGCCCAAACTGCCACTTTATTGGTTTTCGGGATAACCTCAGCAATTTATGTTAATTGCTGTGGCAGCCGCTATATGGCACTACATGTATAAAAATACGTTGTGACTAGTCATCTCTGCATTCTACTGTGACTGATTGTGGAGAGATGGACGTCCACCTCGAACAGCGTGTAAACATAAAATTCTGTGTGCAGCTCGGCAAGACAGCTACACCGACGAATCAACTCCCTTGCGACGCTTACGGCAACGATACATTATCGCGGGCGCGAGTTTTCGAGTGGCCCAAGATATTCGTTTCGGGGAGAACGTCGGTGGAAGACGACACAAGGCAGGGTCACCCTTCAACCTCACGGAATGAAAATAACGTGGCTCGGATCAGGGAAATCGTACAGCAAGACCGCACCATTACAATCGGCATGCTATCAGATGCTCTCGATATTAGTAGGACAACATGCCACAAAATTTAACGTGAGAACATGGGGAAACGAAAGCTGAATGCCAGAATTGTGCAGCACTCCTTCACACAGGACCAGAAGGACACGCGGGCATCAGTGAGCGCTGATTTGTTCTCTGGGACAGAGAAGGATGCTGCATTCGTCGACAGCATCATAGCTGAAGACGAAACATGGTGTTTTCCATACGATCCTCAAACATCAAGAGGCAGAGCGCCGAACGGCGGTCCCCAAGCTCTCTGGCGTAGAGGAAGGTGCGTTGAGGATGCTGACAATTTTGTTTCGGGGCAAGAGGTGTTATGCACCACGAGTTCGTTCCACAAGGGTAGACGTTGAACCAGGAGTTTTATATCCACGTGCTCCAACACATGAGTGATGCACCGCGACGCCGTCGCCCTGACTTATGGGCATGTGGACAATGGCGCCTTCTAAACGATACCGCAAGGCCGCACACTGCTTTCAGCTTGACAAAATTGGCGCCAAGCACAGCATTACTGTACTTCCCCATCCGCCATATTCGCGTGTCCTCACCCTATGCAATGTTTTCCTGTTTCCTCGTGTGAAGAAAGCCCTAAAATTCGCTGGATTGGGAGCGTGGAGGCTATTCAAGACGCCACGGTAAAGGAGCTGACAGCCCTGCCAAAAGAAAGTGTTTTTCAACTGTTTCAAAGACTTCAAGAAGTGTTGGATTCTGTTTGTTGTCTGTAAGAGCGATTATTTCGAAGGGGTGCTGCGAAAATGATTTCAATGTTAAGCGCATTTTTTTAATGTTCTCAGTCTCGGCAATTTACGGACGAAGGTTGTACAAACGCTGCCACACAATAGAGAATGTGTTTCTTAGCATTGTTTACCTCCGAATAACATATTGATTGGTACGTTCATAGTTGAAGTTTCAGGTCAAGAAATGATTTAGGCGTTCGGGGAGCGAAGTCTTAGAAAAGACTGCACGAAAAAAACCTGGGCTCATCATGTGGCCAATCATTTGATTGCGCGACTTGAAACAGAAGTTCAGAAAGCTCCCGTTGACAGTCGGATTCCTTATTTGACGGTGAGCTCGATCTAAAATTGTTACTGTTGCCATCCTTCTTTTCGTTGGTGGGAACACAAGTCTATGTGCCCGCGCCAGTTTAAGACTGTGTTTAATAAGGCTGTCCTGCTCTTCAAACTTTTAGGCAATTGTAGTTCTTTAGTCGATTTGTTGAAAACCGTACAAATTGTTCCAACAGGCACAAAGACCGCAAAATAAAAATTTGCTTTGCACAACTGGCTTGCCTGTAATGACATAAGAAAAGTCTCAGAAACCGTCAAAGACTGTGCCAGAAGTTAGGGGGTCTCGAGGGGAGGTGTCGGACCCCCCACCAGTATTGGCAACGGATCAGAGGCCCCCCGCGCTTAATGTATAGACTGCATGAATCCGAAGCAGGCACCAATTTTTAAAGCGAAAGCTGCACTATTCTATATTATAGGTTAAGCCGTTTTAGCCGTGCGTGGCCGGTTGACCGTTAAGTGAGCAAGAGGTGAAGTGTGGCTATAGCGTTACCATATGTGGTCCGCCATGGTGCCGCACGAGTGGACCTTTGAATTTGGTGCAACCGTTCGTCGTACAGCATTCTGGGTGGTGTCATAGCAGTTCTCTTTGCCTATAGCTTACGTTTTAGTAAAGTTGGTGGTTATCTTGCGACAGAGGTTCGGAGCAATGATATATGCACCTTGAATTGCATGCTTTCTGAGAATTGCAACAGGGGCCCGGACCGGTGACATATGCACCTGCAGTTGCTTCTTTAAGGTGCGATTGAGGTGTCCACAGAGATGTCGAGATCTGAGAGCTGCTGCATTCTTTCCTTTCGTCAAAAAGGTTTCGTTTCCTCAAAACGCATGCTTTTGCATACCTCGACGTAAGCAGACGTAAGTGTCCTCACAATTTTTGATACTTATCAGTGGTGGTCGAAACATTTCTTTTTTGATTCGAAAATTTCACCGTTATATTTAGCAAGTACCATTAACACGTTTTCAAAGACATGAGATGGCGAAAAATAAAAGGTCGGCAGCGCTACTGAGAGGATGAAAGAAAAAAAGGAAATCTATGACATCTTACAGCGAGTCAGTCCATCAGTCCACAGCTGGCCGCTCAGCTCCAAGCATGCACGACATAAATGGTAAGCACTGTGCAAAGTCTTCCAGCCTCCCCTAATACAAAGCGGCTCTAAGCCGTTTTATAATCTTTTTTCTTACATTCTCTATCCCGCCTCCCGGATGAGATTAGTGATGTTTCTAGTTTGCACAATTCTTCGTTCATTTTCAGAATGTATGTATGTAGTTCGTTGTACACACGCCTTTGTCTAAAACAATGTGTAAATAAGGTCGCCAGCCGCTTTCTTCCTCTCCCTTTTTATTTTCCTCTCCACCTGTGCTCGAGTCACCAGGCTGTTTTAAGAGGCGTATTTTAAAGCAGCAACTTGTGCCTTACAACTCGCGTGCGCAGGCCCCGCTTAATTGCAATGTCGTTCACAGCTGCGCCTTTAGCGGCAGCAACCCTCCCTGTATAAAACTTCCGGGGAAGCTTCATGACCAGAAAAAATGTCATGAAGTGCTCGGGCGCAGCCATTCCCCAAACACAGGCTCAAGCGGAGCCGATCTCTCGTTGTCCATAGCCCCGGCGGTAGGGCGCCGGCACCATTGATGATTCTGATGATGTCCTCAGGCTGAATGGCACGTACCCACTCGAAGGATTCGCCTGGGTGCATTGCTGATAGAAACGCACACATAGGTAAGGAGTGAAGTAATAGGATAATTTTGTGACGTAGACAAATTTGGAAAAAAAGGTGATAAAAAACGGAAAAGAAAAAGCTGTGAATTCACTTTCTAGGTCTCCATTCTCTGTCTTCTTTTTTACACAGTGCTCCTTCTTTCTTCATAATAATATTTGGTTTTGGGTGAAAGGAAATGGCACGCTATCTGTCTAACATATCGGCGAACACCTGAACCGCGCCGTAAGGGAAGGGATAAAGGAGAGAGTGAAAGAAGAAAGGAAGAAAGAGGTGCCGTAGTGGAGGGCTCCAGAATAATTTCGACCATCTGGGGATCTTCATCGTGCACTGACATCGCACAGCGCACGGTGCCTTACCGTTTTGCGTCCATAAAAACGCAGCCGCCGCGGTTGGTTTCGAGCCCTGGAGCTCCGGATCAGTAGCCGAGCGCCCTAACCGCTGAACCAATGCGGCGGGTTTGTATTCTTCCACATTTTTAGAATCAATATCTTATCATCATCATCATCATCATCATCATACTCAAGCAGAACACGCAGAACGTGACAGTAACGGGGAGCGCATGTCACGCGATTCACTGTCAGCAACGGCTTTTTTTAATGGTTTCTCCAGGCTATCTTTGGATTTCCTGCTGCCATCGTTTCCTGCAGTCTGGACTGCATGTAAGTGTTGCTAACCTGATTCTCATGTTTTCGGAGCTGGACCTTCCAGCGAAGGCTGCGGAGGCGGTTAAAAAAAGCGCGCAGTGCTTTCTCCGCGATTGATCGATCGGTGTATTTTTTTTTAAATTAATGGTAGATTGTAGGGCTCTTGAAGATGTCTTTCATGTGACAGAAAGGCTCTCAACGACATCATTTACGGGCTTATGAGCTTGTTAGAATAAGAGCAGTACGCGCTTGCGTGCTCTGCCGCAACATTCTTCGTAGACGCGCATTACAGCTTAGCTGCGGTCTCCTTCGGCCTCCTACCTAACGCTGCTCGAGCTCCTTCCTGATAATTTGAGTTCAACCAATGGCAGCATTTGCAACAACTGATAATCACACAGGTGCATACGCTGACCGAAAAAATAATTGGTTTTTGGGGAAAGGAAATGGCGCAGTAAAAAAAAAATATTTTTTTCTGACCGAAAAAAAAGAAACTCGTTTTTGGGGAAAGGAAATGGCGCAGTATCTGCCTCACAAATCGGCGGACACCTGAACCGCGCCGTAGGGGAAAAGATAGAGGGAGTGAAAGAAGAAAGGAAGAAAGAGAGACCGTATAGTGGAGGGCTCAGGAATAATTTTCACCACCTGGGAATCTTTAACGTGCACTGCCATCATCGCACAGCACACGGGCGCCTTATCGTTTCGCCTCCATCGAAACGCAGCCGCCGCGGTCAGGTTCGAACCCGAGAACTCCGGATCAGTAGCCGAGCGCCACCCGCCGCGGTGGCTCAGTGGTTAGGGCGCTCGGCTACTGGTCCGGAGTGCCCGGGTTCGGGCCCGACCGCTGCGGCTGCGTTTTTATGGAGGAAAAACGCTAAGGCGCCCGTGTGCTGTGCGATGTCAGTGCACGTTAAAGATCCCCAGGTGGTCGAAATTATTCCGGAGCCCTCCACTACGGCACCTCTCTTCATTTCTTCTTTCACTCCCTCCTTTACCCTTCCCTTAGGGCGCGGTTCAGGTGTCCAACGATATATGAGACAGATACTGCGCCATTTCCTTTCCCCCCAAAACCAATTATATTATATATAACGGCGGCGATGCTTATATACAGTGCAAGAAACCACACGCTATGCCCTGGGCTGCCGTGGCAGATCTACGCTGCTCCGCTTTGTGGTCATTCGTCAGTCCTCTGTGTTAATGTGTTCATGTCACTTAATTTCCAGGCGAACGGAGCCATCTATCGATAGTTTCAGCCTAAATAGCTTCTGGATCGAGGCTGCTTGGACCTTGTAAACAGTGCATACGGCTGCCGACCTACCGACATCTAGTTAGGCCTTTGGCGTTTAGGTGTGTAATATTTGCTTAAAATTTCTTTAGCTTGCGTATGAAATATCCATGTTTCTGCTTTGAAACAACCGCAGCAGAGAGTGCACGGCGTAGCGTGAACGGGGCCGGCGGCAAGAAAGCCTCACCGTTCGCCAGCACGGTCGTCGTCAGCTGATAGAGCGATCTGCGTCGGGACAAGCGCGCCTGCCCAGCCACCGCACGGGTTCTGCGTTGTGGCCCAGGGTAGGTTAGACCTCCAATGAATGCCCCCCGATCGCCTTCTTGCAATGCGCGTATAATTAAAAGCAACCTCTTCTTGAAGCGCCAGAAAGCGGTGTGTCGATAACCAGAGCATTTTGTTCCCGCAGAGGACCTCCAAGTCACGAGATGGCTGAGAGGCAGCCTCCTGTGGATGAAGAGCCAGGTTGGTTTCACTCCATCTGGTAATAATGAAGGTGCTTCTTCGTAAGAATGGACGCGTAATTTCGCAGTGTACATTCTTGTAAAGGCACCCTAATATACGGACGGGTGCCGCCTATAACCTTCCGTATAGTGCGCCCCAAGGAGTTTAGTTGAGGCGAAGGGTACTGTAGGTCATCGAATGCTATTCAGCCAGTCCTATCATGTACGCGCTTTGTTGCAGCGGAGGAGGTTGCCTGTACAAAAAAGGTTGTGATCGCTGCAAGTGCTGCGAGCTCACGGTCACAATTTGCCTAAAGCTTCGCCTACCAGCCGGCAAATTCTGCCTCAGTGCTCAACATAACACAATTAGAAGTTAATTAAGTATCAGCAGTACATTAGAAGCGAACGCATACGAAAGTTTGAACAGCCCAGGGGCAGTCATGTAAAAGAAAGTGACTAATTTGGACCTAGTAATCAGCAAGCATTTAATAACAGTTTTATGATTAACAGTCGTACATGAGAAGAACCAAAATGTGCTGCAATATTTGTGACTGTAATAAATGCTTAATCCGGTCGTTATGATAATATGCGTTGTTCGTTAACAGCAATAAAGACGAAATATGAGACGCGTACAACGTGCGTGACAATGTTTCACTGCGGTTATGAGAACAAGCGCTGTGCCAAAATTGTGTACCGCGTCAATCATCGCAAAATGGCACGAAACATGACAGTAACTCGTAGAGCGTTGACACAGGGATATTATCGGCTGCCAGGCGTAGACCTACATCACTGACCTCTGCACACGACTCGTCTTTTCGCGTAGGGTGCGAATAGTGTTCCGCGGTGCCCATGCTATAGATTCATCATCATCACCATCAGCCTAACTACGCCCACTGCAGGGCAAACGCCTCTCCCATATCTCTACAAACAACCCTGTCCTTTTCCAGTTGTGGCCATCTTATCCCCGTAAACTTCTTAATCTCATCTGCCCACCAATCTTTCTGTCAACCCCTGCTACGCTATCCTTCTCTTGGAATCCATTCCGTCACTTTTAAAAGCACCCAGAAAGGGTCTCTCAATAATGTTGCGATATGTCTGAGATATTAAAAGACGCCCCTTCATAATTATCCTCCAGCAAGAATTATTTTAATACGTTTTGTGGAAGCTGAATTCTATGCATACAAAATTTGAACTTCCGGTTCTTCGCGCCTTGCTCTCTCCTCTCGCATGCTAAAATGGCGGCGCTGCTCCGCCGGCCCAACTAGGGTGCCCGGATCCCCGCTATAAATGGTTTTTTTGAGGAAAGGAAATGGCGCAGTATCTGTCTCATATATCGTTGGACACCTGAACCGCGCCGTAAGGGAAGGGATAAGGGAGGGAGTGAAAGAGGAAAGGTAGAAGGAGGTGCCGTAGTGGAGGGCTCCGGAATAATTTCGACCACCTGGGGATCTTTAACGTGCACTGACATCGCACAGCACACGGGCGCCTTAGCGTTTTTCCTCCATAAAAACGCAGCCGCCGCGGTCGGGTTCGAACCCGGGAACTCCGGATCAGTAGTCGAGCGTCCTAACCACTGAGCCACCGCGGCGGGTCCCGGATCCCCGCTCGTCTGCGTTTTCAGGGCGGGGACACCCTTTGTACTACCCCGCACCGCCGTTTCCCCCTCGCAGCGGCATGCTGGGTCCCGCGCCTCAGATGCGTGCAGTGCGCTATGCGTCTGGCACGTTTTCTGTGCGGCCGTGTTGCGACTGTAATAATGCTACTGATCTGGAAATAGGCAGTACATGCTTGTTTCATTCGCGGCAGTAGTGATTTTGCAGTTTTGAGCGTGTTTTATGCACGATGCTCTCCCTCCGACTGCACGATAATCGAAAAGTTATGACGGACTGCTCTGTTTCCCCGTCAACAGCTACGCTTAAAAAAACTGCAGTTATTTGTGTTCCGTTATAGTGATAATATTGATTATATTAGGGTCACCGAGGTCCATATAATTATGCCGTTTTTATTGTTTTGAAGGTATACTGTTCACCAGGCCTCAAGTTTCCTATGTATACAAGCAGCGCGGAGCATGCATGACCTGCCAAATATAATAATTTTGCGTAGTCAACATACACTCTTCCAACATTCTCTGAAGTGTCTGTCTTGTTGCTGCACTGAGTGCGAAAAATTCCGCGTGATAATGTCAAATTTCTCACCCAAGTAACCTGTCGCCTCACTGCTCTGGAGTGAAAAGCTGAGGACACGTCTGAAACCAAATGGTAATATTTTCTGAACTGGTTCCCTTCGTGGCTTGTGCTGCAACAAAATTCAGCTGTTTGGTGTCCAAATATATATGAGACAGATACTGTGCCATTTCCTTTCCCCCCGAAACCAATTATTATTACTATTATTATTCCTTTTGATTGGCGCTGACTACACGAGATCTGATGATGCGATGCGACGACGTCTTCCTAAATTGTAGCCGAAGCGTTGGCCTTGTGGTAGAGCATCCGCCTCGCATTCGGGAGGTGCTGGGTTCGCTCCCCAGTGCCGCCGGGTACCAACTGATTTTTAATGGGTACAAGATTTCCCCCGGCCTGGTGCTCGGCTCTTCTGGGTGTGATGCTTGGGAAAAGGGTCTTGACCACAGTTGCTCTGATGGATCAGCGATAAGTTCCGCCGTCAACAACGTTAAATCCGCCTCGTGCGGTAGAAGCCCATTTGTGGCAATTTTTACACAGGAGTGCCTTGAACTCGGCCTCACACAGTGTTGGGATTTGAAGGCGCCGGCTCCTTTCCCAAGCCACGCACCCTGAGAAGTCGAGCACCAGGCCAGGTAATGGCTTGTACCCATTTTGAGGAAACCGGTGGGTAACCGGCCGGCAGCGGGAGTCGAACCCACCACCTCCCGTAGCCGAGGCCGAATGTAACTTAACATTTTATTTTTCCTTTCACAACATGAAGAAAAATCATCAAAAGCGACTGATCCTCAAAGAGACTTCACAAAATCAGCCCCTGATAACTTCCTATTTTCCATCCCATTGGCCCTGCTACGGTAAACTAGGAAAGAGGAGCCGGAGCAACTCAGGAAAGAAATGAAAATTGGTTTTGAGGAAAGGAACTGGCGCAGTAATTCTCTCGCATGTCTCAATGGACACCCGAATCACGTGGTAAGTGAAGGGACGAAGGTCGGAGCTAAAGAGAAGAGAGAAAGAGGTGCCGTAGTGGAAAGCTCCGGAATAATTTCTACCACCTGGGCCGCGCGCGCTGGATCAGTGATTAGGGCGCTCGGCTACTGCTGTGGAGTTCCCGGGTTCGAACCCGAAAGCGGCGGCTGCGTTTTAATGGAGGCAAAACGCTGAGGCTCTCGTGTGCTGTGCGATGTCTGTGCAGGCTAAAGATCCCCAGGTCGTCGAAATCATTCGGGAGCCCTCCACTATGGCACCTCTTCCTTCCTTTCTTCTTTTACTCCCTCCTTTATCCCTTCCCTTACGGCACGGTTCAGGTGTACAACGATATATGAGACAGATACTGCGCCATTTTATTTCTCCAAAAACCAATTATTATTATTATTATTATTATTATTATTATTATTATTATTATTATTATTATTATTATTATTATTATTATTATTATTATTATTATTAATCTTTAACTTGCACTGACATCGCACAGCACACGGGCGCCTTTGCGTTTGGCCTCCATCGAAACGCGGCCACCGCGGTCGGGGTCGAACCTCTGACTCGCTTCCTCGGAACCGCAGCTGCAGTTTCTAAGAGACGCTTGCTTGCTGTCTCACTCGATAGTCGTCGGGCCAGGCAATATATCTCTCATTAAGGAACACTCGTGACGAATTTTACCGAGGTGGCTGTGTGACGGCAATGAAACGAGCCTTTTTTTCCCAGTTGTGGTTTCTTTAAAAGCGATACGAAAATAAAGGAAAATAAAACATTACTGGGGGAAAAGCCGCCTTCGTTCGCGTCACGCAGCCGCCGTTTCTTTGCTTACTCACGCACAGAAGATAGGATTGTCGCCATTATATTCGTAGTGAGCTGGCGCAAAGAAGTAGAGAGAGGGGTTGTGTAATAATGTCTTCGGTCATTAAGAAAAAACAAATAATAAATTGAACAAAACGCTGCGACGAGAGCTTAACATACTGGCTTACCCGCAAAAGCGCCTAAATAATACGGCTCCTATATTGAGAAACGCCTTCGTGATCAGGTTGTGAAGAAGCCGCTCAGCAAATTTTGATGTAGCCTTGCAGGTTTTAACACTCGCCTTTCAGCTTTCTTGGCCTACGTTCTTGGTTTTCTTTGCCTTTGAATAGTGCAAGCGCTTGTGGTCTGAACATGCGACTTCTGACAGCGTGGTGCAGAACGTGCGATGTGTACTGAGGCGGCAGTAATCGGTCGAAGAAAGGCCGCGACGCGTAACGACAACCAGGCGCCTCTAATCGAAAGAAGGAAGGCGGCGGAGAACGCAAAAAACTTGCATAACAGAGGCGAAAACGGGCCACGCCCCTTTGTTTGAACTGAGCTCGTAGTGTCTGATGCAGCGGTCAGAGACCAAGTTATGAGGGGCTGTTCTGTTCCCGGGTGTTCTGCTACACTATTAAAGTGCGCCGACTATTTGGCTTTGCTCGTGACAGTGCGTGCCGAAAAAAATTGCCAATCGCAGATGAAACCAGACTGCCTGACCAAGAGTTAACTTCAAAGTATGAGAGGTAAACCTCAAAGTATGAGAGGTAAAACAGGCGAAGCGCTTGATTTCCAGAACAATTTCCGCTGGGGACGGAGCAATAATGCACAACTTATCTTTGCATCCTCATAATCATTTAAATTAGGAGCCATAAAGCGCACCTATTCGCATTTTTTTCATGGCTCGAAATAAGTAACCCTGATTGTTGGAAATGGAATTGAAATGTGTACATACTGCATCCGGGTGCAGAGTTTGCATTGGAATATGCTACGCAAGTTCTAAGATAGATATTATGAAGAAACACAGCTCAAAACGAACGCTACAAAAGAGCACCAACACGCATGAGTGCGCCAACTGTCCATTAGAAGCCGACTATTTCGACAGATTAGCTGCGAAAGTTTGTATACCTTAGAGCAACAACCTCTGATTCACTGTTCAAACAATCTGTGGTACCAGTCTGTCTCGGTAGAAAACCATATTTCCTGAATTCCACGCGGCAGCTGCAGTTTTCTCTTCGAAACGGCGCGCCGCCGCATTGCGCTCAAGGCAGCTGAATGGGAGAGTGGCACCCAACATGACCCCCCGAGAGCAATGTCTTCACCCTGGAAGCGGCGCTGGCCCATCGAGGCAGCCTAGGCCCAACCTGCTCTCCCTTTTCCCTAACTCCGCTGGCTGCGGCGCGCGTGGAGTGGCCGCGGCAGTGTTAGCGCGTGACGACTAAAAGAATTTGGTGCTGTGAACCAATGATAACCCCCGGCTGCTTACGTCATTTGCACGACGTGACGTCGAATGCCTGGTTTTCGCGCGAAAGCCCGGCACCGCGCGTCGCCTCGAGGGGCGAAAGCGGAAATTTTTAAAAATGTATTGTAAATTTCCCATTCGCTTTTGACGTATCGTAAGCGGCATGGATGCTCGGTGGCCTGTATAGTCGCCGCGGTCGGGTTCGAACGCGAGAACTCCGGAGCAGTAGCCCAGCGCCCTAACCACTGAGCCACCGCGGCGGGCAACTAGGTGAAGCCAATTTCGCCGTGCGTAGCCGGCTGACCTTGAGTTGAGCAAGAGGTCAAGTGTGGCTATAGGCGTTGCCATATGCGGTCCACCACGGTGTCGCACTAGTTGACCTTTAAATTTTGAGCAACCGTTCGTCGTACAGCATTCTGGGTGGTGTCATAGCATTTCTCTTTGCATATAGCTTACATGTTTTAGAAGAGTTGGAGGCTAGCTTGCGACAGCAGTTCGGACCAATGATATATGCACCTTGGACTGCATGCTTTGTGAGAGTTGCAGCAGGTGCTCGGACCAGTGATATGCACCTGCAGTTGCATGATTTAAGTCACGGTTGAGGTGTCCACCGATATGTCGAGATCTGAGAGGTACTGCATCCTTTCCTTTCTTCAAAAACCATTCCTTTCCCCAAAACGCATGCTTTTGCATTCCTAGACGTAAGCGGACTTAACTGCCCTCATAAATAATAAATAATTGGTTTTGGGGGAAAGGAAATGGCGCAGTATCTGTCTCATATATCGTTGGACACCTGAACTGCGCCGTAACGGAAGGGATAAAGGAGGGAGTGAAAGAAGAAAGGAAGAAGAGATGCCATAGTGTAGGACTCCGGAATAATTTCGACCACCTGGGTATCTTTAACGTGCACTGACATCGCACAGCACACGGGCGCCTTAGCGTTTTTCCTCCATAAAAACGTAGCCACCGCGGTCGGGTTCGAACCCGGGAACTCCGGATCATTTCCCGGAGAATTTTTATGCTTGACAGTGGTGGTCGAAACATTTCTTTAACCCTGCGAAAATTTCACAACAGTATAGCAAGTATCATTAGCACGTTTCCTAAATTCTGAGACCCAGAAAAGTAAACGGTCGGCAGCGCTACTGAGAGGCTGAAAAAAAAGCGAAATCTATGACACCAAACATGGAGTCAATCCACAGCTGACCACAACGTCCACAAATTCAATTCTAGCACCATTAAACGCGGAGAGAATCAGGGCAAGAACTGGCCGCTCTCTTTGGCCTGCGAGCTCCTTCCACTCGCCTGCCCAGAGCTAACATTAACATGTACAAGGAACACTTCGTCTCTTTCCTGTAGATTAGCTTCAAGTGCGAACGGCGCTTAGTGCCACAGTGCAACTTCACTTGTCGAATACCTGCGTGGGATAATTTCAAGTTCCTCTTTTGGCTTCGAAGCGCGATCATAGGTTACTGATATAGAGCTTTCAGACGACTGATCTGTTTTATTCGTCTTTTACTGTCTCTTACTCACACTACTGCTCCTCTTTCCGCTGACTTATAGGAGGTGCTGTAGTCAGCGGGGACGGTACCATGGAGTCAAATGGCGCTGCAAAGGTGAGCCGCTTTCTGGACATGGTTGCTTATTTCTCTGATCAATTGGAATACCGAGTACATACTCCGAAGAGGTCACTGTATATTTCGAGCATGTGATTATAATTACTCCTGTATTGCCCCGTGAAGCAGAGCTTGAAAAACTTTCCGAGAAGCACAAATAATGACAGATACTGAATACCAGACACATGTGATAGTAATGTGAAGTGTAAAATGGCTCCAGTGACCTGCAATATAATCCGAAAGTAAAATGCCTTTGCGAACATGTGCTACAAATGAAATATAGACATCGAGTTATCTTGATTTTCGATATGTTGACTATTTTGTTCACATGGACAGCCCTTCTTAAATATTGTCTTCATGCGTCGCTGATGCACAACACACCTCAGTTGTAATAATTTTTTCTGAAAAACAGAACTCATATTTTTTGTGTTGTTGCCTTGGTTTAAAAAAAATCAATAATTTGAAACGCTTTGATTTGCGTAATCTTCTGCTTATTAGGGCAATTGTAAATGCCCCTGAATTGCGAACTGTGGCCACAGAAGCGGCTGTCAGGAGCAAAGAGCAGTTTTTGTGGCTGATGTTTTTGTTGAATACAATTTCGACAACAAACACAATGCAAGCTTAAAAATCTGTCGAGACGAACGCATATATTCGATAAGGGGTAGGACGCTGGCTGAAGTAGCTTTGTTTCCTTGCTACGCTTTCTAGACGAGCCCCTAAACCACAGCCCTAAAACCGCCCATTTCCTTAGTTGTGAGGCTTTCTCCTCGGCATCATCGGCGCGGAACCTGCTGTGGCACGCTCAAGGTCCACGACGAAGGAATCCTTCGGTGGCACACATGTAACGCGAACGACGAGTGAGTGATGTTGGAGGCGCTGCTGACGACACGCAGTCGCATAATTTTTCATTTTTCTTTCACGCTGCACTGTATGGCGGCTCGCCGCTTCTCACCGGGATGCAGCTCTCCACCTGTGACAGGTTGCTCTCCCGACGCAGTGAACGCAACGCTTGTGACTCGAAGGACGGCGGGGGTTCAAATAGAAGCGTGAAATGCGGGCAAGGACGATTGCAGATTGCAAAACCGGCCCACAGGAGGTCACTGCGTTTACTTTTGTGTCCGTGTTGATATCCTTATCAGCTAAAGCTACGCGGGTATCAGAGAGTGCAGTTGCTTTTGGTCGTCCCACCATCGTTTCCGACTGTATACCTCGTCCAAGAAACAAAGCAGTTTTTGTCTGGGGTTTTCCCTCGCTCCTCGCCGATGCTACTACGCCCGGAGCAGTAGAGGCAGGCCAAGATCTGGGCGGTAGAATCACGCGGTCATCATCCGATACCCGTCACACGCCGCTCTTGTTAGCTGTCGCTTACGGGTTGCGAATGGTGAACCGATTGTCCCAAATCTCGTACAAGATGCACAACCGATGTCGGTTTTCACGCGGACGAATTGCCGAGCCGGTGTTTTTCATATCACAGCATACTTATGTTTGTCTGGCGCTATGACCAGTCGATTTGTCGGTATGTCTGCGGGCCAGGAACAGGCAGCTGCTTTAATTCACCCCATGGTGTCGGTGTCGCAGGCTTATTGTGTAAAAAGCGCGTGATTTGCCCGTGATGTACTCGCATAATGTTGTTTTCAAATTCTGTTGTCACAGTGTTGTCACTGCGCTTCTCTCATGCAGTGGTAGAACACGTGAGAACGTACTCGGGAGCCTAATGCGTGGGCCGCGCATGAAAAAGCTGTGGCCAAGAGATCTCGTTCACTGGGTGATGGCTCAAGATATCAACTGAGTCTCGAGTGTGCATGCAATCGGCTATTTTATCGATAATTCGGACTTAAAATGCGGCTGGAATGTCGTTTTACTTTTACATGTAGGTACTCGGCGAAATTATTTGGGGGGAGGGGGGAGAGTTGTGTATCCGTTGTGCTTCATCGCGTGAAGGGTGGATCCGCTGATCATTGGCGTATACGCGCGTAGGCGCGCACGCATTGTAGGATCGTAAGGACGCGTGTAATCCCTTGCGGACGCATTTTACCCAAACGCATAAGTCACTCTGATCAGTATTAGCTGTGTCGTCTCTTTGCACCCGTTTGTGACCTCTTGAATGGTGATCTGCCGCTACCAACATGGCGGCCGCCGCGGTGGCTCGGTGGTTATGGCGCTCGGCTACTGACCCGAAAGACGCGGATTCGATCCCGGCCGTGGCGGTCGAATTTCGATGGAGGCAAAATTCTAGAGGCCCGTGCACTCTGCGATGTCAGTGCACGTTAAAGAACCCCAGGTGGTCAAGATTTCCGGAGCCCTTCACTACGGCGTCCCTCATAGCCTGAGTCACTTTGGGACGTTAAGCGCTCTTGAACCATAAACCATGTGAACATGGCCGTTGTCAGCCCGCTTGACAGCGAGACTGAAAGAAATGTTCGCATCATGGTATATGCTTGTCATACTTGAATGCAGCGATCGCATGGAGGCAGATAATCCATTTCGATTGCAAGACGACCGCTGTTCGAATTTCTGTGCCGCACAATACGAAACAAAGAAAGCCTTACATAGAGGTCAAACAGAAAACGCGGTTGGTGAAAATCAGACAAATGCAAATTTGCTGAAGGACGGTGGGGACTTTGTGCTGTAAATACATGTCCCCCTGTATACGCAATGCCTCATGGTCTCGAGCGTACCGGAGGCTTGGAAGAGCGCTAGCGTCATCTTAGTCAATAAGAATATGGACGTCAAGGGCATGAAAAATTGCAAACCCATGAGCTTTCTTCCCTTGGTATAAAAATTATTAGATCAACTTCAAACTTCAGCCAACCAAAGCTCCAGGCTGGCTTTCGGAAAGGCTACCAGACAATGAACTATATTCACACCATTAATCAGGGAAAGGGAATAGCGCAGAATATAACCAATCTTTATATTTAACAGTAGCTTGGTTTGGGCTAGTTGGTAACAGTTATTTATTTATTTATTTATTTATTGATACTGCAGGCCAATAAACTGGCCCTAGCAGGAGGGGCAATACAGTAAAAAGTGTGAAAATGCAAAACAACAATAAACACTAACGAAAAATAATGCTGGGTGTAGCAGTGTTACTCAATGAATACGCTCTGGCACCAGCACAATAACGAACAAAACATGAAGAGTGGCACATGTGAAATAACAAACAGGCGGGCAATTTTTACTCAGAACAACAGAACTGTTTCTGGGGGAAAAAAAAAGGCATCACAAAGTGAAGGAGTTAGGAAAACATAACAGATTGTGAACACTGGTTTTGTTTCAGTTAGTTTATGGAAGAAAGATGTTTTTCCAGCTCTTCTGCAAAGTTTTGTGACTGCAATACATCGACAGGTATAGAATTCCATTCATGTATAGTACGCGGAAAGAAACTATTCATATGGGATTTTGTTTTAGAAAATATTGGCGTAAGTGAAAGGTTATGTCTGTGTCTTGTCTGGCGTGAACTTAGAGGTTTTACGTAATGAGGCTGCTGAAGTGCGCTTTTTCCATTTATAATGTTATGTAAAAATTGGAGACGACTTATCTTCCGCCTGTTTTCCAGCGTACTGATTTTATTTGCAAGCATTATTAAAGACGGAGAATCCTCTCTTTTATATTTACTAAAGATGAATCTGATAGCCTTCCTTTGAACACGCTCTAAATTCATTATATTCTTTTTAGTATGAGGATCCCATACAACTGCTGCATACTCAAGTTTGGAACGGACAAATGTGTTGTATGCTAACATTTTGGTATTTGCAGGTGCATTTCTAAGTTTCCTTTTCAAGAACCACAATTTGCGCAATGCTGCTGAACATGTAATGGAAATATGGTTTGACCAAGAGAGTTTACTGTTGAATGTGAGACCCAAATACTTGTATTTTTCAACCTCAGATATTATTGTGTTGTTAAGTACATAAGAAAATACACTAGGTTCTTTTTTCCGTGTGACTCGCAGCAAAACTGTTTTGTTTACATTGGTTTCCATGCACCAAAGTTCACACCAATCACGGATAGCATTAACTGATTCCTGTAAGTAATTGCTGTCGTTCCTGGAAACAATTTTTCTAAAAATGACACAGTCATCCGCAAATAAATTAACATGGACATCATCAGGAATTACGTCGACTATATCATTAATATAGATCAAAAATAAAAGTGGTCCTAATACGCTGCCTTGCGGTACACCAGAAGTTACCTGACGGATATTGGAAGTACATTTGTTTATTTCAACAAATTGCTGTCTATGGCGGAGGTAGGCCTGGATCCATGTTATAATATTTGTAGGAAGACCAATGCGCTCTAGTTTGTGGAGTAATTTTCCATGGGGAACCTTATCGAATGCTTTACTAAAATCAAAAAAGAGCATATCGACTTGCCCGGACGTGTCAAGCACCTGAGAGATTTCATGAACAACTGACACAAGTTGAGTTGTTGTCGACAGTCCCTTTCGAAACCCATGTTGAAATGGAGAGAGGACATTATGGTCTGTCAAAAACTGACGAATAAAGCCTGCGACAATGTGCTCTAATAATTTGCTGCAAGTGGTCGTTATAGAAATGGGACGATAATTCGATACTGTAAGATGGTCACCCTTTTTATGAATTGGAACAACTCTTGCGGTACGCCAGTCAGATGGTATTTCTCCTAATTGTAATGATAATTTGAAAAAGTCAGTTAAAAAAACGCATATCTGTTCCGCATACCTTCGTAAAAAAGCATTTGGTATATTATCCGGCCCGGCAGATTTCCTGACATCAATTTTTAAGAGCATATCCAAAACACCTTGCCTGGAAATCACAATGTCATGTACAAAAGACCTATCATTGTTATGATGTTCAAATTCATCCAGGTCAGAAAACACACTCCAATTATTTCATCATTAACCTTAATTTTATGAATTGCCTGTTTAGATTGACCTAAAAAACGCCAAAACTTCTGTGGGGCATGTGAAATAAAATCAACAAGATCATGACTGAAAAACTTATCTCGGGCTGCTTTCACTTTTGTTAGTAATTCAGTTTTCAATTTTTTGGAAGACAAACTCTGCCTGCTATGTTTCTTCATTCGCTTTAGTTTTCGATTAGTTTGGATAATATCTCTGTTTATCCACGGGTTTGATGGAGGTTTCTTGACACTTCTCAGTGGAATGAATCTGTTAATGCAATAAGAGACTATGTCCCTGAACTTTTGCCATGAAAGCTCGACATCATCATGGACAACATTTAGGTATAGGTCTAAGTAATCGATAATTGATGTATCATCTGCTTTAGCATAGTCCCTAACCTTAAATCGTTCGCGTTGTTTTCTTCTATTCACGTTGATTGTTGATGAAAAAGAAATTAATTTGTGGTCTGAAATGCCTGCATCAATTTCAGCGGTTCCTTCATGGAAAATTTCACTGAGGAATAAGAGGTCTAGAATATTGTCTCCTCTGGTAGAAACAGTAATAACCTGTTCAAGACTAAAAGTTAGCATCATATCAATGAGTATATCACAGGAAGGACTGTGCCCATAGCTCCAGTTATTTCATTTTATTTGAGGAAGATTAAAATCACCAGTTATAATTAAGTTTTTTCCTCTGAATTTCAAAAGGTGATCCTATAATTTCTGCATAAAGTGATCATCAGCATTTGGTGCGCGGTACACAGAACATAGTATGAATGAAAAACCCCAGACAGAGACATTCAAAAACAAGCTTTCGTGGTTATCAATCTGATCTAGTTCTCGTATATCAACACTATTTTTTGCTATAACTGCGACGCCACCACCTCGGGAGAATCTATCTCTTCAAAACAGTTGGTAACCTGGCGAAATTATTTCATCATCCTGCACCCCGTCATGCAACCAGGTTTCAGAAATAACGCATATATGAGGATCGTATACTAATAAAAGATCTTGCAGTCTATTTTGTTGACAATGCTTTGGGCATTTAGTGAAAGCAGCCGAAACTGGAAAGACCGTGATTGCTATTCTGCCTGCTCTAGTCTCATTTCTGTGTCATCCCTTTTTGCAACTAGTTTCCGTGTGTTGTGTACGTCGTCCCAAATGTACAAGTCGCCGCCAACGCGAATCTTATCATGAACAAGCCAGACCTTTCTGCCGCTATCTTTTTCTTCTTTCGCGCTGTTCTAAAGTAGCCGGCGCTTGCGCAGCGTGTCTGCGCAGTAATCATTTTGCAAGGATATTCCTGATCCTTTCAGTTTGTGAGCATTCTTCATGAGGGCTTGTTTTTCAGTGTAATCCTGGAAAAACGCGATGACGGGCCTTCCTGTGGGTCTCTTCCCGAGTCTGTGAATTCTCGCTACTGAAACACAATCTACCCCCACCTTATCCTTGAAGACGTCTTCAATAACCTTCTCCCGTAGCGTTGTTTCCGTTTCATTAGGATCTTCGGTAATCCCAAAAACAATCAAATTTGAACGGCGGCTGCGGTTTTCCAAATCAACCAGTTTTTCATGGTGAAGTTTAAGTAGGTCATGCGCTGCGGTTGCAACTGCATGTGTTTCTTCATTTTCACGGGTCTTTGCTCGAACCTCGGTCATACTGCATTCCAAGCTGATTAAACGCTGTTCGAAACAGTGTATTGCTGTCTCCGTGGATTCAAGGCGTTCTTTCAATGAAGCGATGTCAGCTCTAATTGCTTGCTGGCCACTCAATATAGACTCGAACATTTCATCAACAGTCGGTCCCTGATTTTCTTCAATGTCCCCACAAACGAGAAGCTTACGCGCTGGACAGGCGCCTGTCCTGTCCACTTCTGTGTCGTCCGTGTCCCTTTTGCGCTATGTTTTCCAAGAACTTTATATTTAACTTTCATAGACTACGAGTAAGGATTTTACTCAGTCGAATCCAGAGCACTGTAGTGCAGGCATTGCGCAAACATGGTGTATAAAAGGCATATGTAAAGGAGTTGTATATTATCCGCAGCGTTTGCGCAGCGAACATAGTCCATTGCAGACAAGGTGACAACATACCGGTCCGGGTGCCCGACAGGGAGACACAGCCTCTACAGTACTACTCATTGCGTGTTTATAGGAGGTATTCAAAGAACTTGACTGGGAAGAATTGGTGATAAAATTTGATGAAGAATACATCAGTAATGTATAGTTCGCTGATGACATCGGCTTACTAATTAACTCAGGGGACGAACTGGAAACTATGATCAATGAGTTAAACAGGCATAGAGGAATCGTGAGTTTGAAAAATAACATGGGGCTAACTATACAGTAATGTTCAACAGTCTTCGAAGGGAACCACAGTTTACGATAGGCAGCGAAGCGCTGCAAGTGGTAAGGGGAATGCATCTCCTTAGGGCAGGTAGTGACCATATGTCTGAATCACGACAGTGAAATGACTAGGAGAATAAGAATGAGGTGAGTGCATTTGGCAGGCAATCTCAGGCGATGAATACCTTTCGAAGCGGCAGCTTCACTACGACAGGTAACTGGCTGTGATTCATCATCATCATCAGCCTTACTACACCCACTGCAAGGCAAAGGCCTCTCCCATGTCTTTCCAATTAACCCTATCCTTTGCCAGCTGCATCCACCCTTTGCCTGCAAACTTCTTAATCTCATCCGCCCACCTAACCTTCTGCCGCCCCCTGCTACGCTTACTTTCTCTTGGAACCCACTCCGTTACCCTTAAGGACCAGCGGTTATCTTGCCTTCGCATTACATGCCCTGCCCAAGCCCATTTCTTTCTCTTGATTTCGACTAGGATGTCATTAACCCGTGTTTGTTCCCTCACCCACTCTGCCCGCTTCCGATCTCTTAACGTTACACCTATCATTTTTCTTTCCATGGCTCGCTGCGTTGTCCTTAACCTAAGCTGAACTCTTTTCGTTAGCCTCCACGTTTCTGCCCCGTAGGTGAGTACCGGTAAGATTATGCTGTTGTACACTTTCCTCTTGAGGGAAATTGGTAAACTGCCACTCATGATCTGCGAGAATTTGCCATATGCGCTCCAGCCCATTCTTATCCTTCTAGTTATCTCCCTCCCATGATCTGGATCAGCTGTCACTACCTGCCCTAAGTAGACGTATTCCGGCACAATTTCTAGGCTCTCGCTGCCAATTGTGAACTGTTGTTCCCTTGCTAGGCTGTTGAACATTACCTTGGTTTTCTGCATGTTAATTTTTAGACCCATCGATCTGCTCTGCCTGTCTAACTCGTTGATCATGATTTGCAGTTCACCTCCTGAGTGACTCAGCAAGGCAATGTCATCAGCAAATCGCAGATTATTTAGGTATTCTCCATTTATTCTTATTCCCAACTGTTCCCAATTCAGGCTTCGAAATACCTCCTGCAAACATGCGGTGAACAGCATTGGCGAGATCGTGTCTCCTTGCCTGACGCCCTTCCTTATTGGAATTTTATTGCTGACTTTATGGAGGACTATAGTAGCTGTGCAGTTGCTATATATATCTTCCAGTATTTTGACATAAGGCTCTTCTACCCCCTGATTACGCAATGCCTGTATGACTGCTGAGGTTTCCACTGAGTCGAATGCTTTCTCGTAATCAATGAAAGCTATATATAGAGGTTGGTTATATTCTGCGCATTTCTCTATCACCTGATTGATAGTGTGAATATGATCTATTGTGGAATATTCTTTACGAAAGGCTGCCTGATCATTTGGTTGATTAAAGTCTAACGTTGCCCTGACTCTATTAGCGATTACCTTAGTGAATACTTTGTAGGCAACGGATAGTAAGCTGATCGGCCAGGCCGCCATTGGAATCTGAACCTGGCAACGTTTAACGCTAGAACTTTAGCTAGTGAGGCTAGCCTAGCAGTGCTGTTTGAGGAACTAGCGGGAATTAAATGGGATGTGATAGGGCTTAGCGAAGCTAGGAGGACAGGTGAGGCGTATACAGTACTAAAGGACGGACACATACTGTGCTATCGCGGGTTAGAGGATAGACGAGAACTAGGTGTGGGTTTCCTCATTAATAAGGATATAGATGGCAACGTAGAAAGTTCTACAGTATTAACGAGAGGGTAGCAGCTATAGTAATTAGGCTCAATAGGAGGTACAAGCTGAAAGTGGTGCAGGCCTACGCACCCACATCCAGCCATGATGACCAGACCGTTGAAAGCTTCTATGAGGACGTAGAATCAGCAATGAATAAAGCAAAATCGCAGTGCACTGTACTGATGGGCGACTTCAATGCGAAGGTGGGCAAGAAGCAGGCTGACGACCACGCGGTAGGTGACTATGGGATAGGCTCTAGAAATAGCAGGGGAGAGTTATTAGTCGAATTCGCGGATAGAAATAATTTACGGATCATGAATACCTTCTTCCGCAAACGAGAAAACAGGAAGTGGACCTGGAAGAGCCCCAATGGTGAGATTAAAAATGAAATCGACTTCATACTATGCGCTAAACCTGGCATCATTCAGGATGTGGCCGTCCTCGGAAGGGTGCGTTGCAGCGACCATAGAATGGTAAGGTCTAGAATTAGCTTAGACTTGAAGAGGGAACGGAAGAAGCTAGCGAAGAAGGAGACCATTAACGAGTTAGCCGTAAGAGGGAAAGCACAGGAGTTTAGGATAGCGCTGCAAAACAGATATTCGGCTTTAACTGAGGAAGATGATCTTGATGTTCATTCAATGCACGATAACCTGACATCAATAATTACGTAGTGCGCAGTAGAAGTAGGCGGTAGGACAGTTCGAAAAGATACCGGGAAGCTATCTCAGGTGACGAAAGATCTGATTAAGAAGCGCCAAAACATGAAGGCATTTTACACTACCGATAGAATAGAACTAACGGAGCTATCAAAGTTAATAAATAAGCGCAAGGTAGCCGACATAAGGAAGTTTAATATGGAGAGAATAGAGCATGCTATAAAGAACGGAGGTAGCCTAAAAACAGTGAAGAGGAAACTAGGCATAGGTAAAAACCAGATGTATGCATTAAGAGACAAGCAGAGCAATGTCATTAGCAATATGGATAAGATAGTTAACGTAGCCGAAGAGTTCTACACAGACCTGTACAGTAGCCAATGTAATCAGAGCGCTAATGAGAAAGACAGCAGTGCACAGCAATGCGTCATCCCGCCAGTAACGAAAGATGAAGTAAAGAAAGCCTTAGAAGCAATGAAAAGGGGAAAAGCAGCTGGGGAGGGTCAGTTAACAGCAGATCTGTTGAAGGATGGAGGGGACATCATGCTAGAAAAACTAGCCACCCTGTATACGCAATGCCTTATGACCTCAACTGTACCAGAAGCTTGGAAGAATGCAAACATTATCTTAATTCTTAAGAAGGGAGACGCCAAGGACTTGAAAACTGGCTGTGATTGCCTTGTATTATTTCCCATGGCCTTCAAGGCTCAGCCAAGGTCAAGCCTTCAGTTTATAAGATTGGAGAACCAGTGAATGGTCAATGGTCAGACCAATGGGCAAGTCATTGCAAAGGTCAAAGTCAAGTTCACGGTCACATCAAGGTCATGTCAAGGTCAACGAAAATTGGGTCACGTGGTCGACTCTTGCCTCGCCGAGGAGCCGAAACGCGGCCTTCAAGTGATAGGGCGTGACGTTCCCCCCCCCCCCCCCCCTTAACCGTGTATATAACGGGTGGGATGCAGCGATGACGTAGAGGTAGAGCATCCGCCTCGCGTGCAAGGGGACTGGGGTTCGAATCCTGGTGCCGCGCAATTCTCCACCGGTTAAAAAAAAAATCCGCGTGTCGATGGAATTGCACAACCAGGCCTGGAGTGCGGCCTGATCTCGGTGACCACAACCGGCAATGCACTCTCTCACCAGAGCAGGATTTGGCCACTCTGGTGTAGTACTTCGCCACTACCTTCTATGATCAAACCAATTAACCCTCGGCCCTCAGTCCCCAGCAGCTGCGGAGCAACTGACCACGGCGGCGGTCAGACCTGTGACGCAGCGGAGGGTGCTAAGCATCTCTGGCTCCGGACAGGCCGCCATTGGAATCTGAACCTGGCAATGTTTAACGCTAGAACTTTATCAAGTGAGGTTAGCCTAGCAGTGCTGTTCGAGGAACTAGCGGGAATTAAATGGGATGTGATAGGGCTCAGCGAAGTTAGGAGGACAGGTGAGGCGTATACTGTACTAAAGGACGGGCACATACTGTGCTATCGCGGATTAGAGGATAGACGAGAACTGGGTGTGGGATTCCTCATTAATAAGGATGTAGCTGGCAACGTAAAGGAGTTCTATAGTATTAACGAGAGGGTAGAAGCTATAGTAATTAGGCTGAATAGGAGGTACAAGCTGAAAGTGGTGCAGGCCTACGCACCCACATCCAGCCATGATGACCAGATTGCTGAAAGTTTTTATGAGGACGTAGAATCGGCAATGAATAAAGTAAAATCGCAGTACACTGTACTGATGGGCGACTTCAATGCGAAGGTGGGCATGAAGCAGGCTGACGACCACGCGGTAGGTGACTATGGGATAGGCTCTAGAAATAGCAGGGGAGAGTTATTAGTCAAAATCGCGGATAGAAATAATTTACGGATCATGAATACCTTCTTCCGCAAACGAGAAAACAGGAAATGAACCTGGAAGAGCCCCAATGGTGAAACTAAAAATGAAACGAACTTCATACTATGCGCTAAACCTGGCATCATTCAGGATGTGGGCGTCCTCGGAAAGGTGCGCTGTAGCGACCACAGAATGGTAAGGTCTAGAATTAGCTTAGACTTGAAGAGGGAACGGAAGAAGCTAGTGAAGAAGGAGGCCATTACCGAGTTAGCCGTAAGAGGGAAAGCACAGGAGTTTAGGATAGCGCTGCAAAACAGATATTCGGCTTTAACTGAGGAAGACAATCTTGATGTTCATACAATGAACGATAATCTGGCATCAATAATTACGGAGTGCCCAGTAGAAGTAGGCGGTAGGACAGTGTGACAGGATATCGGGAAGCTATCTCAGGTGACGAAAGATCTGATTAAGAAGCGCCAAAGCATGAGGGCGTCTAACCCTACCGACAGAATAGAACTAACAGAGCTATCAAAATTAATAAATAAGCGCAAGGTAGTCGACATAAGGAAGTTTAATATGGAGAGAATCGAGCATGCTCTAAAGAACGGAGGTAGCCTAAAAGCAGTGAAGAGGAAACTAGGCATAGGTAAAAACCAGATGTATGCATTAAGAGACAAGCAGGGTAATGTCATTAGCAATATGGATAAGATAGTTAACATAGCCGAAGAGTTCTACACAGATCTGTACAGTAGCCAATGTAATCAGAGCGTTAATGAGAAAGTCAACAGTGCACAGCAATCCGTCATCTTTCCAGTAACGAAAGATGAAGTAAAGAAAGCCTTAGAAGCAATGAAAAGGGGAAAAACAGCTGGGGATCGAGGATCAGGTAACAGCAGATATGTTGAAGGATGGAGGGGACATCGTGCAAGAAAAACTAGCCACCCTGTATACGCAATGCCTTATGACCTCGACTGTACCAGAAGCTTGGAAGAATGCAAACATTATCTGAATTCATAAGAAGGGAGACGCCAAGGACTTGAAAAATTACAGGCCGATCAGCTTACTATCCGCTGCCTACAAAGTATTTACTAAGGTGATCGCCAATAGAGTCAGGGCAACGTTAGACTTTAATCAACCAAATGATCAGGCAGGCTTTCGTAAAGGATATTCCACAATAGGTCATATTCACACTATCAATCAGGTGATAGAGAAATGCGCAGAATATAACCAACCTCTATATATAGCTTTCATTGATTACGAGAAAGCATTCGACTCGACGGAAACCTCAGCAGTCATACAGGCATTGCGTAATCACGGGGTAGAAGAGCCTTATGTCAAAGTACTGGAAGATATATATATAGCAACTGCACAGCTACTATAGTCCTCCATAAAGTCAGCAATAAAGTCCCAATAAAGATGGGCGTCAGGCAAGGAGACACGATCTCGCCAATGCTGTTCACCGCATGTTTACAGGAGGTATTTCGAGGCCTGAATTGGGAGTAGTCGCGAATAAGAATAAAAGGAGAATACCTAAATAATCTGCGATTCTCTGATGACATTGCCTTGCTGAGTCACTCAGGAGGTGAACTGCAAATCATGATCAATGAGTTAGACGGGCAGAGCAGATCGATGGGACTAAAAATTCACATGCAGAAAACCAAGGTAATGTTCAACAGCTTAGCAAGGGAACAACAGTCACAATTGGCAGCGAGAGCCTAGAAGTTGTGACGGAATACGTCTACTTAGGGCAGGTAGAGACAGCTGATCCGGATCATGAGAGGGAGATAACTAGAAGGAAAAAATGGGGTGGAGCGCATATGGCAAATTCTCGCAGATCATGAGTTTCAGTTTAACAATTTCCCTCAAGAGGAAAGTGTACAACAGCTTCATCTTACCGGTACTCACCTGCGGGGCAGAAACGTGGAAGCTAGCGAAAAGCGTTCAGCTTAAGTTAAGGACGATGCAGCGAGCCATGGAAAGAAAAATGATAGGTGTAACGTTAAGAGACCGGAAGCGGGCAGAGTGGGTGAGGGAACAAACACGGGTTAATGACATCCTAGTCGAAATCAAGAGAAAGAAATGGGCTTGGGCAGGGCATGTAATGCGAAGGCAAGATAACCGCTGGTCCTTAAGGGTAACGGAGCTAACCTGAAATGACAGAGAGGCGATTAAAAGCTTGCGGTGGCTGAGATTCAAGAAACCGGCTCAAATGAGTCGCAAGACGAAATGAAAGTTAAGAATACACGCATGTTCTGCTGCTAGACTTATAGTTAAGAAAAGCGCATCTATTCAGGCGCAGATGCCATAAGTAGATTTACTATTAGCACGAAACGCGCCCTTCGCCTATCGAGTATTTTAATTTGCTTTCATTCGCTCACAGTAGGTAGGCCACCTCCTCAGTTACAAGGAGATGATATCCCCTTACGCATACTTGCTAGCGCTCTTTGATTGGTGTCTTTTCAACAAGCTTGCCCTCATTTTTTTTTACCTTCCCTATTTATTATACTTACAAGAAGAGACGAAGTAGTGCCACCACAAGACGCAAACGGCTGCCCATGCCCGATGTGACCAAAAGTGGACGCGTGTTACGGCTGCTGTATGCTTAGGGAAGGTGCGCTGCTGCGAATAACAAAGAAAAAACTGAACGAGACAAGCGCCGGCGTGAAGGTGCTGCCTTCATCCTTTTACGAGTGATAGACACCATCGATTATTACGCTTGTGGGGGCATATTTGCGAGACTAAGTGACGGAAGGAAAACAGAATAGACATTTTTTGTGAATGCATAAAGCACTCAGGCAAGAATCGTAAGACGGATGCAGCAACAGGCTACAAAAGAACGCCTCTGATCACGCGTGACGCCTATTCCGTGTCTGTAGGTCGCCTCAATTAATCTGGCAGAAAGTGGTGGCTGCTCGAATTCGCGCTATCGGGGGGTGACGTCGCGCAGTAGTGGGGCCGAAAGCGTGTGACTTATCCATGCTTTTCTCACGTTAGCACACCCGTGTACTCGCGGGTGCGCTTTTGATTCTGAGAAAGAGCTTCTAAAATTCAGTCGCCGAGATGACTATCTTAACGGAAACTAGCCTCACGTAGAAGTCATAAGAAACAGAGCGCGGTTCTGGCCTCAACGCGTGCAAATGCACAAGAAACATCCGGAGGCAAGAAACGCTGTTTACACAGCGACAGCTTAAGACCTGAACCAAGACTCAGGCGAACGCCTGATCTGCCATCCCATTTCATCGATGAGCCATCCCGTAACTGCGGCTTGGCTGTATACTTCCGAATAAATTAACGGTTGAAGAATTTAGGAGTGTTTTTTGCCCATCTGCAGTGATCGCAGTGTGTATGCAGTGCATATTACGTATTAGTGTGCATCGGCGCAGCCGCACGTACGGTCACGCCATCAGCTACCGACGATACGTTCTTCTCACAGCGAGCAGCTGTGAGCTACTCTGTGCGGCTCCGGAGGTCCATGCTTCCTCGTGGATCGATTGCGTCGGTGCGGCATTTTCGTAAACAGTTGCAGATTAGTGCTTTCGATAGCGCTGCTCGTAACTGCTTTCAATGGACACTATGCATCAGTCCTCAAGCGTCTTGTTTTCTGCAAAACTTTACTTGGGCGCTTGGAGTGTTTCAGATGGGCGTACAAAGAAAAATTGCTACTACATATTGAAACCGCAGATCGATGCTGACGGGCTTAAAGCGCTTCCTTGGGGATGCAATGCTTATTGGGTTTTGCCCTTAGTGTTTTTCTGATGCCAATCGCGGGTGACGGCAGCTAGCTTTGAGCTTCGAATTGAGTCCACCTAGCAGGCGTATGATTGCGTTGACAACTTGGCCACGCCAGACGGTGTGCCTGCCTGCTTCGGACCAAATACCCTTGCCTCGCTCCATTCTCCGACATTATTCTGCTTACTTTAAATGGTCGCGTTCGCTGCTGCTCTGAACATTCTAAACCCATATGTCCCATATGTAATTATATCTTGGACTACATTACTTCCTGTACTACTTTACGGCAGCCTATTAAAAAGAGCAGACACTTCGTATTTATTAACTGAAATAATATTGCTTTGAAATAAAGTTAGAAAATAAACATTAGTCTTAATGTCTAGACAATATAAAGCTGCACACGCTTACTCAGGCAATTACAACAAATCAATTTCGGAAATCAAAAACATTCTGTTAACAGCGGACGTTGCAAAACGTAGAGAGAAATTTCAGTTTGGTTTTTCGACAGGGTTAACTGTTTCTGTGAGTGAATCGAGGCAGGCTTTTCCCGTGACTATCAGCTGAAACTAAAAAAAAGATATGAAAGTGATATGTGGGAAAATGCAATTGGCAGAATTTTTTAGAATCCAATGCTATCTCGCTAGTACACGCGAACATATATTCACATTTGTACAGTCTACATCCAACGTGATAGAAAGAAAAAATAAATTGACACCTGGAAAAATAAACGACCTAAATTTCAGTAAAGGATAGAAAATTTCATTTAACAAGCAATAATATTTTAACCAGAGAACGCTTCACTTCTGATTTGTCGCTCTGCGGAGTAGTCCAGGGCGTCAGTTCTGAAAGCTGCCATTTATCGGAATGGCGCTTGAAAGTCGAATGTAAGTTGTAGTGCTGT